>NC_044008.1:29492154-29794213 GCF_900496995.4 Aquila chrysaetos chrysaetos
GCCAAAGTTATCTAATAGGAAACCCTGATGGCAGAGTTGGGTCTTATACCCTTATTCTGTCAGAGGGATTAGGTACCTAATGCTGGGTCGCAGGCATATGTTTTTATCAGACCAGGTTTCATATCCTGCAGCCCTCTTGTGCACTGAGGTACCTAAGCTGCTGCTTTCAGAAACAGAACACTTTGCAGAAAACAATCCCAGAGTTTTGGGACTGGAGAAAGGAAAATTTTAACCCCTTAAAGCATAGATTGGGACATTTATCTAAGAGGGGATATAATCCCTGTTCCAAGAACAACTTGTGCATTTTATGTGAAATCCTAGTTAGGTAAAATACAAAACTGACACCAAGACCTTCATGTCTCCTCAGTGAGGTCAACTTCTTCCTTAGTCTATAAAGTCACTCTTCCAAGCCTACACCAGTGCCTAACGAACCGGGACTGAAGAATTGTTGTAGCCATGAAGGTATCATAGGAAAAGGGGTAACATCTCCAAAGGCTGAGCCCACTGTGCTTTTTTGAAGAGGTTGATCTTGTAACTGTACTTTAAGGTCAGGCCCCTCCTGATCGAGCACAGTCAGGATTGCTCTGCTCAGTTACATAGACTGGACCAAGGAACTGGACTGGTAAAATGTGTAAATGTCTAAAGGCAGGAGGAATTTGTGGATTTCTCTTAGACCTGTGAAGGGGCTTAAATCCCAGCACAGTCCCACTTCAAGCAACCATGTCCTTTTGTGAATCTCAGCTGAGCTTTCTAAGACTTGCAGCTCTTCTGAGAGCACTGTCTGCAAAGGAGACCATAGAGGTACATGGATAATGACAGGACTCAGGATGCTTTGCTGATCTAGGAGGTCTTGTTGCTGCTGAGGATTCAGAATTGAGGTGGTAATCCAGACCTCTGGTCTTCTTTGGGTATCAGGGGAGATTTTTTGTCCAAATCTACATATGCCTGAGAGAGGACAATGTTTGTGGAACAGGGTGGGTTGGTTGAAGGGAACTGCTAGTTTTTGCATTCTGAGCAGGCATGAACTAGGTGAACTGAGTCATTTAACGAGTGAGGTATGTATCACTTGGTGGTACATACGAGTTGTGTGTGTGCATATGTGTGTGGGTGGCACTAAGACAAGTGGGTGGAAAGGTGAGAACTAGATTTCATGGGTGAATGGAGAAGAAATAATAAACAGAATGGCAAATTGGAAACTTTCTGAACAGCCTTCTCTAGAGATGTGAAAGTTTAATAAGTAAGTTCTGAGTAGGTTGGACAGATAACACAAATACAATATTAGCTATATAAAGTAGTAAAAATTAAAGTATATGCTAACTTCTTTTTGTAACTTATCAATTACCACTTAATGAAATTATAGTGGAGAATATCTTGCCCTTGACCTTAATATTCAGTGATTCAAGATTAAAGCATAGCTGTGAGGACTAGAAACACAGGCTCCTTCTCAGGATGCTGTAGCCCTCCAGGGAGGGACAGCCTCCAGCTGGAGCCACAAACCTGCCTTGCGGACATTTACGCAGGTCAGTCCCCAATGACATGAAGCTATGTGCATCAGAAGACAAGAGTACATATCCACCTGTGGTTATTAGTGTAGAAGTAGAAAACTGTAGTATAAAACTCCTGCAATCCCTGTGTTGTCTAGTTTAGTTCAGAGCCACCTAGGAGCTTCTTTAATTTCTTTTTAGTGTACATGGCTGCAGGAGGACATTCAAATTCCCAGGGACCACAGGGCATGAGCGTGCCTCACATATGTGTGATGACAGGGAGATCATAGGACATACAGACACATATGAGCCTCTATACTGGTTGTATTTATGGGGAAATTTCTTCTCCTCTCCACCACTGGATCCTTCTGGGGCTGAGCGTGCTCCTGGCACTGCCTTCTCCCGGGGAGGACGGAGGACAGCTCCATACTTCCCTGGTGACTCTGAAGGGGGAATGAGAACTGCCAAGGGATAGACAGTGAAAAAGCTAGCTTACTGATTAAGGCCCCTTTATTAGGGAGGAATACTTTCTACTCCCAGGGAAATCAGGGACAATTAGGAGCAGCCTGAATGAACTCTTTAAATACAACAACAGTGACCTGTTTGGGGGAAAGTCCTGATTAAGCTCTTCAGAAACTCCTTATTTCTTCATACACGCTACATGCCTGTCTGCCCCTCTGTGTTATGGATGAGCCAAGATCCATGACTGATAGATGACAAGGGTAGGAGGCCTCTTGTGCAGGTTTCTTACCTCTTTGAATGATGTAGGCTGTTGAATGGCTTGGGGCAATTAGACTTGCTAAGCAATGCCTTGACCAGCCTCAGAATTAGGCAAACCTATGGGAAATGAGTCAGCAATCACAGGGCCACTTGGCTTGTACCCATCATAATTTCATGTTATGGGGGACAGAAATCCTAATCTCTTTTATAAGAGTCAATCTCTTTTATAAGTCAAATCTCTTTTGTAAGAGATTATGTGTGAAAGAGAAATACTGGTTGATAAACTACTGGTTTACCCATAGCAAAGTATTTGCCTAATAAAAGGACCTTCTAGAACTAGAACAATTTTGTGATGTAATTTTAGTGTATAATCCTTTTATATAATGCAGTATTTTTGTAGAATTATGGCAGAATTACTAATAAAACTTACAAAACAGAGGGAAGAAAGGCAGAGAGAGCGAGCTGGAAAAGAGAGAGAAAAAGCAAGCAAGCAAGCATGTATCTGCATTGTTCCATAGTATGCAAGAGATTTAGCAACAGGAGAATTATCTTCTTCTAAGTTCAGTTTGAGCTTGTGATCAACACATCACCGCTGTCTAAGACACGCTTCACTCCAGGAAAGGGCACAAACTCAGACAAACCTTTTCATTTCCCCGCCTTGTATATTAGTAACGACAAAATCATCAGTAATAGAAAGCCAGTTAATGAAGGTTTTGTTCCTGGGGGCAAAGGCAATGCCTCTGTTAGCCTTGCAGGTGAGGTGGGCAGGCTGCTGTAAATGCAGAGTGTTTGGATGGTGTGGCTGGGACGTGCTAACAGTCTGCTTTGCTGGGACTCTGCTTCCACGTTTCACGTACACCCACTCATGTGACCATTATCAATCACTTCAGCCACTTATGTCCTGGAGCACGGACACTTGCCCTCAGTCTTATGCTAGCGTGCATGGCAGACTGCACGTACAGTAATGCACTCTTTTATTCATTACATGGTATATGATTTGGTATAAAGAAATGTTTAAATAAGCTGTTATTATCTTGAAATTATCAAACATTGCAAGACATACAGTGCAAGAAACTCAACACTAGTAACTGCGGCTGCGACCTTTTAGACTAGCTGATCTGGGCAGACTGACACCTGTAGCTGTACATCATCTTTTAGTGTAGACATATCAAGCGAGAAGCAAACATTGTGATTTTTCTAAAGTGCGTTGTCTGATACTGCATAAGCCAATAGCATGACTTGCCATGCACTTTCCTTTTAATTCTACAAAAGTCAAGAACTTGCACATTCAGTAAACATTGATTATAAATTAGATTCTTGACAACTGTAATCTCATTAATTGTATTTTTAATAAACCAGTACTAAACAATGTGTGGATACAAAGCTACGTTTTTTTGCTATACACTAGGCATCACGATTTTCATGTTTATTTGTTCTGTGGGATATTTAAGCTAGTCATACTGTTGTGGGCAAGTTTTCTTTACAGCCCATAGGGCCTGACCCAGTGTGGGGCTCAGGTGCCCATCAGCTGGGAATGCAACCCAGAGCCCTGAGTAAGGCCTCTGCGCTCGCTATCCAATGCAATGGAGAATGAGCTATTTCAGAATGACATCTCAGAAACCCACTGAATACGGTCTCATCTCTCTTTTGAACAGAAAGGCACCTGGTGAGTCTAAATAAATCCAGAATTAGGTAGAAGCCGCAGCCAAGTATACACAGTGGGGAAGAGGTGTCAATACCCTTGAGAGTCTTATCCCCAGAGAGCTTCCCGCTCCGAACTCCAGGTTTGGGAACACTGGGCTGCCCCACCACTCCTCTGCACATCTGCATTTCTTTCTCCGGTGTCACTGAGAGGAAGGGGCATCAGGTATATGCCAGGTCTCCTGATGGGGATGACCAGGAGACCATAACTCGGGGCATGCTGTGGACCCTGCCTTACCATGAAAAACCATCATGAGTCACTGGATTAAAATTTTCACTTCACATAACTCAGCTCTGCCTAATTCTTGTTTTAAGCACCTGAGACCTTTATTGAATATAGGCTAACATTATCCAGCCTCTTCAGTGCATGAGAAGAGACAGTATTTTGGAATAGAATTTAATGTTACTCTTAATTAAATTAGTAATAAAAACTTGCCGTTCTCCTTCAATACCTACCTTGTTTCTTTCTTGACAGTATTTTGCCTCCTGTCTGGCATCATAGCTATAATTAAGAGAACTTCCTTTTCAGGTGCCCAGTTCTTTAACACTTATGTCCTTTCAAATGTTCATATTCCACAAGCTTTCCCATTCAATTCAACATTACGCAGACTGCGTTTGGCTTTTTATACTTCCTTTCAGCACAAAGGCATATTTATGCAAAGATAGAGCAGATATTTTACTCATATGCAAATAAAAATTGCAGGATTATTTAACTTATTACCATTACACTAGTGGTAAGCAAATCATGGCCCAAACCAGACTGATGCCAGATAGGCTGGCAGTCAAGCAGATAGAGCGCTGCTATGGCGAGTCTAGAGGGCAGTGACTGCAAAAGCAGAGAAGTCAAACTCCTGACCCTGCAATGACTATTGAACAGCTTCTTTTCTAAAAGGACAGGACCTCTTCCAGTACTACGGATGCTGAAGACTTCAAGGAGACCGTCTCTAACTGCATCATTAAAAATTGCAATCCCCCTTCAAATACCCACCTTGATGCCTTTCCAATATTTTTCCCGTTTATTAATCACGCTATAATTCCCTCTCTTGGCATGAAGGCCCGTGCAGAAGCTGTGCTGTGACTGTAGGTATGTCCAAATGGTGCGTTGCAGGCGGGTGGAGCCTCGGTCAGCTCATACCCTGGGTCAGCATAGGGCTGCTCTCCTGCTGGGAGAAAAGGGTTAAACACACTGCTAAGTGTGACCACTGAGCCCTCCCTGGGATGAACCACTCTGAACTCCTGAGATGGGAAAGTGGGCTTTGGTTGGCGCAAAGTATGGCACAATGAGCCCACATCTGCTTGGAGGAAAGGAAGAAATAGCTCATATATTGACTGGGTAATGTTGAAGTTGCTGAGGAACTGAATGTGGCTGGAGAAGCTTAAAGTCAACGCAAGCAAATTATTCCACAGATCCCAGTCTGAAATATATGAATTTTAGACAAATTCTTCACCTAGTTTTGCTCATAAAATCTTATCGACTTCATATGAAGAAAGTATAAATTGTAAGTTTCATTGTGTCATTTTGCAATGACACAGTTGCAGTTTCGAGAAACTGATGAAAATTTCACATTGATACTTAGAATTAATTCACTCAAAGTGTTAGTGGAAAGCAGTGTTAGTGCAGCGGGCTGGGAAATACTGAGGGTAGAAATGAGAAAGTTTGCGCTGGAGTGGAATTTGGCTCACTGCTTTGGAGCAGGTATATAAGCTATTCATGCCTGGGACAGCAGTTAGTTCAGTGTTTGAACACCTCTTGGCACAACAAGGTCCAAATATTTAACTCTAAGACGTAACAGCTGTGTTTTTAAAGGTATTAGGTTAGTGAAATCAATGAAAGATGGCTAAAACACCTCTTAATTGGGCTCTTACATCTTAATAAAAGACGCGGGATAACTTTTTCTTTTGTAAAACATTTTCAGAGCAGTTACTATATAATTTTTATTCTAACAAGTAAAGAGATTTCAAGGCTAGGTGGAGAGGTGTAATGAGGCCAATGTGAGAGATGCAGACCAAGTGGTGACAAATATCTCTAAAACTTGCTGGCTGTTTCATCTGCAGAAAAGGGGGATTGCAGGCTGATGGCAGCTGACAGGAGCCAGAGCTTAGGGATGTGGTATGTGAGTGTCCCAGGAGCCAAAATATTCTTTGACAGCTCTGGCAAAAAATGACCATCATTATTATGATCTCCTGCATAGCACAGATCGTGGAACTTCAAATAACAAATCCAGGATAAGACACGGTGTCTTTTAAAAATGGACCTACTCTCGATTTAAAGAGGGTGAATGAGAACGTATTGTATCCTTTGATAGTCTGTTCCAGCGGTTAATTATTCTCACTGTCAAAAATGCATGTCTTTTTTTTTGTTTGGATGTATGCTAATTTCAAACAGGTGTTTGGTTTTCATTGTGCAATTAAAACACTGTGGAGAAATCTACAAGGCACTTTAGACAAATGGAAATTCTGAAATAGTTATTTATTATAAAACTTTGCAATTATATAATTATGAAAAAACTGGTTTCCACCTCTCCCTTTCCCTGGCTTGTAATGATTTTTGAAAGAATTTGGCACTTTAAAGCTATAATTAGGAAGCAAAGTTGTAAGACATTTTTACTTCTGTAAAACAAATGTAGATTTTATTTTAATTGGGAAAAACACTTTAAGTTAGTTGTTTATTACCAGCTTAACAGTTATAAGGCCACAGGTTTTGCCCATCGAAATGGGACTGCACTAAGTGTGAGATAAACCATTCTGAGCCAGCCCCAAAATAAAGCTAGTCTCAGAGTCTCACTTCTCAAAGAATAAAATGGGGAAAACAATGAAGCTATAACAAGTTAAGACCCGTGTGCTGTTGCTGCACTGAGTCCGGGGTCACGGTATGTGCCTGACCCACCTCTCTATGGCCCACGATACCCTTTCCCCACACCCGTGATCGTACAGCGCATTTCGGGCCATCTGAGAGCGTGCTCCGCCAGCCCTCGGCAGCGATGCTGCTGCCTGCCAGCGCGCACCACACGTGGGCTGCGGCACCGCATGCGGCTGCACCCAGCTCTGGGGCAGGCAGCGGCTGATGGGGACACTATCTGCTAGAGGGTCAGAAGCAGGCGTGAAGGTCAGCCGCGTGCGGCGGCGAGGGTGGTGGTTCAGGCTAGAGCCTGGACACGGCTGGAGCAACGTGTGACGGGAAACACATCTGCCGGCAGTGGCGTGGCACGGGAGGGCAGCGCTACGGCATCGGCCGCTGCCTTCCGCAGGCTGCAGCTGGGGAGATGCTGAGGTTCGGTGTGCTGTTTGATGCCCTGATTATTATGGCTTCTCTCACCAAAGCCCAGCCTTACGTCCTCAAGCGTAGCTCACATAAAAGGTCTGTGTGTATTTCCTTTGCTCTTCACGTGCATTATTAGCAATGAGAGTTGCAGCAGCTCGGAGCAGAGCGGAACTCTGTGAATGTAGCAGAATCTTCCTTTCTGGATTAAAACCAGTTCTGGACATATAGGTGTCATGGTTTAACCCCAGCCAGCAACTAAGCACCACGCAGCCGCTCACTCACTCCCCCCCCCCCCAGTGGGATGGGGGATAAAATCGGGAAAAAGAAGCAAAACCCACGGGTTGAGATAAGAACAGTTTAATAGAACAGAAAAGAAGAAACAAATAATGATAATGATAACACTAATAAAATGACAACAGCAATAATGAAAGGATTGGAATGTACAAATGATGCGCAGTGCAATTGCTCACCACCCGCCGACCAGCACCCAGCTAGTCCCCGAGAGGCGATTCCTCCCCGCCACTTCCCAGTTCCTATACTGGATGGGACATCACATGGTATGGAATACCCTGCTGGCCAGTTTGGGTCAGGTGCCCTGGCTGTGTCCTGTGCCAACTTCTTGTGCCCCTCCAGCTTTCTTGCTGGCTGGGCATGAGAAGCTGAAAAATCCTTGACATTAGTCTAAACACTACTTAGAAACAACTGAAAACATCAGTGTTATCAACATTCTTCACATACTGAACTCAAAACATGGCACCGTACCAGCTACTAGGAAGACAGTTAACTCTATCCCAGCTGAAACTAGGACAATAGGACATGCAGTTTGGACTAAATATAGTTTGTACTGCTCACCTCTTTCCTTGCAGTTGCTCAAGAGGTAGCAGAGTAACAACCAGCAGAATGGGAAACAAAAATCTACTTGGTCGGATGTATTTCTTTAGTTTCTTAAACTCCTGTGGCAGCTTAGATGCGCTGCAGCACAAGCCTTTCCAGCAAGCTGTCGGGTCAAGATGTGACTTGAAGCTGACCAGTGGGAAAAAATGATAGGGGAGCTTGCAAGTGAAATGTCAGGAAAGAGGCATAACATTTGGCACATTTGTGAAGGTGCCTTGTGATTTTGGGTGCTCGGCTGAAACAGAATATGGGCCAGGCGTCTTTGATGGCCACAGGAGTTGCTTTTGGATCTCACACACGATGTAGTCACGTCGTAGACAACAGGGCACTGTGAGTCGTGACATAGCACAGAATTTGCACCTGCAGTGTTTGCACAGAAAGGTCCACTGCTGTTCCCACACCTGTGTAAATCGAGATCCTTTCCAACAGCTAGGATGTTGACTTGTATAAAATTAGGACAAATAAGATCATGTAGTGAATAGCGATTGTAAAATTCTTGAATTATTACAGTTTACACTAAGACATAACAGCATAAATTGAAGTTTGCATCACTGCTTTCAAAGCAGTTTGATCTTAGATATTGTAATTGCTACTAACTCCACAGTAAGCCAAGCTAGATGAGAATGAAATTTACAGAGGGTTTGTTTAAATGTTAAATTTTCATTTATTGTGATTTTTATTTCACAAATTATTGTTGCATCCTGCAGTGCACAGAAACTAATTTTGTAAAAGTATTATCTTGTTACTGTGAGATGTGCTTGTGAGTCACACCGCAGTGAGAAAAACAATGCTATATTTGTCAGCCCGACAGCACTGATGTAGCTATAGAACAGAGCTGTGTCCCAGGCACTGCATGAATCTTTAACAAGGCTATCAGTACTCCACCTAGATGCTATAGTTATGGTCACATTAGGAATAGCAGCTAAAACTGTACAGATATGCGGCTTCCAAATCATTATTGCTGATGCTTATGTACTAGATTTGGCAGAAAGAACACAAATTGAATTTTTAATGTCCAACACAGTCAAGCTGAGTTGTCAGTGAAAAAAAATTGCTTTTGACCTTGTAAAGTGAGCACATAATTTTCTTGAGCGAATTTATTCAAATTCTATATTTTAAAATAGCATATGTACACCTAAAGTTGCAAACTGTAAAAGTAAGAATGTAAGAGGAAACTAAGAATGCCTGGTATGTTAAATGACACAAGTTTCTTAGGTCCATATATTACTTTCACAGTCTCACTACCATTAGCTTCAATCCTTTTTAGTCCACCACACCAGAGAAGTGAGCTAGACAAAGTAAGTGAATTCTCCATCATTCACTTCTTTATGTTATTGTGAGGATCAATAAATGCCCATTCAAAGGGACTGAGGTTAAGACACTCATTAATCCTGCCTCCGAGAGATTCTAAAATATGATTTTCTTTTCTTTGTCATCACCTTTAAAGCATGTGAAATGTAGTTTATGGGAAGTGGGAATAACACAGAAAAGAACTTGAAGGAAGATTGAGCAAGTATTTGTATGGGGAAAACTTGGTGTTTATTGAACAGGTCCTCTTATAATCTGTGGCTGGGCCACTTGTAGCACTTTTTTCTTGGCAATTTCTTTTGCTCAAGGACCTGATTTCTCCCTGAGCTTAGGGGTTTTTTTCTTCCAAAGTTTTGTGTTTCTTCACAGACCAAAAAAGTGCATCCTTGAATGTAAACGGCATTTGACAACATTTCTGAAATAATAAACGTGGAATATAGACAAAGGAATGTTCAATGCATCAGACCAAATTCAATAAAGCTGCTCAGAGCAGCTCAGAATGGCTTTGTTTATGTATTCCAATATTTTTTCACTCTATAGTTTTTATCTTCTTTTAGCTGTCTTTTCAGTAAAGAGGGAATTAGACACTAAAGTCCTTGAAACACCGAGGCATAGAGCGACTGTTGCAACTCTTTTGCCACCTGTACCCAAAATGTTTTACCTTGTGATGCATATTGCAGTCCATTTATGCTTTCCCAGCCGGACTTTCAGCGCTGGGACTCGCAGCAGCAGGTGCTCCAGCTGTTTGAACAGTACTGTACAGACCGGCTATCAGGAAGGTCTGCTTCTGTTTGATTTTGTGTTTATTTTGGCAAACCCCCTAGAGTTAATGTTTGTTGCTCTAAAACAACTTTAAAACTTGCTTGGGAGCGAACCATTCAAGGTATGTACAAACAGATATATATCTGTGCTGGAATACAACTCAGGCTTGGAAACAGGGTAACTACATATGCCAGAGCTAATAACCTACCTCCGAACATGAATAAAGCAAACTTGACTTGGTTTGCACCCATCTACTCAGATGCGACACAAATTGTCACTCAGACCAGGGTCGACCGGAATGCCAGAAAAATAAATAAGTTGCTAACTGAACCCAGCTGACCGCACCAAAGGATGCGCCAGTATGAAAAGAGGAAAGAAGCACGCAGCTGGGGCTGCGGGGAGAAGGCAACCTGCCTTTCCAGCAGCAATTTGCTCTAAAATCAGCTGTCAGCATGCATCCCAACAATCTAGTATAAAGTGAGAGATTTAGTGCAATGTAACATTACGAACTAAATGTTTCAAAATAAATGCATAAAAGGCCTTAATGAAAAATTACTTGACTTTCCTCGAAATGGGTATTTTTAAAACCTTCAGGATTCCAGCTTTCCTAGAGAAAGAATTTACGGGAGTAGCCATATTTTACACTTTATTTCTGTGGAAAGTTGGTGAATTTGTATAAAAGTCTAGTCACATACTCTGCATGAGTGATAGAGAAGTACGTATAGAGCTTCTTGTCTAGATAATTCATTGCAGTACCAATCCTATTCTGTAATGTTAATGGGATACTGTACAAGACTACCCCTGTATAGGAAACCACTCTTAAATCCATTCATCTCCTTTCCATCACAACCACAGGAAGAGAAAGACAATGGCAGGATGGATTTTATGTCTTTTCAGTTACATTTTGTACACAAAGAGAATACAAATATATTGTTAGTCTTGCTCTTTATTAATTGCCTCACTGGCTATTGACTCAAGCTCAGGTGGTATATTTTTCAAAAGCATTAATAACCTCTTTGTGTTCTAGGCCAGTCTTCCTCAGCCTTTTCAGGATGATGATTCCTTATTTCAAATCGATATTACAACCACCCTTCCAACGCTTATTGTAGAGCAAGAGTAAAAAATGTTTACACACGGTAATAGCAACGAGCCGGTTTAATCCAGCGTGTTTTGAAAGAATGGCTCCATCCATGTCTAAAAATCAACCCTAAATGGCACGCCTGGGGTCTCCGTCCGCTGACTGCCTCCCTGTGGGACGTGACCCACCTGTACCCGAGGAGGTGCCCAGCTTCCCTGCCCACGCAGGAGACCGAGACAGCTGCCCCGCACCCAGCTCGCGTCCCAGACTGGAAAGCTAGGCAGCCCTACACAGTCCAGGATTTTGGTTTTAGCCAGAAAACGCTGGTCTTTTAAAGCTGAAGTCCTATGGGGACTGAAATAGCAAGGAAGGGTCACTCATGGTTGAGAGGAGCAGATCTCGGTGATGACATCCCGAGAGTTATTCTGGGACTTCTTTGACATGGATTCTACTCATACTTGCAGCTCTTTGCAAACCCACTAATTTTGCAGTCACCAAGTATCACAGGGTAACGATGATCTGCGCTGCTGCTCCAGGCAGGTGGGGGCTGCTGGCTGAGGAGGTGTCTGATGTCTGATTCCGCGGTTCTCCCCCTGCTCAGAGAGCCCAGCGTTTTCTTCGGACACCACACATACGTGCAGGTTCAGCCACAACCGCAGTGCCTTGTTTCTTTGCGCCTCAGGCTTCAGCTGGCCTTTTGATTTTGTGGAACCTCATATATTCTCTTCCTCCAGGCCAATACTCCTGGCACCAGTTCACTGCAGTCACCTCGGCAAGCCAGAATCTATTTCTGCACTTGACTCCTTCTCTCCTTGAAGCCATTACAGGGAAGTTCGGTCACCTGCCAGCCTTTTAAAAGCACAGTAGCATTAATTCAACACAAAAGCATACCAGAGAAGTAACACCTTTCTGTATCTGAAATAATGGACAACCAGTGCTTGAGGTGTATTAAAACTCAGATAAAACAATAGCTGAAGAGACTACAGGCACTCTGCTGTCTGTCCAAGGCGGCAGCTGGGTCCAGCTGGGCTTACTGGTTTCCTTCTTGTTTCTGGACCTTCTGTGGTTCCCACAGAGCTAGGAAGGAGCTCTGTGCTGTCATTGTGCATTCAACAAAACTGCTGGTTCCTGAGCTGGTTCCTGTGTCCTAATAGTACTGGGTCCGCATAAAAAGTGTCCTTGCAGGGTAAGTAGAAAGTGCAGCGGAGCAGGAGAAAAGTTAGTGGAGCAACATGGAATCAGTTCAGGTCGTACGTGGCCAGAGCAAATAAATGTCACAGGAGCCAGCTTGTTTCCGGGGGGATCAGCTGGGTGTTGCTGTGACGTTTCGAAGTGTTTCCAGCTCTGAAAGTGCCTTGCATGAGCTCATTCTCCGTGGAGCCAGCTGGGTTTGTTCATTCCATCTCTGAGCCATATGGAAAGCAGTCAAAACCTTCCCGAACCCGCAAGCCAGGGCTGGGAAGGGATGCTCTCCCACACCTGCTAGACCTAAACTGTCGCCTGCATCTGGAGCACGGACAATCCACAGCCAAAATCACATCATCATGGATACAAGTATCTCAAAAAGGTTTATAAAAACCATAATTTATTAAGTTGCCTCTTATCTTTTGTGTCCTGGTAGGTCCAAAGGACTTCAAGTGTGACTGCATGGCTTGTTTGTCTCAGTCTCACGTTTGCTAGTTTGAGGCGGCGTATCTGTGAGGCAGAATACAATTCGATGTCTCTTTAGGCCTTCACCTAAGTAAATGTAGGTGCTCCCTCTTCAGGAAGGTGAATTTCTGTGACCTTTCAAAACGCCGGCTACCATCCCTCTTTGGCTGCTGGGGATTTGCCTTTATTTACCTCCTGCTGCCTTTAGAAACTGCAGTAAGCGCTCCTTGTTGTGGCCACTCAGACAGCAGTGTTAGAATCTGCGAGCCTCTAAAGGTAAAGGTTTGTGCTCGTGGGGTGTTGAAGTAGTCTTGGATTCTGTAACACGGGTTTCACACGTATTCAGGAACACTTCACCCAGGCATCCCCATACTTCAGATGTCTGCTTTAAACTGGAAATACAACTCATGGGGTGTGGCTTTGAAGGTAATTCCAGTTTTTATCAAGTCAGATGTTTAGTTTCGCACTGTATTGCTCTCTGCAAGGGAAACCTAATATGGCACTGTGTAAAACAAATTCAGATATGGTGGAAAAATATATCCCTGTTCCCAAGATAAGGAGAAGTACAGTTTCACGTGCAATATTTATACTCAGACTTATTTTCTGCCGATGAACTAGCAGTGGGTCAAAAGACAGATAAAAATCACTTGAAGTGGATAAATCACAGTTCCCTCATGATTGTTATCTTCTGTGCGGAAACACCACCTAAACTTCATGGTACAATGTTACATTATTATGGTGGTGTTGCATGAAAATTGTGTTGCATTAGACTGAATAAAAATATCCCTTATTAAATTTCTTGCTCACTGTAACTAGTACCTACTGAAGAATGGAGTACCAAAAAATAAAATAGAATTGTATGCTACATAAAATTGCTTGTCTGAAACCAGTTTACTACTATAAAGTGGTTTATTCCAACAGAGTTTGTGTAGTTGCTGTGTAACAGAGTGACACATTTCAGAAAACATCAACCAAGTTGAAGTTTGCATTATATCTCTAGAGGATTTTAGAAAAGGAAAATAAAAGTAGATTTTTTTTTTTTCTATTTGATAAGCTTCTTTGCATTAGCTGATTGAAGCATTTGGAAGGAAAGGTGAAAAAAAACCCCAAAAATATTATTTTTATTTGTCAGTAATGATTAAGGATTTTTATTAGGCTAGTAGAAGCTTTATCATTACATATTTCCTGTATCCAAAAGGTCTTCGGAATATTTAAAGTCATAATGCAACAAAATAAGAAACTGGACCATAAAATATAAGTACAGTATGTACAGATGAAACAGTAATATACATGAATAGAGGGGACATAAAATTCACCATAAAATATGATTAACCCAGTTCCAAGGGAAGACTCACAAGTGATGATTTCATTAGTGAGTTATGGGGGTTTCCACATGAGTGAGGAAATCATGTATAATGGTTGCTCATTACATACCCTATTTATTCATAGGGCATCTTTAGAAAAAGTTTTGTCCGCAGTTAGGTTGGGACTAGTGAAAAATAATTTAAAAAATGACAAACAGAAAATTCCCCAGAACTTAAGTTTCTTTGATTGTATGAGTTCTTTTTGCTAAAATGAAAGCTTGTCAATGTAAAAGTAAGAAAACAAATCAACAACAAAAATCCCTAAACCCCAAACTCTTGTCATGTTTAAGAGATACATAGAGTGTAAGTATGCTGATTTTAGAAGTTATTTGGTAAGGACAAAAGCAACATGTCTGCATAATGTCTCTGCAAGCTTTTTCAGCATCAAGGTTTCAACTTCAGAGACAGACATTTATGGCAATAAGACCAGGGTATGATTCTACAGTATCATTACATGGGCAAAAATGACACTCCCCCACCCCCCATTTTATATGTACTAAGAAATATTTTCCAATCAGTAAAACTAAATAAATAATTAGATCTGTTATTACTTCGGAACTGAAGAACAAGATGAAGGGAAGAGTTGGAGGCTGTGAAAACATCTCCCAGCT
Source organism: Aquila chrysaetos chrysaetos (assembly GCF_900496995.4). NCBI lineage: Eukaryota > Metazoa > Chordata > Aves > Accipitriformes > Accipitridae > Aquila > Aquila chrysaetos. Next base: position 29,506,989 of record NC_044008.1, read on the forward strand.
GTCCTCAAACTCTGCTGGGTAAGGGCTGCTGGGTATCAGTGACACAAATGTCGGGTTCACAAATAACAAGATGCTGTGAGATACTCCATTAGCCTACTCTCATCTGATTAACAACTAGCATCTGACGTTGATTTTCTCCCACCAGGTTATTCCACTGGGAATATTTACAAACAAAAAAGGGGAATCTAGATTTTTTTTTTTTCTTTACGTTTCCATTCCATGGCATTTTTGTGCCATGAAAAGTGCTAAATGAAACTAGTGAAATGTGGAAACTCATACTCTTTTCATAGCATAAATATGGAATATCAAGAGCTGATTTAGCATTTTTGGTACAATTAAGAGCAAGAGACTGTTCAAGAAACAGTGAGATTCTTTTTGGAAACATACAGTTTTGAACATTGTTGATGTTCCATGTTTCATTGTTCTAAGAATTTCTAAAAAATGTCGGGGAACCTTTTTAATATATGCTAGGGCAATTTTTCTCCAAATACAGTTTTTCTTTTACTAATAATATCAGTAAAATGAATATTTTCAGGCAATTTTCACTGCATTAATATTTTGCTTTCCCTCAGTGTGATTTCTAACCAAAATCTATGGTGTTTTGATAATGTTGTTTAAACACAGAGAAACCTTTCCTAATAAATCTCACATTATACCCTCAGCAGATAGGATACAGTTTGGGCTACCTTGCTCTACTCCTAATGGAGGGAAATGCTTTCCTGTGTAGTCCCTCTTCTCACGTATCTGTTTTAAAAATAACAGCAATAAAGATGTGATATGCCAGTAACACTCATTAGACCAGACCTGGAGCAATTCATACTGTGGATTAAATTTCTAGATATTGAAAATTAATCTAAAATTCTGACACTAAGTAACACTCACAATAGCATCATAATATTTGTATCTGAAATGTCCCAAGTAGAAGAACCGATATGATTCACCGGCTGATCCCCAACCTGATGGATAGATAACATGTAAGCCTTTCTGGTCAGTGAAACAGGTAACTCAGCTACCTGCTTCAGGGAGTGTGGCTGGCTGCTTACATTTCACATTTTCCAGGCATGGAAAGCCAAAAACTTGATGAAGAAATTCATTCCTAAGTGAAAAAAAAGAACGCGCCTGCTTTCTGCATGCCACTTTGTATGAACAGTCTGGCACATTTTTTAAATTTTAGTAACATTCTCCACAATACAGCATGTACTACAGGGAAAGTAACAGCCTTTTTCATATATAATCGATACCGTACCAACCCTGTTCAAAGACAAGTCAGACTAACAATACTTTGAGATGGCTGGCACATTATGCATTCTGGAAATTCTAATTTTATGTAAATTTGGGAAATGTATGCATGTGCCAGAGTTGCTCTTTGTTCATGCACTGTTTTAGCATGTCTAAGTAGGAGAGGCTGCCATACAACATGGGTTGCAAAACAGCAGATGGGGGTGATTTAGTCTCTGAGGAACTCTAATTTCCTCTGAAAAAGTACTCAGGTTTGTTATTTTATTACTATGGGGAAATATATATTTTAAAATATATTAACAGTTAGTGCTTGTCTAGTTGGAAAATATCTCAGAATACCTTTAAGAAATAGTTCCCTGTGTGGACACTAATTCCGCTGTAGGAGTCCACTGTGAAAATGGATTAAGTTAAACTGGAAAAAAACCCCGAAGTCTTAGTGTTGAAGAGCATCTACATAGAGACTTAGAGCACAGCAGTTATTGTGCTTGAAATTCATGCCCTGACATATTTTGTTGTAACTTCCCCATACAGACAGACCCGCACTTTATTGCCTCCAGATGGAGTTATGAAATGCTACTATTTCTTTCTGCATTTACTGATAAAATTCTACACTGAAGACTGATTAGGGGTGACAAAACTTTGCAGTCAGAGGTTGAATAGTGCATCCCTGAAATACTCATTTTATGCAGATTTAGAAAATAAATACATTTACGATGGTTTCTTCTTTGTTGTGCCACTGTTCTGGCATGTCAGATTAGTGGTAGATGCCACACAGCAGGAGCTAGGAAATTCTGTCTGAAAAAGAGATGAGGTTTAGAGTCATTTTAGTCCCTGTCAAGACCAGAGTTCCCAAGTAAAGGGGCACAGATTTAATACTGTTGTAATCAGGATATTTTAAACATTTAAAGGGTTCGTGTTTGTGTTGTCAGATTATTTGCTGGAGCTTCATACCCAAGCAACTGTGTGTGTGTGGCAGGAGCGTAGGAAGAAAGGAAGCTTGTATTTACTGTGCTCTTTTGCATTACTTCAGCCTCAAAAAGATTTGCGGCTAACAAAACTTTGATGTAGAATGTCAAATTGATATTCCTGAAGTCCTCATTTTGGTTATCACCTTTCAGATATAAAATGCAAAGGTGGCTCTAAGTCTTGTTGGCAGTAGGATGCTCCACCACTCGTCCAGGTTCGTGCAAAAGTTCCCACTGATTTTAACTGTACAGAATCAGGATACTTAGGACAAGTTTATGGTGTTTGGGAAAAGTGTGGTTAGATTATGGTGTCTACAACCTATGACTTTTCTAGAATGCCAATATATATTTGCCTGTAGAAATACTATGCTCAGCAGAAAATCAATGATTTGTCCACATTCAGCTTGGATCTTTTGAACATATAATTAGGTGGCAAGAATCTGTTGCATTTCTTTGAAAAATACCGTTTTGAGTGAATAAAAATGCTGAAATACCGTCCACAGAGCAATCACAAAATTCTCTGTGGTGATGAACCTTTAGTGATTAACAGGCTGGCATGGGTTTGCAAAGTTCCCCCACTAAGCATTTATTGGACTTCTGAGTTTGAATCCATGTACTCACTTGAAGACATTTTAGCTCCATTTGCTTAGGGCAGCCAGACAGGATTGTCCTTTTCCTTGGCCTGTGGCTGATACCTGGGCCTAGAGCGTCTACCAGGCACGTCATCTTCAAAGTGAACCCCAAATATACCAGCGGCCAAGGCCCCAGGGACAGGCCCGCTAAGTTTCCCTGGTGACAAAAGCATTCCTTCCTCAGAAGAACCCTTTCATGGAGGATTAAGTAAGTATGTTTTAAGGAAATTCATTTTGCTTTGCAGATATGGAGTCAGCTACCGCATTTCAAACAAGCCACCGCATTTCAAAAGAGAGTATCACGCTTAGCAACTATGGAAGCATACGGGACCATTTTTATCTTGCTTTCCATACATGTATGTGTATTAGCAGGATCCTGACCTTGGATCTTACATCCTGGTGGACACGAGGATCCAACTACCTTTATTCTGTTCCACTATGAAGAAATAAGAGCATACATTGGATCAGAAAGAGAGAGAGATTCAACTTGCGGGCTGGGATATGGAAGTCTCTTCATTTTTAGTTTTCATTGGAGAGGATTCTGTTTCATCCTATCTGTCGCTCCTTATAAATCATATCACAAATTTGAAATCTGAAGCTTGCTGTTGTTGGCATTTGAGCCTAATGTCAAAATGCTTTTGCTGCTTTACCTGTGAAGTAGACAATCTATATTGAATGTCCTTGAAATAGTAATTTTGGTAGACTCTGACCTTTTTCATGCAGAATAATCTGGGTTCAGAAGCACAGATAAACCAAATGTTGTTAACATTCACTAGCACACTTTCTCACTCGTGAAGTGAGCGTTACAAGTATTAGCTATTAAATTACCAGTGGCAGAAAAATGGAATAGCCTGACTGCCCTTTCACAATCTGGCAGTCTTGGGCCCAAAAAGAAAGAGGTGCAGAAGCTTTACTTGTCCAGAGGCAGCACCAGAAACCCCTGCGTCTGTCCCATAAGGAAAAGTACAATCTATCCCATGACTACTTCACTAACTACATCTTCCATGACACTTATAATGCTAGTTTTACATAGTCAGTATATTATATTTTCATATTTTCACAGTTGGGATGGTCTTGGATCCAGTCTTGGGTCCAAATCTGGTAAGTTTACTGGTGTGTAACTTCACTGTGTAGCTTTGTATAACTAAGTATCTTCAACAAGTTCAGTGGAGCTGTGGTTCACATTAATTCAGGAACTTGCATGTTCCAAATAGGCCCTGGAGAGCATGACATCTGACTCTCCAGAACATGCAGATTATATTAAATTCTAAAATATATCCTAGAACACAGATACAAGCTGAGAAGCTAGTATATTGATATGACTGAAGCAATGTAAGTGTATATAAATAATCTTCCCATTTTAATAAAATATTTATTTTCGCTGAAGTTAATAATAAATATTTCCATAGTGGAATAGTGAATATAAAAGAATTATAATTTGATCTCACCACTTATATATATTTACATCTTGTATTAGTCATACATTCTTTTTTTCCTTTGCATTTCCTTTTTCTGATGTATTACAATTACATTCTAGCACTTACTTCTTTCGGACCCCTTCTAAAGCTCACCTCTTTCCTTGATCCACTTGTGAAGGGTGTATCCTTCATTAACAAAACTTGATGCAGTTTTGTCTTTGATATTTCAGCTTTTGTAGCCATGTCCAGCCTCAAAGATTCACACAATCACTGCATGTCCTATGGATGCAGTAAAAGGTGCACTTTTTTTTAATGCTTGCATTTAAAATTGCAGTGTATATTAGAGTTCAGCTGAGGTTTTAAGCTGTGTTTGTACATGTGAAAACTCAGAGTTTGAGGAGATGGACTGTGAGAGAGTTTTTGCACCCAGCACCAAAACATGCTGTATTCAAGTTCCGCTTGTCTCCTCAGATGAAAATTGCAAAGAGGGGGTGACGGGGATGTGTGGGTGTAATTGTATAATTAGGCACATACTGCTGTATTTTAGCACATACTGTCCCCTGCTGGGAATAATCATATTACTGGTAAAAGTAATCTTTAAGTGCAGGTATGTGCTCATCCTTCTACCTACCGTTCAAAAAAGTAGGCTGGTAAGGCCTCCTTTGCCTTTCCCTCCCAGACAAAGGTACGGCCTCCCCGACCCACCCCTTGATCACCGCGATGCCAAGAATGTGAGCATCTCCATTTGCTGAGGATTTCACCCCATCAGATGGGGCTGCTGTACGCAGGATGCGGTTGAGGCTCTCAGAGGAGGGGAATGGCGAAGTTTGACCTTTCCATGCAATGGGCTGCCATGTGTCCATCAGCATGTCTGATGTCCACATAGCGTGCCCTATGGGAAATCTTCTCATGGTGTTAGTGATTGCCTGCCCCACACAACCCACACCGAGCTTCAGAATAATTTTATTTTTCCAGATGTCAAATGGAAAGGAGTAGTCTCTGCAACAGTTCCCTGTTTTATTGCAGAAATGGGAGGCGAGCATTTACATTCCCCTTTCCTTCTTCCCAGAGGTCAAACCCTTCCCTTGCCACTACAACACAGAGCAGGAGGTGATCAGTGGAAAGCAAAGGTCTGGGGCATGAGGGCAGCCCGGCTGCCATGGCCTGGGGTCTGACAAACATAACGGGTCTTCTGGCCTGACCACAGCTCCATGCCCATCCCTGCTCTCACCCATCTCCTGGTCGCTGGAACTTTCTGGCCGATGGTCTCCAAGGTTATTTTGGTGCCCACACACACCAACGCAGTCCTTTGGTGAACAGCAGGATCAGTGTCATTAATACAAAGCTGACACTGGTGGGAGTCAGAGGTTTTTGTTTGCCTAGAAGATACTGTGGGTTTTTTGGGTGCGTCTGGCTATTCAGTTTAAAATAGTTTTTTTGGTGCAGCTTTGCTAGACTTCATGGATTTGTTTATGCTCCTCTTCTTCCTCTTTAAAATTTGACTTGTTAGCTCTATGCAGATCAGGTAAATTCTTGCCATTCATTTCTACATGGCGGTGATGAGATGAGATAAGAAGTTTCAGGGACAGAAGCCCCATACATCCTTTATCAACAAATTTTCTATTTTGAAGACTGAATTTCTGACATTCATGTGGCATTTTCTACAAAACTTAGCAATGCATCAAATACAATGACCGTCTGTCTGGTGAAGGTCTTAACAAAATTATGTTCATCTTGACAATTATGCAGTCTGTGTGTGACTTTCAGAAACCAAGAACAATTTTTGTTAGCTGCATTTTATGTTGATGTCCCTCTGTTTGTTAATTACCATTTTGTTTTATCTTTCTCAGCAGCTGTTTGTCTTCCCTTTTAGAGGGTAGACTGTATCACAGACTCAATGTGTTACCAAATATTTGTTTTTCTTGGAACCTCAGAACTGAGTGTTTTGGATAAGAAAATTTTTCACTGTGAACTATTGTTCAGATTCTTTTTAAATACATTGTGTAGATAATATTAATAAAGCTATAAAATAATGTGTGAGTAGGAATCCCCAGTATTATTTGTTCCCTCATTTAAAAATATAGTAACAAATATGAAATCCAAATTATCCATTGCACAAAGAGATTGATTTACAATGTCAGCCGTGGGACATGTTGGCACATTATATGGACTTTACGTGAGTCCATTTTTAGAGGATGCACGTACTTTTTTTGTTGTACATTAATAACTTTAGTAATATAGACTATAGTGAAATGGGAATTGTAGGAGAGAAAACAGCCTAACTCAGAGCAAACAACTTCTGGGACGTTTTTATTTTATTGTGTTTTTCCTTGTCCTTAATGTCACATCTCTAATGTTTCTTTACCCCTTCCCTTTAAAATTATTAGTTTCCTGTTAAAACAGAAACGAGAATAAAAAATGAGAAGGAAATGAAAATAGGAGAGAAATTCAAATTAAGTACCACATATGTGCATGTGGAAACTGGGTGCTCTAGAAGACTCTGTCCATACGGCAAGTCAATGTATTAGACAAAAATCTCCATTCAAAACCCATTGATGTTCTTTAACTAAATCACCTCTAACAATTTTTTCCTTTCTCTAAAATATTAGGGACTTATGCAAAGGATTTCAGCATCCAGCAGGTTCACAGGAGAAACTTGAACCATAGATAACTGCTTAGCAGGACTGACAGCTTCACTCCTGTGTCCTTCCTTAACTTACTGGCTCTTATCCACTTTGCCTTCAGCCCTCGTTGTAAAAAAGCTATGAGATAGAAGTGTTATTTTTCAAACTAAAAATCTAAGAGTTACATTCACAAAAAAAAGTGGTCTTTGTGGAACATGGGGCACATCCATGTGGAAGGTGAGACCGGACTGAGCTCCTGTCCCTGCTCCAAGCTGCTGGAATGGGTCCGGATTCAGGCTGGAAGCTGTACAGCCACGCAGAGCTGACACTGTCTCCATGCTAATGTGCTGAAAGAGAGGTTATATTGGTGTCCACACTTTTATTTTTCTCCTGGAGTTGGCTTATTCTGGGAGAGAAGGTGAAGTTTTGCTGTAAAATAAACTAGACTGTAATGCTTAAGGTATCCTCCTGGAAAGTAGGAGATGTGAGTTCAAGTTTCTTCATCATCTGGGGAAGATCTGCATGTTTGGTGCCTGAGGAACCTCACTGGTGAAAGTAAAGGATATCCCTGATACCTCTGAGACATAAATCCAAGCCCCTGCATCCCCACTATCTGTCTTGCTTGGGCATGAGTTTTGTTTTAAAAGAATTGGGTAGTCTGGTGTCTAAATCTTATGAGCAACTATCCTATATTCCTGCAATCTGCAGACACGGTACCTCATCTATGACTTTCAAGCTCCCCAGACTGGTCCCTAACGTACAATACAGATCTACTCCAGGGTCCTTACATGCCTACAAAATTAAGTGTTAACAGATTTGGAATTTTGAGGATGTAAGTTTGAATTTAGGGTATAAAATTCCAATTCACCCTAATGGACACCTATATTCTTTTCTGGTAATAACAAGCTGAAATAACTCTTATTTATTACTCTCAGGCACAAAGGTCTTAAGGAAACTTAGTTGTATTTTTGGTTAACAAAGAAAAATTCTATTCTTTCCTTCATAAACAAAACATACTTCTGATTCATTGATTTTAAAATATATTGAGCAAAAGGAATATACTTCACTTGACTTGAAAGTCACTGTGAAGAAAAACAGGCTGTGGGAAGAAAGAAAACACATGCACTACCATTTTGTGAAATAAAAATGTTCAGAGGATTTTCAAAGGCACAGTCAGAAGCTCGATACTTGGCTGTCACTTGTGGCTCTAAAGTCCTTCCCTCGTGATGAGCAGTTGCCTGCAGGAGAGCCAAGGGACCGGGTCGCCCTCGGCTCTAACGAGCAGGTGGGAGCACGTGCCTGGGGTTTAGGCAGAGGACAGGAGAGACAGCACAAGGTGAGTCACTTCTCATCCCAGCTGTCTAACCTCTTCATTTTTATTACAAACATTTTTCAAGTGAAAACATCCGTGTGAGAAAGCCATCGCAAACAGTGGCCAGGCTTTGGCTGGTCACCAACAACAGGAGCGTTGACACTCTTCTGTCCTGCTCGGCTTCCCCTGTTGCAGTCAAAGCTTAAAGAAAGAACGTGCTTTTTTACAGCTGTCCTGAACCTCCAGCTTTTTGAAGAAAAATTGCCAACATAAAATAATAGAAAAAGTATGTTACCTTTGCAGTAGTTCCCTTTCGATTTAAACTAGACAGCATGAAAAATGAGCAGTTAGTTGTAGAAGAGGTATCATGCCAGCACCTCTCTCGTTGCTCTTACTGAAGAAAAGATTTTCAAGAAATACATGCGATGTTTAGACTTTCACTGCAATACCTCTCAAATGTAATGTTACCCTAAACAATAGCATTGACGTCTGTTTTCCTAAGCACTGTATGTATTGGTTAGTACAATGACATCTACGTAATTAAATATGCAGATGGATGTTTTAAATTAAGTTTTAAAACATTTTGAGTTGCAGTAATTAAACCAAATTCTCTATGTAAACAATATCAAACCGACTTTACAAGACAATTATTCTGATATCGAAACAGTATGCGCCGTATCTTTTTGTCTCTCACTCTTAGCACAACAACATGCAGCGGTGGCAACATTAGGGCATGCTTTACACTAGTTTTCTTCCCATGCCATGTGTATGGCAGAGGTTGATGATATCTGGAAAGTGTTGAGATTGTTGAAAAACACTTTTAACTTTGCTCTCGGGTCATGATGATTTTAGCCATTGGTAACAGAAATAAATCACCTTATTTGAATCAGCTTGTTATATTTACGGACAGGTCAATAAAGAGTCACAGAAGTGTTGAATGGCTGTCAGAGCAACTGGTTTGGATAAGCATATGTTTATATAAACCATCTGAATCATCCAAACCTCTTTGTTATGCATATTAAGACAGAGACTATAAAAGTATGGTTTTCCATGGGGTAATTTACCACTTTTACCCCTTTTCAGAGCTGAATAGAAAAGATACGCCATGCTGTGTGATCTGGTGGGTTAAAAAGCAACACTATTATTTACCCTAATAAAGATTTCAGCCTACACTTGTTTCGTGGGTGAGCAGTTATTTTGAGCCAGTCTTTTCAGTCACACAATACATAGTGAAGTAGTCACAGGATTTAAAATGAATGTTTATATCACAGAAAAATAATGTATTTGTGTATATAGGAATATGAGACCTTGTAAGAATGTAATCCTTTCAGATGCTGCCAGTTCTAATTATTTGTTTTAAGGAAAATCAACTATACTTGACCAAGTCTGGAGTCTTAATTAAGCTGAATGAACCAGCAGTGAAACCAGTGCCTTTTGGCTCGTTACTGAGCTGTCTGATCTAGGTCCTGCAGGGTGCAGTGCTACCTTGCTTGGTGAGCTGAATAATTATTTATATCTCGGTGAACACTAATATCACCCCTTATCTAACTTTACACAGGCTGTCAAGTTAGCAGTTCCTGAAGAGATCATTCTGCTGGGCGATGTTGTCCCACACGGTGGGTCAGGGTCCAGCTGCCCTTTTCTCATTCTGTGGGGATGGCTTGAAAGTGCTGGAACAATGGTGTTACACCACATTGATTTTATAATCCCTAATCTAATGTCTCCAGGGGGGACTATAATTCTGTGTAACAGGCATAAAACAAAGAGATAAATGTTAAAGTTCCTAATGAAAATGGAGGCGTCAAGGACCCACTGAGGGTCTCTGTATTTATTTTCAGGCTAGTGATTCACACTACTTAGGTAAATTATTTTTCAGAAAGCATGTTTCTTAGAATGGCGTGGTGCAAATAATGTATGTAGCATGGTGCCAGGCTTTGTCAAGCTGCTAAATTGAACCCACATTGATTCCACATTAATCGAGTTTATATAATTTAGTGATGCTGTACAGTAGGCCTTTATAAAAGAGTATTTATACCTAAGGTATGCACTGAGGCACTGAGGCGTGAGGCTGAATTTATGCCATTTAGCTTCGCATACTCCTACAGATATAGTCTAGAGAGTCTTATTTTGACTTGGAATGTGAAATTATCAAAGATTAAGGAAATTATCTGAAGTCTCAATTCATAAAATACTCATGACTTTTTTGTCTACAGCTCCACAGTCATTTCAGGGTATAGGAATGGTGCATGTTTCTGTTTTGTGCTGGAAGCATGCATAACTCCAATAAATGATCTGGATGAGAATAAAATCATGATTTTAATAATAATAATAATGAGCTTTAACAGATGGGAAAGTTGGCACTGGACTCCATAAAAACCATGGCGTTACCATAATTTTTCCCATTTGTCAAAATACTCTTGAATTTCAGCTCCTGTTCTCCAGCATCCTTACAGCACTTCCAGCATAGTGTGGTCTGCAGGTTTAATAAGCAAGTTCTCTTTTCCCCCATCCAGGTCATTAATGAAAATACTGAAAAGCAACAGAACAAGACAGACTCCTGTGCAAGCCCACTCCATGCATCCTTCCAGTCCTGACACTATAGTTTTTCACCCATCACACAGTAGTTTAATGAAAGCTATGGTTTCCTATCTCGCTTTTAACATTATTATGTGAAGTAAGTTTCAAAAAGCTGTACTATAGTCAAGATATATGACATCCACTATTCTCTGCTATTTTACACTGTCATGCGGAGTGATTAGGATGGTTTGACTTGATTTGCTTTTGACAAATCCATGCTCGTTGTTACTGATCTTAATTATTTTTAGCTATTTACTCATCACTTGCTTGATTATTTGTGCCTACAATTTTTTTGGTCCCTGAAGGAAAATTGCTTGTTTGTAAATAATTTTCTGATTTTACAACTTCTTTTCCCCCCTTTTTAGAGATGGTCACTACAGCTGTATTCTTGTAGTCTTCTGGGACTTCCCTTGGGCTCCCAAAGTTTCTGGAAATAATGCCTCTACTATTGCTTCATCTGGTTCTCTCAAATGCCTGAATTTTGTTTGGCTCAGCTGGTTCAAAAATACTGACTTTATCCACATATTCACTAACTTCACTTATTGTGGGAGTAAATGCAATACTGCCCTAACTTGCAGCTCTGTCCAACTTATGGCATTTACTGTCCTCATAACAGGGATGTCAAAAGGGAATGTTTGCTTGGACTTTGGACAATTCTGCATGTGGTCCAGTGTATTAGTTAAAACCATAAAGAAGGGTAAGCCTGTGCTATTATTCTGGACTGTGAACTGCAGCGGCCAGGGTTAAGAGTGCACATCTGTCTCTTTCTTTGCTAGGATGGGCTGGTAACTTTTGGCAAAAGACCAGGCGGGCGGTTTGGGGAAGACACAAATGTAGCTGACGCAGCTGCTTGCTTCAGCGCGTGGGGCAGGATCCCACAAAGCTGAATTGCAGGATCCGAGCGGGAAGGCGATCTGCGGGCCAGCCTTTCCCACATACCAACACCAGCGCCCTAGGGAAGAGGCACTTACAACAGCAGAAGGAGTTTTTCTGTTGAAAACTCTACACAGGATGTAGCAAGGGAGAGAACTTATTTTTTCTTGGTACTTTTCCTGTATTGTGGTATTTGGAGTCTTTGCAGGCATACTCGTTTCGGTTAGCCAGCAGAATTTTAGAGGTTGAAGTTGTTGGTGTGGCCTTGCCCCAGGCTCTGCCCCAGACCTGCAGGCTGAAAAATGATGCTTGAACTAGGAAATCCAAATTCAGGACATGGAGTCTCTCTGTTGCGAGCAAGGGCGAGTCGCATTACCCTTTTGAACCTCAGTTCCCCAACTGTAAAGTAAAGGTACTGATACTTTGCCTCCTTTTATGTCTCTAAGGTGTAGAGGCACAGATTATCATATAAGACAAGTCTGCGCAGACTATTTGGCTAGAAGCTTATTTTGCTGTTCTGTTGGATCTGTTTCTTGTGTCATTGCTTGAGACTCAGCTGATCTCTTTGATTGTATTATGTTATTATCCTAATTTAACACTCAGAAGTCCTAAGCCTTGCTTTTCTCTAGAAGCAATACATTTAAATAAATGTATATCATAAACCTATTTTTACAAAATATAAGTCTCCATGCTTTACACCTGTGATGCTGTCAGTTTGCTGAGCATAGAGTGTATGTATGCTAGTCTGAAAAAGTTTAGTTAAGCATAAATGGTGAACTAGCCAAAAAAATCAAACATCTTCTGAAATAAAATCTGGGGAGGTTTGAGAATCAAAAGAAAAAAATTTCATTCCTGAAAGAGCACTCCTCCTTGAACATTTGGTGCCATTGAACTGTGTAGCTAGCAAGTGTGGGAACAGAGTAAAAAAGATGGCTGGGGTCCTTTCATCCTCACAACAGTAGAAACAGTTATGCTTTGTATGGAACAATTAAATACTCATCAGACACGTGAGAAAAGGGTCTTTGGCCACAGCAGGCCCAGGAGCACATCCACACAAGTTGAGCAAGGGTGATGCTGTTCTCTTAGGGCCTTAGCACGGAGCCTGGTCCCCTGGCTAGTTTGTCCCCAGTGGGTGTGTGCAACAGGGACATCTCCGCTGCTCAACACAGCTATGTGCATATTGATGCCCCAATTAAAAAAAAAAGCCTCTGAGGCCCAAAGGGACCAAAGGGACCACGCTGATTAGTCAGGCTAACAGCTGAAGTCCGGGCTTAACATATCTCACCCCCAAATTTCTCCATGAAGCCCACGGTTGTTCATTATCTGCACATCCTTTGTGCATTTTAATGGCTTTTCAGAGTCAGCTTGAGGACAGCACTGACTAGGCTCTGAGCAGTTGAAGGAATTTCCACAAAGAAACAGTTTTCCTCTCTTATCTTCTCTGTGCTTAGAAGAGGCTACAGGATCATCTACCACCACTGCTTAATGAGGAACTAACTCCTCTTGCAAGTCTAGCAGCTGCGGTGGAGCTTCAGCTAATCACTCAGGAATATCCAGTCCTGCCAAAAATATTCAGTGATGGAGATTTTACTAGAGCTTGGTAAGCTCTTACTCAGCATAACAGGAACTAAGGGAAAGGCAGGTACCTGCAAGACCACTGTTCCTGATATGTTCAGGGTTCCCGGTAATAAATAGAAAGTGTCTATATGACAGCAACCTCTTATGGAAGTCCTAAGCTCTGTTGCATTCTCCCCATGGTATCCTACTCCGTGGTCTCATCTGTCTCCCCACCTTCATCCTTGCAAAGATGCCTCCAGACATCTGTTTTGTGGCTGGCTGTATGCTGCAGGGAAACATGCAGTATAATGAAGGCTTTTAATGCAGCTCCAGGTATTGTATGTAGTAAATAAAGGCAGGAACAGAATCTTAGTCTGTATTCACACAATTGGAGGTGATGAATTATGCTAAGTTTGCTGTTTCTTTAACTCAGAGAGAAGTATTAATGATGAAAATACAGAAGTCAGCAAGAAATGCCATGCATTACTCTAAAATTTATAGAATTACCATTTCAAATATAAAAATAATTGCAAACTTAAGAGCAATTAGAGTTCAGTTCATCTGAATCCTTCAAGTTACATATTGAATAGGCCTCCCCAAATTATAATTGATTTCATGGTGCAATTTTAACAAAACTCAAAAAGTAATATTATGGAAAAAATATATAAACTGAAAAAAGTTAATATATGTATTTCCTATAGGTAACATGACTGCAAATTGAATTTCTCAAATTTCTTTTTCAAAAAATATTGTGTAAGAAAAAGTGCAAGAAAAGAAGACATTAAATGAAGGTAAATTTCCCATACCCCAAACTAAAAGCAAAATAAGAACATTTCATTATATCCACTACATATATAGGTCTGTGTAAATTAACTCCTAAAAACAGTGCGCATGTATTGGCTCCTAAAAGTCATCTGTCTTATGACATAAAAAAGCGTTCTTTGGGAAAATGTTTCACTAATAATTCTTTATGATAACAGATCTCTTTTCAGAGTCAAGCATTCCAAAATGCTGAATTTCAATTTTTAACAACAGAAATTATAAAATGGAGTAATTTGAGGTTAGTCAGAGAAGAGTTGACAGATAAAGGTATTGGGGAATGAGTAGGCATTTAAATCTAAAACACCTCTTTCAGGAAATGCAGTCTGTTTGTCAGCAGTAAAATCATTCGTGAAAGCTTAAAATGATATTGAATATAAAAACTGCTCAAGAGAAACTAAAAGAGAAGTTATACCAAATAACATTCAGAGCCATGAGAGCCTCTCTAATCCTACCAAGCTGCTTCTTATCCAAAGCCTACATGCAGGGTCGCTGGATGGGAGACAGGTACACATCATCCACATGATAAGCCATGATTGCCAGGTGGCCGAATGGCTGATGTATGATTTGCTGTGTAGTACAGGCAGTTCACAGCACGAGTTCCTTGAGCATCCAGGCTGAGTAATTTTCCCAGGCAAGAATTTGGTCTTGTCTACTCTAGACAGCCCTGCACAGGCACTCCTAAACAAAGCGAGTGACAAGGAAGAATGAGATCATACACTACACATCAATGAAAAGTGGGGGTTTTAAAAGTAAGACCCATTAAAAAGGTGTCAGAGCACTCTGCAGTTTTCATGGTGACTTGGCCATGACTGTCTGGAAGGTGGCAAATCATGCTTTTTTAAAAAAAAATGGCAGGTGCCTCTCACATGCAAAGCAAAAGTGATTCAAATCTTTTCAAGGAATAAATAGCAGGACAAAAAACTTTTTAAGAAGGTATTTCTGTGTGGCTTTTTATATGAAAATTCAAAGTCTTCAGAATTTTATATTGATATGAGAATGTATCAGCAATCACAATGCACAAACTTGACTTTTCTCCCCAAATTTTCACTTAAATACTGTAGAAATCATAGGCTGTTGAGTACTTCCTCAGACAGAGCTGAACTTCCTAATTCACAAATGACCATTTAAGTAAACACAGCATAAATGAGTATACCTATTTTGCTGAAAAACATGATCAGGAAAGATTTCTGAAATGCATTTCTTTGTTTTCTTATTCACCTGTTACTATCTTTTCTTCTTCCCCTTCTCCCAAGTGTAAATTATATTTAGACTAGCATACCAACATGTAATTACATGTATTTTCATTATCTGATAATTTGGCTTGGGAATCTACACTGTATGCACAAAATGCTGATTGCCTGCAGCTGCAGACAAATGATTATTTAGATACGCAAGCTAGTTGATGAGATGAACCAGAAACTTGGCTGAAAGTCACTCTCAGTCTTGGTGCTTGGTGGAACAGCTCGAACCCCTGGGGCACATTGGGACTAAAGGGTCCAGATAAATTCGTCTACTGTATTTGTTCTGGCGCTAGCCCACAACAGTATACAATATCCTTGACTGCTTACAGTATAAATATTTACTTCAAAATGCTTATGCGATTTAGACAGTGGTCCAGTTTTGGGGATAAGGCGGTGAACAGCAAAGTAATGCTGAATGGCATTTATTTTAACCAACTTTACTAACCATCACACCCCTGGTCTTCATTTCTTCACAGCTCGCTGTTTATTTAGCAAGTGGTATCTTTCAAATTGAAAAAAAAGGCAGCCAAGAATACTGGAAAGCTTATGATAATGATTATTTCACATAGCTTTCTGAATGAGAAAATAAATGGCTGCAATTAATTGTAACACCTGTGCTTTTCAGGTGTCAAAACCAGAAAAGAAAAAAGAATCAAAAGAAATCTGAAAAAACCAGCTTCAGCTTCCTGAAAAACTGACCTTTCCAGGTGTCCTGGTTTTGGCTGGGATAGAGTTAATTTTCTTCCTAGTAGCTGGTACGGTGCTGTGTTTTGGATTTAGGATGAGAATGCTGTTGATAACACACCGGTGTTGTAGTTGTTGCTGAGCAGTGCTTACACTAAGTCAAGGACTTTTCAGCTTCTCATGCTGCCCAGCCAGCGAGGAGGCTGGGGGGGCACAAGGAGCTGGGAGGGGACACAGCCGGGACAGCTGACCCAAACTGGCCAGAGGGGTATTCCAGACCACAGGACATCATGCTGAACAATAAAACTGGGGGGAGTTGGTGGGGGGACGGTGGTCCGCTGCTTAGGGACTGGCTGGGCATCGGTCAGAGGGTGGTGAGCAATTGCATTGTGCGTCACTTGGTTTTTATATTCTTTTATCATTATTATTATTTTCCCTACCTTTTCTGTCCTATTAAACTGTCTTTATCTCAAGTTTTACCTTTTTTCCAGTTCTCTCCCCCATCGCACGGGGGGTGGGGAGTGAGCAAACGCCTGTGTGGTGTTTAGCTGCCTGCTGGGTTAAACCACAACACCAGGTACCTCAAATACTATCAGCAACTTGAAAAATAAGAAAAAAAATGGAAGCAAAAACATACTTCCATAACACAGATCTAAAACTCCTGGTAAGGAAAACCCCTAACATCTTTAAAACCCTCACTACTTTCCCAAGCACCTGAATATCTCAAAGCTTTCCAAAACTCAGCCTGCGCCTATGATCTTGACAAATCAAGAAATCCCAAGTACACAAATGCAGTATTTCAAGGAAAAATTTTCCATTAGTGGCAGCAATACAGTAAAACACCTTCTTTACATCAGTGAATACAGAAACGTAGATTATTTGCAACTAATAACGGGGGACTGAGAGCATCCCGGAGGTCGAGCTGCAGTACCACCATCCCCAGGTCCCGCGCAGCCTCCAGAAGTGGATGGGCTTGCCCCCAGGCTCCAGCCCAGCTCCCAGTTGCCCCCACATCCCGGGAAGCACTGGTGCTCTGCCCCAGCTGCTGCTCCCTGCTCGTGCTACAGCAGGCCTTTTTTCCCCCGGAGAGCCAAACCAAGATGATGCCCCGTTGTGGGTCCAGTTGAGAAACACAGTATTGTGTGGTGAGACCTGCTAAAACTAATGTGCAGTGGGGAAAACAAAATGGAAACAAGCATCTATTCACTTGCAAAAGAGGATTTTAATTTGACAAGCCACTATGATCTTAAAGAAAACAAAAAGGCAGTATGGTTAGGGTACATTGTTTCTGCCTTCAGACAGGGAAACACAGCTGAAGAGATGGCCTGTCAATATTCTTTTTGGTGATATTTTCTACAAATCGTTTTCTTTCTAGGCAAAACGTTTTCCATGCAGTAAATAATGGCAAACATCACTGTAAATTCTGTACTTTCATTCAGCTTTGTTTAATTCCTATTCTGGAAACACATATCTGTAAGAGAAAATTTGAAAATCAAATCTTATCTGACCTTCACCTGTGTAACATAGCTAGGTTTAAGATAGTATTTGAAGATGAAAATCACTGTAGTAACTCCAGGTATATCAGATATATATAGTTCACATGAAAAATAAGCGAACACAAGAAGCCTTCTTTTTTCTTTTTTTTCTTTTTTTTTTTTTTTTTCCTTTCCAGAATGCAGGTGATTTTATTAGGTCAAGTACGTGATTTTCTTTTCTTTACAGGGCAGAAAATAATTTCAGTGCCGGCATCCTATTTTAACAGGCTGACTGGAGTTGCTTTAGCAAGATATATATTTTAAGACTGTGGCAATGAAAGGTCTCATTTTGAACTCTGTCCTAAATACACAGAATCTGATGCATGTATTAACTATTGAACTTCAGTGGGCTTGTATAATTAGATCTGAACAAGTATTTCAGAGGTGATTCCTGTTCTGTCTTGCTGTACATATTTGTCATCACTTCTTTATTATTTATTCTCTATTTACATTGAAAAAACAGTGTCTGAAACAAGACATGTCTGCCTAACATTATCAACACATTTATCTCTGAAGCTTTGCAATTGCGGTCGGTAATGCTTTAAGAACAAAAAGGTTGTATCCACGTATTGTTAATAATTATTAGGAAAGTGTGCAAATGTAGCAGTCCTGTCCCAGGGTTTGGTAAGTAAGGTCATGGTACAATAAGGGTTGCAGGCTCTGTAAGCATTAGTTGTATTTGCATATGTCAGAACAGTCTGTGAATACTAACGGCACAAACACTTCACATCTGCTTCTGTTTACTCCCATGCTAACAGTCAAAAGTACAGAAGTACTGTGTTAATTGCTCTGTTACATACTGACTGTTGACACATTCTCCATAGAGCTTTCATAAATACACTGTTGCAAACAAACTACTAATGACTTTGCTTATTTCCAGCCCATCTTTAAAGGAAATCCAGAATATATACACAGATTAATGATTCCTCTATTTAGCAGTGTGTCTTGTTGCTTGCTATTGTGGAGGCTTGTATAAAGGCAGTATCAATTAAGTAGCAATTATCTATGAAGTGGGAAAAAAAAGTGATGATATAAATAAGTAATGTGCATGAAGTGAGAATTTCTGAAAACAACTTGAGGTGAACTCTGAGGCAAGGGCACCGACTAGTGAACAAACCCTCTCCATCTGCTCTTCTATCTAAAACCATTAGAGCCCAATTTGAAGTCTGACTAAACAGCAGTGATACCTGTGGGCCTCCATTGAGATTTTTCACTATATATGACATGCCCTGGAGAAATTTAAAAAAAATAGGATGGGAGCTGAGGGAAAAAAATAAGACTCCTAAAAACCACCACTAACAAGCTAATCATATTTAAATTTGTGCTTCAAGTTTCTTTTTGCTGTGACACTTCAATATAGGAATATAATTATTTTGTTATTAAAAAACAACAAAGGGGCTGCAAACCAAATCCACTGTTCTAGTTAGTGTGGTGTTCAGTTCCTGACAATGGTCTGCTTCTTTCTGAAGGAGAGAGAAAATCCCATGGTGCGCCTCGCCTTCCTCAAGCAGCAAGCGCTGGCGGTTTTCTGAATCCCTTCTCTTCTGATTGTGAAATCTGTCGTCCCCTAAGAATCTTTCCAAAATGGTGTTTTCTCTGCCTCCATCATTCGGTGTAGACATTCATTGGTATAAATGCAGCATAAGGGTATTTTACTTCTTTTTTTTCAAATGTTTTCCTTTAATTTAATTTGTATGGCAGCAGAAGATAAAATGAACTTGGCCTTCTTTATCTTATTTGCTATCACATGTCTGTCTCTTGCATCTACACCTTTACTCATTTTGATCAGGACAATCCAGAATGGATGACAGTCACCAGGAGCAAGCCACTCTTTTATTAACTTCACCTTATTCATTCACTCATGTCCTAGACATTTAATCAGGTCCAATGAGATAACTAACAAACCGCGTTATGCTTTTTTTCGATTTAATTTCTTGCAAATCTCCCCACTTTATCATATGTAATGCAGATGGAGATGTACAAGGTAGGCCTTTGGTCTGTAAAGACACTCTCCCTTCCAGCCACCTCCATGAAGTCTCAACCCTCCTTTATGCCCGGCGGCCGGTGCCTTCAGCCTCAGCTCAAACCACACTCCAGCTGTGAGCTGCCGTGGTCTCACCGCCCTTTCTCTCTATGTGCCAGTGCCTGTGAATCCTTCTTACACAATTTTCTTATCCTCGTTCTCCACAGAGGTCTAGCTATAAACCTGCAAAGACAGTGAAAAATCAAGACCGCCCCAGACCAAACCTGAGCAGACTCCAGATGGGATGGCGGGAAGATTTAGCACAGCTAAACCGTTCCTGTCTCCCACTGCTGACCACCCACCGGGGCACTGTGAAAGCCCTCTCATCCCACCAAATAGTCATCTGCACACGACTGTTGGAGACATTGCCTCCAGCTTCTCCCACACCCCTGCGTTACTTCTTAGCTTCCATATGGCTGTTTGACCATGCCGCGTTTGACCATCTCTTCCAGGTGCTGCTTTTGCGCTACGGACAATCCCAACCCACCTCTGCGCACCCGCACGTGCGTGTGCGGGAGAAGGTACAGAAACGGGCCTAATTACGTAAAAGCAATTGGGTGGCAGAAGCGGGAGGGAGCACTCCGACCGTCCTGCCCTAGCCCCATGCCGGCAGTCCTGCCGGGGCCCAGAACGTGTCCCCTGAGGGCCAGTCCCAACGGGGCAGTGCCGTGCCGTGCCGTGCCCTCCCCGTGGTGCAGACCGCGCGTGGGGGGGCGAGCTTGCCGCTGACCGGGGGGGGGTTCGAGGCTGGCGGTCCCTCGCCCCTCCAGTGCCAAGGAACGCATGGTGGGGCGGAGAGGGAGGAGAGCAGAAAACTCTGTAGCTGCCTCTCTGCGAGTGCTGGGCTTGGTAGAAACTGATTTTGATTCCATGTTTTAACTCAGAATAACATTGCCGAAAGCAGGTACTTCTCCAGGCTCGCACTTGTTTATCTCAGCTTGGCTGTAATGATCCGTACAAAACTCCTTAAAATCCTTCAAGGTCCTGCCCTGTGGTCTTTGCTCTATCTCATTTTTCAAACCCTTGTCAGATCTTGCAGACAGATTTCACCAAGAATCAGTGCCCAGAAGTCAGAAAAAGCATTTTTCAAAGAATTCTAGAATTATGAATAAAGGTCTATCAACATTATTCTCCTGGGTACAAGATTTAGACCTTTCCAAAGAAAACTAGAAGTGGTTTGCTCCTTAGCTCCCGGCTCAGCCTTGGTTTTTGGACTCAGCACTAAATGCAGAAGCTGAGCACGGGCTGGAGCCAGGGCTGCTCGGCAGTTCTGCGGCAGGTGAAGTAGGGAGTCAGCAAACACTGGCTGTAGAGTATGGTTTGCAAAAATTCAAGTTTCCTTGAGAAGGCTTGAGAGTTCAGCCACATTTAGAGAGCCCTTTAGGAAGAACTATTCCCAGGGTTTCTGTGGACTCGAGCTTCTCAATATTAGAATAAAAATGTGGATTGTTCCGATGAGTAATTCTAGGGAATTGGAAGACGTTGGGTTCTTGGGGTCTTGACTACTTGCACTAGGGTTTGCCATGAATGTGGGAGCCTAAAACTTCCCTGGTGGGGTTGCTTCTGGCAAAGGTCATGACTGTGCTCAGGTTGGCAAAACCAAATCATTTCTGTCACACTTTCATTAGAACGCTCCTGATCAATTTTCTGTTCACCTGCTAAAGTGGTCTCTTATTAATTCAGACCTGGGTTATTTTAGCAATGATAAGAGATCAGCAACAACCAGATTTATTTGTTGCAGTGTTGCTTATTTACAATAATGTACCTAATCCTGGTTTTTTGCAGATTTTTGTTTGATTTTTTTTGTTTTAAATACATGAAAACCCAGGCAATCAGAGAACCTTTCTCTGCTTTCAAACCTAACCAACCATCCTGACTCATCAGTCTGCTCTGTCTGTAATGTTCTCAAAGGTCTGACTGCTAAGGCAGCCTTCTTCTAATACTGATTTTAGTTCTCTCATTCGTCAGCCATTTCTCGTTACAGCACTACTCAACAGCATCTCTTAATCTCTGCGTAGAGTCAGATATACATTTGTAGCTTGTGTTTCAGATTTGGAAACAATGATTGTTTAGGCCAACTGCTGCTGTAAAGGGAGGCAATGATTTCCTGCTATTTTCTCAAAGAGAAGTTTTAAAACAAGCAGTCTCAAAAGTCTTCAGACAAACCTGTGAAGAAAAATAGCTGTTTTCGCTTTATAAAATGTATGTAGAAGAGAAATCTTAGGATCTCAAAGGGTTTGGCCATGCCTAATTTAAACATTATCTTAGTTGATTTTAACAGTTCCTATGAGTTGGGGTATTTGAGCTAGCAATTCTGAACATGGTAAGATTAGTACAACCTGGAGTACGCCGGGGAGGCAGGACTGGGAGTGAGATTGCCTCATGGCTGTGTGAAGACAGGTAAAGTGCCCTGTGTAAATACTATGTCTCTGTGGGTTCTCACTCAGTGAAATGAGGAAATGACACTTATTTTATTTTATGAAGTGCTTTGAAGTCCTTAGATAAAAGTGCTATATGAAGGAGAGCCTTGAATGTCTTGAAAGTCCTGAATAGATTGGTTTCTACCTCTGCCTAAGTGCTGTTGAGATCCTCAAATAAGGTATTTCCTTGCCTATAGTGAGTAGTTCAATCCAACCTGCTCAGGGCATCCCTAAAGCACACAGACAGGACTAAGCTCTTCAAAAAAGCACCCTTAACTTGTGATGTATGTCCACCTTGTTAAAAAAAAAAAAAAAAAAAAGCGCCTGTCCTTTAATGTAGTAATCTAATGAGGAAGTGCAAGGCTTAGGTCCTTTTTCTTCTTCTACCTCAAGGAAATCAGATACACTTTTTCCTACCTTTTAGGCAAATACCTACTATCAGATTATCAAAGCCCTTTCTAGGGACACTCACTTCATTTTATATTCAAATTTAAAATTAAGTAGGTTGGCTCTGGGTCTGGATGTCTCTGTGGATCTAGCATTAAATGATTCAACTAAACCTGCCTGGAAAGCATATGTCACAGCAAGGAACATGTCATTCTTCTCTAATATCCCTACCAGCATATATAAAAGCAGGTAGGTAGATGGCTCTGTGGCTCCTGGATGCAAATTAAATGAACGAACGATGTGCCAAATCATGGTCATATCTCTTGTACTGAAATCATAAAAAGAGATTGCAAAGTGAAAAGTATAGTGAAGTCCTTTGGTTTGACATTCTGAGTTGCAAAACAGAATAATAAGTTTTCTACAAATTTCATACATAAATATCTTTCTTACCTTAGATTTGTCTTCACAAACTGCCAAAGTGAAGAAAGACTTTTAAAAAGGAGATATTACAAGATGATAAGTAGATGAGTTATGGAGAAAAAAATAGAAAATTAAGTTTAAGATCAGCTACAAGTCACCAGCATGTCAGTGATATATTAGTACACTTCTTCTTTATCTACTAAATATTAGTCCTTTATTAAAATGCTTTACCTGAGCTACAGATGTGCTTGTCACATTCTTGTTTCCAAATTACAACATTAATAAGTTAAAATGAAATATTTGAGATATTTAAAAAGGTGAGGCAAATCTAAAAATGCCATCACATGTAGCAAAACAACTACGACACATAAGTGCTAGCTAATGAAAACATATCTTTCATGAAAATATATGTTCCATAAGTATTTTGGATATTTAATTACTAGATAATGTGTAATTACCTTGATAGAAAATCTCATTAAAGGATAGTCAGGTAGGCTGACTTTCATTTAAGTTAAGCATGGTGGAAGGAGAAGAACTGAAGCATTCCTTTCCTGTTTTCTGCATAACATCACTATTTTTAGAAGTGTCTGAGTTTCTCAATTCCTATTCATGTAATTAACTTAACTACATTAAGAAAGAGATTTCTGTGCTGTTGGTAACAATATCTCTGTAAAATCTGTGACAGTAATTTATATCCAAACCCCTTCAATTAAACCTAATGTAATTGGCAATTTGAAAGACTTTTTTTTCCCCCAGAACATTGATAACATTTAAACACATACATGCAAGTAACTCCAGTTTATGGATAATTTTTTCAGACACTTTTAAGATGGTTGAGCAGCCTTAGACTTTGAATGTCATTTAGTTGAGGAAGCCAAGAGCTGGCTGCCCAGTCTTTGGTTTGGCAATCACTAAGGCTGTCCTTGGTTGCAAACAAATATATGATAATCCTCAATACTCATTTTGCTTTTGACTCCCTCCTCAATATATATAGACATAGCTGGAACAGTTTCTGCTTTCCACTTACAAACTGAAGTAAATATATCACAGATCTTTCATGAGTCCTGAAATTGTGTATGTCAATACGTAGGTACCCGAGTGTGTGCTAACAGAGCAGTAGGTTCTGCACCGTTCAGTGTTTCTGTTTCCTGGAAATGTGGTTAGTATGATATATTTAATGGCTGGTTGGCCATTAAAGAAGCAGGTCCGCAGCTATGGGCTCATGGAAGTTTTAAAAGCGTCCTGCCCTTCACCGTGCCTGTGGAAGCTGATTAATAAATGCTCCCTGCCTTCCTCTTAAAGCCAGCCCATCTTGTCTGGGATTGCTTGCTCAAGTAAGGAAGGGTTTAGCTCTGCACAATTATCCAGGAATAATTCTTACCCATCTTAAATGTTGCTCTGTCCAGACATCACATGCAGCAGATTGGTACAACCAATATGCCACACAGATTGCAAAGAATATTCTGGCAACGTTTTAACAATTGGTTCTTTCTAGAAGGCATCTTTATACCCTGTATGTCTCAGGTAGCAATGCTACAGAAGTTTACTGTGCACTAAAGGAACTACAAATATTGTGAATCAAAGGGTTTCATGTTCATATTTTATGCTCAATGTTTAGATTTTTTTCATTTTCTGAACAACATTTAATAGGTGGGGAAGCTTTCATACTTCTTTGACCAGACAGTGCACCTAACAACTATAGTTTAACATGCCTATCCTTTGTGAGATTTACCCCTACACTTCTGTTTGCTTCTTTATACACTGTACGGTGGCCAAACAGTTATGTCAGAATCAGTACATTTGCAGCTGCTTCCTGGCTCTTTATGATGCTCTGCAGTGATCTCCCATTTTCTCTTGTTTTTCCCATTGGCAAAGCTCAGGTAGAAAAGTGACCCGATCTTTCCTGCAGTTTTCAGCCAGCATACCTTTTCAGGGCTGAGTCCATCCCTGGTTTTTGGTCTCTGATATTCTGTGACTCTAATGGAATTCCTCTCAAGGAATTTCCTTTCAGCTTTCTAGTCTAGGTTTATAGTAATATTTACCAAGAAATACAGAAAACCGATGAGAAAAAAAGAGGACCTATTCACTGGCATATGTTTAAAAAGGAAAGAAGAATTTGTCTATGCATTCCCCAATTTTCACACCCACAGCTTTCAGCTTCATGGCGATCTTAGTCCATTTCATACGGGAGTTGTGTCAAACTGAGAGCTGAGGGAAAAGGAAGGATTGCCTAGTGAACAGAGGTTAGCAATATTATCATATACCTAAAATAAAATCCTCCTCATTTTTAGAGATCAAAGTCAACACAGGATATATAATTTTTCATGTTTTTCTCCACATTTACTCAAAGCAGCCTTCTGGATTTGAGGGTCAGTGAAATAACTAAGGGACAACCGTCCAAACCTAATTCATTCATTTTCTGGTAATGCTGGTAGGAAAAAACTTGGAGATCACTCCTCTGCTGCAGAGGAGGTGGAGCTCAGCTGCTCATGCTTGTTAACAACTGAAATGAAGCAAATAATTTCCACGAGCAATCTCTCGGGAAAATGTTGTCTGTTGGGTCTGTTTGTGAATTGTCTGAGCAGATCGTGGAATTCTTGGATTTGCCCATTCCTTTTGAATATTTGGTTATTTCCTCATTAAGTAAATCTTGGTGTAGGACCATTCACAAACAGTTTACTGCATATTCTTGAAATAAGCACTGTATATTGTTTTAGTCTTCTGCATAGGTGACATTGTACTGTTTAATTTTTTTCAGCTACAACTCAAACAGAAAATTGCAAGAGTTACAACTCACAGTGCAATGTCGAAGCTGACTTTGTTGAATTAGTGGAGCACTTCACCTCCCAAGCCTGCACTTCATGAATATTCATGGTAGTAAAAGCTGTGTACTTGAACATTCCTGGAAAGGAAATAACAGATTGGTGAGAGCGAAGTCAAACTAAAATTTAGTTTAGAGCTTGAATATGAACATTTTTTTTTCTTTCCCCTAGTGTTTGGGAAAAAATGTGCTGCCACTGTGTTCTGCTGTGTTGCCAAAATACACTTTTCTAACTAGGAAGGTTAAGCCAGTGCTTGACCTATACAGTACAGAAGAAAACTGAAATACCCACAGATGCTTCCATGGACATTGGATGTGATTGAAAGAAGAGGTGGTTGCTTCTGTCCAGAACCACTTTACCTAATTTTCTGAATGTCCCTTGATGGAGCTATTCACAAAGTTCAGAACAGCTCATGTAACACAGTATCATACAGTATTATGTGTCTATAACATTTTCATCACTTGCCTTGTGGTCCGTGCTGAGGCCCCAACCTTATGAACACTTACATGCTCACTCACTTTGGTAGTGCAGCATTTCTAATCGCTTCACTGAAGTATCTATGCTCTGTTATGCTGAACAAGGCTTTAATGCTCTAAGGGTACAGGAGCTACTTTAAAATAAAGACCATCTATAAATCACTGTGCTATGTACAACACTAGGGCTCTTCTTGCCTATTGCTTTCAGCTTTTGTTTTTTATTACCATTTCCATTTCCGACATGTTTCATCCAGTTCCAGACCACTGTTGTGTTGCGTTTTTTTAACTCACCTGTTTATTGCTCATATCCCTTGCACTCTCACTTTATTTTTGTTAAGCAAAACCACCTCCTCTTCTTTTGTTAACCATTTACTTTGCTTTGCTTCCTTTCTTCTGCTTCCAGGCTGATCTTTGCACCCTGTGCTGTTCTCTCTGCCTTCATATTGCCATCTGTGTGTTCTCTCCATGGCCTCTCCACTAATCTTCATTTATAATATAATTTATAAGTAATACTTAGCATTTACATATCCTTTTACAAATATTAATTAATTAGTGCTCATGTACTTGTAGAAAGCAAGCACATTGTCCTCACTTGACAGATGGGGAAACAACAGCTGAGAGGACGCTGTCTGCTCTCTGCTTTCATGGTGCCTAACACAATGGGGTCTTTTGCAATATTTGCTTTATGGACATTACGGTAACAAAAATTAACCGCAGCAATGCTAAGTGGTTTAATCAGAGCAGAAACCGGAATCAGATTGCAACAGAGGTGTCCCTGCACTTACGTTTGATTTTTATTCTAACACAGTACCTAATCCAGAGCATTGCTCTCCTAATGCTGTTATGAAAGTACTTCAGTGTTCCCCATCACTGCAACAGCTGGACACCTCCCAGATGTTTCAAAGGAGAAAACCATCCTGCAGAGCAGGGAAGGAGAATACTACAGAAGTTTAATTTTCAAGGAAAAAACCCACCCTCTCCCCATCCCCAGAGATGGGGATGGGGGGGGTGGGAGGGAGTGATAAGCTTTTAGCCTTAAATATTGGTTTTTTTCTGTTTCTAGGGCCTACTATAACAGGAAGGGCTGGGAATTTCTTTTTGAAAAGGATTATTATGATTAGCCTTATCACATTTAGTGTCCAAAATCAGGGAGCTGCTTTCTCAGGTTTCCTGAACCCCAAAGGCCCACTGTATTTGCAAGAGTACATGTCTAAATATTGGACATTACTGAATCTATTTGACTAAGTTACTACTAGTAGCACAGCAGCTGCTGTACCGTTTTCTAACCTAACATGTATTTGCCAGCCATATTATCAGATTTACACAGAGGTTGTTGTTGCCAAAAGCAGAGGAGAGGTAAATTCCAACACTGTGACCCTTTGCAAGCAAGAAACCTGTGTTTTATTCTACTGCCTCTCCATGGAACGTAAGGGAAAGGCTCCCAATGAACCCTGAAATTCATCCACAAATGTGAGTATAGATTCAGTGTTACAGGTAACTCAGATACCACTGTAAAAAGACAGCCAGCCACTGCACTGAAGAGAAATTGGTGGAAACAATGTTTGGAACAAGATTTTTAAGATTAGAAAAAATAACACTCCAAGTAGCCCCAAATTTGACAATTCACATCCCTTAATATATTTAAATACACGTATACCTACAAACATACACACACGCCTCCAGTATCCTTCCCATTAACGCTGCTGGGAATTTCCCTGGAGGTGAGCTCGATGTCAAATCCAAGCCTCCAAAGCAAGCATTGCTGGGCTGGATGTCGGTGCCTAACAAAATTCTTCCTCCATATAACCTGTAACCCCAAATCCCCACGGCAGCAGCACTCCGGGGAAAGGTGCAGCAAAGCAAAGCGAGGGCAGGCAGCCGCAAGCACCGGCGAGGTTATGGCAGTTTGGGAGAATAGTTTGCAAAAGGGACGGTGGCTGATTTTGACTTATAGAGCCGTGGCGGTGAAAATCTGGCGGATGAAGGGGCCGGTGTTGTTTCTGCTCTGCCAGAGCTTCCCATCCCTGTAAGAGCTTCAACTCGAGGGATAAAAAAAAAAAAAAAAAACCGAACCAGAAGAGCCTAAAAAAAGGGACGCTGTTGCCAAATACCAGGTGCCATCTAGTGGTTACGGGATAAACTGTCGCTGCGTGCTCGGGGACACACACGGAGGAAAAGTGGCTTTGCAAAGAAGCGGCGGAGAGAGCGGAGCGGCCCTTCTCCGCGGTGACAGACCCGGGAGCCCTTCAGCGGGGCTGTCCCTGCCCTCCGCACAGGCTGGATTTGTGCTGGGGGTCTGGCGATAACCCACCCAAACCGCCCAAGTTTGTCCCTGGCGTTTAGCGGTGGTTGGGAGTTGCTTGGCGGTCCGTTCTCTTGGGATGCTGTGAGCTTAAAGGGGCTTCTGCCGAGTCCTTCCGATGAAAAATGCGATGGTGGAGCTTCTCCTGTGAAGGAGAAGCCAGTAGACTGATGGTAGCTGCCGGGCACATGCTGGGAAAGTGCTTTTCCGTAGGTCCAAAAATTCACTCAAATCCTCATTGGCCCCAGCTGTCCGTGCCGCCTGGGGTTGCCTTTGCTGTGCTGAAATGCAAAGGCAGCCAGCTGGCTGCGGGACAGAGCCCACGGCTCTCGCGTGGGGGGCAGCTCCCCGAGCAAGTGAAGCGTTGAGAGTCAGACCCTCTTTCGTGAGATGCGAAACATGCCTGCACTGACCTTGGCTCCAAAGGGTGAGTGCCTTCCTACGGACCGAAGGCTAGAAAAACTGGCTCTGTGTCACGACATAAGTAGTAGCCTACAAAAGAAGTTTGGGAGACACAGATCTTGCACCAAGGAGTGGTATTTTCCCCTTTGCAAGGGAGGGTTTGTAAGGTCTTACCAAGAATTTTTGGCAAAAATATACAGAGCATTTTGGGGGCATGGTGTGAATACATGCATGTGTTCTCAAGGTTAAAAATCTGCTCTTACAGACTTTTAGTTAGTCAGAAGTTCACAAACAAACCTGAGGTTTTTGGTAAAAAAAAATACCCAGATTCTCTTTCTCATTAAAATGTCTGCTAATCTTGTAAGAGGCTAACTTGACTAAGACCACCTATTTGGTCCACAAGTACACTAATAATTAAAACCAGCTTAAGTGTTTAGTTTGGTAAAATGCAGCTTTTTAGTAACATTTAATAAAATGCAGGGAAATAGCTACTTTGGTGAGTTCATGGCTTTGTTTCACAGTCTTGATTGTTGCTGCGACCAGCACTTTTTAACCAGTCCCCTCCTATGTCTGAAGCAGAGAACCACCTTCTACTGCAGATGCTCTTCCCTAAGAGAGAGATGCCCACATGTAATGCTGAGATCATGATGCTGGACAGTGGCCATGATGCTGTCTGAAAGCCAAGGAATATACATCTTCAGGTGGACTAGCGCCTCAGAGGAGCCCATGTAAAGAGATGATGTCTAGCTCCAAGCCAGCACTTGTGTTCCACTCCCTCATATGATCCACCACAAGCTTACTCTTGACCCAGTGATCCAGACATAGACTCACGCCACATGGGTTCTTATAACCTGAAGAATGGTAAACTTTACTGCTAAAAAGAAAACAAGTGAATATCCACACGATTGTTATCTAGCAGTCAGGTTGGGAGCAGAGATTTTGAGTTAAAAAAAAAAAAAAAGAATCTCAGGTCCGAAATTCCAGGACACACTTTCCAATGTATGTGTCCTAATCACCGTGAAGTAGTCTCCCTTTCCTCAGCTCTCCTGGCTCTGTGACTTGTGGCATCTTTGCTGCACAGTGGTCCAACAGAAGCAACAGGCTGTCTTGCATCTCTGATTCAAATGCTGATGACTCAAAGAGATGGCATTCAGTTTGTCCCCTACTTCATGTCTCCTCCGGGTTAGCTCTAGGATGCTTCCTGCACAGATTATTTCAGCCTGTCCTTTTGCACCACTGCTTTCCACACACTCTAAAGGACACAAATATATGTATGAAGTTTTAAATCTATTCTGGGGGTTAAGGACAACATTTAGGAGCTGTTGCAGTGCCTACTAATTTGTGGGTGCCCGGCTTCTCTTTTGGCTCTCACCTGGACTCAAATGCTTTACAGAAGTCTTGGGGAATATGTGTGTGCACAGCCTCTCTGTCCAAGCTGCCCCAAGAGCTCAGGCACCGTGTGTGCCGACATATCTATGGGCCTTCCAGGTCAAAGCATGTTGTGCCTAGCTGGGTAGAAGAAACTTAGCAACAATCTGTGCCTGCTAGTATAGATGTGCTTGAAGAATTTTATAGCCATCTGTATCAATCAAATGGGTAATATCATAGCATAGTAAAAAATGAACAGATTTTTCTGTTATAAACAAATGGGGATTTTGATACTGTACTTAAGTAATCCCCAGTTGCATCTAGACTCTATGTACGATCTTACCTGCGCTAACTGTATAGCTACTTGGATCATCCTGTTCTTAAAGTATCAGTTTGTCATTAACGCCTTGAGTCTTCTGGGATTTCATCTGTGCAATGTTGATGTTGATTATCTGTGGCACAGTATTCGGCTGTTTCTCAGTTAGGTTAACAAGTCTACCAGAAGGCTGTTGCAGGGATTTTGATATACCTCAGCTAACTTGAGCATCCCAGTACCTCTCTGCATTGTGCAGCAAAGACTTAGGTTTACACTTCTTTCTAAAGCCATTTCTTTTAACATTTCTGAGTGTAGCTTTCTGGCCCTGAAGATATGGAGACATTGTGTTGTTTAACATCCTCCCCAGTGACTGAAGGAATAAAATGCATGGTATATAAAATGAAATAAAATATGAATTCATTAACCTCTTCCTTTCAAAACAGAGGAGAAATATGTATTAATGATTCTTTAGTATTCCATATTCCATATTATTCCTCTTTATTGGTCTTAATAGATTTTCCTTATTATTTTTTCACTAGTACCTTTAGATCCCCTCTTCAGTTAACTTCTTAACTTCTGATTTGTATTTTGCCCATTTTCATTTGTACTATAACCTGTTTTATCAATTAGATTGGAAGTTTCATAACAGATTTTTCAGCCTTTTTATGAACCATACAGAGTGCCACTTCCATTTCTTTTGCTAGTAGGAAAGAGGAAATGCAGAGTCTTATAAGAATACGCAAAAATACCAAAAGAATCAACAAATTGTTCTAAAACTCATAATTGACAGGAATTTTGGCCAAAAGCTAGTTGAAACACCCTTAAATCAAAACATGAACCGAGTATATTGGATATTTCTGGGTGAGGATGTACATTTGGGAGCTGGGAGGACCCTCTCAAGAGATTCCTTTCTGACATTTAAATCTTGGTAAGCTGCATAAACACATTGATAACGACTAACTGTGGCCTATCAACCAGTGGTATTTCCCAAATAACTGGTTGATCTCTTCAGTTTATTTCCACCAGCTAGAGTGACACCACAGACAGCTGCACATACGTTAAATACTTTCCTCGTATTACTTTCCGATGTAAGCCACTGCTGCGATTGCCACAGGGATGTTACTCGCTCAGTAATGGGACGGGAGCTTGCCCACAAAATGTCAAGTGGGGAGAAAAGCAGCTTGCAAAGCTGCAACTGTTAAGTTGTGGTCTCCCCTACGAAAGCGTTTGAAAACTTGTCACCTATGGAGTTTGATATGTGCCGTAATTATGAGAGAAAGAAACAGCGAAGGAGGAGAAAGTTTTACCTAAAGCATCCATGAACAAAGAAAAGCAGAATGAGTGTTAATCTTTTTCTCTGAAGTTAGATTGAACTAGAGTGTAAAAGGCTGACTGCAAACACTTGCTGTTTGTGAGTAACTTTACTCACATGAAAAATCCTTGACTTCTGTGAGATGACTCTCAGTTACTTGTTTTCCTCTTGTCCCTCCCATCTACTCTCAGTGTTTAGACAGTATTTCTGATGGGTTTACCTTCGGCAGCAGTTGTTTGACAGAAAAGACCAGAACCAGACCTCAAACTTACATCTGTGGCTGAGGGGTTGATGGCTGGATCAATTTCTTATTTTTTTTAAACATCATACTTTGTGACTGATTGGTTTTTTCCCCAAAATTTTCAGCTAGGTGAAAAGAAGATGCCAAATGAAGTATGTGAAACAAATTATTTCCTTTTCTGAAATTCTTAACTGAAAATAGAAAGTGAAATTTCCAGGTACATATAGTGCAAACACAGGTAGGAACAGCAAGTTCCTTTCTGGAGTAAATTGCTGGAGATTTTCTTTCTGGAGATTGCATTGTGAGTAAAAGTAGCAGAATTTTACTACATACCAATAAGCTGGTAACATGCAATGTACATAGTTATCTGTGTTCATGCATAGATTCTGATTCACTGTTCTAATAAGAAAGATTGTGTATACAGTATAGATGACACTGAAAGCTATAGGCAAGGATATAAATAAGTTATTGTATAGATTCACATATTTTCTTTTCCCTTCTGGCAACCCCATGGGAGTCAATGTTAAGAAAAAATGTAGCTGAGTGTTTATACCAATACAAGCTCAACATCCTTATGGCTTTCATGAATACCAAATGAGCTTCATACCAGTGAAAGCAGGTCACTGTTAAGTTCTATTTTTTGCTGGTGCACCTGCTGACAGAAGGGATTTTTACTAGCCTACCTATGTGCACAGGTGTACTCTATGTCAGCCTCACTGGAATTGTGGTCCATGTAAATTGCTCAGGAAAAGGCTTCAAAGGTGTAGCTGGTAAACCTGATACGTGAAAGCATTACCTAACAAGAAGTTGCAAAACCGCACTTATGATGAGGATGCTCAGGTGCTAAGTGTGCAACATTATCAGGATGAACGAAACAAAACTTGTGCTAGATGCAGGATGAAAGAGAAGATGTTGAAACGAAAACATCTAGCACTGTTGGCCATGAAGCAAAGACTTGATGCAATGCAAATACGGAAGTAGCATGGTATAAATGAGAGTGGCAACATGGAGATGAGCATGTGCTCCAAGGGAAGGCTTCTGGGGTTGAGGCCATTCACCTTGCCACGGGCAGGTTGGACTTTAATTCTTGCTCTGATCATTGCTGGTCAAACTGTGTTAGGGCCATGTTTGTATGGAGTAGACTTGACCAAACCTTTGCCATAGAACTGAGTCGGTGATCACTCTTTCAAACAAGCCTGGTGCTAAGACCTCTTCCCTGTATCCCTACTGGCACTGAGGTTCTTGAGACCTTGGCACTTATTTATTGAATTCAAAGACATGTCTGATAACAACAGCAGAAATGGCAAAGGCTATATTGATCTGCAGCCACAGGGACCACCAATGAACCCATGCGACACCCTCATGTATCTTTTCCCAGAGCTTTAGTCTTGAAGATATATTTTCTCAAAAATGTCTGAAGCACTCCAATGGCTCCAGTGGCTGTCTTTCCTGTGATTTTAGAGGGTGCTGGATTGCATCCAGTGGGAGAAGTTTTCACGGTTTTTTCTAAATTGCAATTGCACTGGCACTTTAAGTGTATTCATTTAATTAAACATTCATGTGCTTTATTCCACAAGTGTCACTAGGCATTTTGTGAGTATAAGATAAAGGACAAATGATCTGAAATAGTCTAAGAGTAGGATATGTTCCTAGTGACATAAATATCTGATGTCTTAGTGATAAAAACATACAAACACATAAAGGAATAAATAATTAAGTAAATATAAAAAAAAGCACTTAAAGAGGATGTTGGTGAAGGAGGCAAATGATAGAAGGAAGAGCACTTTGAAAAGAAAGAGCAGTCTGCTCTCTAGATAATGATTAGTGCATGTGTCACCGAGGAAGCTGTAGTTTAAGTATTTTCATGGAGCTTTTATCCTTTGCTCTCCATTCCCATTTTTCTGCTTTTCGGATGGAATACTTCTCCGCCAACTTGAGCAATTTATTCTTAGAAATCTAGTACACGGTGGCCATCAGACTGCCCTCTTTAGTCACTGCAACAGGCACCTTCAGAATTTGGCTCGTCCCACTCTGATACACTTCTTAGAGGTACATGAGATGTTTTAGGGCATCCTTGTAATTGCCCATTGTTTCATATTTAAAAAGAAGAAATGACTGACAAACACTTAATCTTCTGAAAAAACTTATGTGACTCCTTCCTGTATGTTCCTATTCCTAGTTTTTTTCCAGTACCCATCTATCCTTGTTTCACTGGCATCTAAATATGTAATTTTTCCTTCCTATCTCAAATCTATTAATTTTTCTCTTTTCTATTTAATTGTAACTTCTGTGCAGGATTACAGAGTTCCACTTTTATTTCCACTTCATTTTTTTTAGCATGGAAATGAAAAGTGAAGATTTATGAACAGTTTTGCAGAAAGAGCATGTAAAAAATCTGTACTTCTTGTCAAATTATATGTAGAGGGTTTTTTTTCCATCTTTTGTTGTAAGGAGGAAAATCTTGGACATGCACCAGGCATGCCAGGGCGCTGACATGGGCCGTGTTGAAGGAGCAGCAGAGTGTGCGCTCTGAGTGCCCAGGAGCCCAGGGAGGCAGGCAGCCTGGTAGCCTGTGTCATGGGCAGCGGGGAGCCAGGGAAGGAGCCAGCCTGCAGAGCCAGGCAAGCTGCCAGACCCTGACCGGCGGGTTGGAAGGCTGGCGAGAAAAAACACAAAATTATTTGCTTCCCTGTTGAAGTTTTTGATGGAATTGACAGGTTCCAGTGAAATGTTTTGATTCTATTAAATCAGAATTTAATGATGGAGAACCATTTTGCTGGTAAATTTCTGACTGACTGGCAATCTCAGCTTCATTGTAGTGATGTGTCCTGCAGCATATATACGGTTTAGGACCAGAAGTGCTTGACTAAACACCAGTTCTGGTAACTCAATAAAAGTTATTTTAAAGAGAAAGCTACCAAAACCAGAGAATATTTGGGCCACCAACAGACATCTTCATTTTCCATTTTATAAGTAAACAAGTCACAGATAGTCAAGTTTGGTTTTTTTTTTTTTTAACTGATGGTCAATACAAATAATTACCTTGAAAAGTTACAGGTCGTTCCTAGAAGCTGCATTAGAGCTGAGAGCTATAAACTGACATTATAGCCACCTGTCCACCAGGAGGAAACATCCTGCTCTTCTCGATAGCTGCAGCTCCTCCACAGGCCTTGTGCGGGATCCACAGCTCACGTGGCTACCGCATGACTCAGGTCAGCGAGCCGATGATGCAAAGCCTACGAGTGGGCAAAAAGGCAGCAGCCCATGGACCAGTAGGCCAGGTTCTCGCAGAGCAACTAGCCACTAATACATGTCTGCAGCATGGTTCCATCCCTGCATACCCATGCGGATACTTCTGAAACTTCACTGCCATTGTCCACAAAAATAAAATGCTCTTCCAGAAAAATGACTGCCTGTATAATTTTAAGTGCTTGCAGCATCCTTTGTCTTTAATCTCTCGCAGTACAGTAGCACAGTTTCTTACAGTTTCTCAAACCAATGGCTGTGATTGCAGCTGGGATGATTATTTATTATTAATACTGCATTTACTATCCCCCTAAATTCTTTGAGACAATGGACCGTTGAGTAGTATGAGACTGACTGAAGTGCCTCCACCATTTAGGGGTTAGCAACTAAACGGCATTATATAATTTGAGTCAATTTCTGCCCAAGATTCCAGTGAGTGAATTCATCAGGATTACTCATTGTTAAAGGAGTGCCTCAGGGTTTAGTACTTTGACTTTATTATTTTTTCCTTTAGCTATTCAAAACCTTGGTTCGTTTGTAGGAAATGTTAATTATCCTTTCTGTGCTGATATCCCACTGCTGTTTTATAAGCAGAGCTTTGCTTGTACAACTTCAAAAGAAATCTTCAAACTCAATATTACCAAGTTTGAATATTATCTAATTAACCTCCCAGTCTGTCATGCCTTGTTGGTTATCATGAAATAATCACAGCCCCTCAGGTGTTGAAGCTCTAGATGCAGCTAAGTGCCTCTAATTCCCTAAGGGGGTGATTAGCTCATGATAACAATGCTCCCTTGAGTTGTTTTATTGCTTTTATAAAAAGACTTTATTGTGGGGGAAATGTTTATTTTTATGCAGAAGGAAGATGGAGCTGACAGTTGAGGCTGGTGAGTGACTGTAGCTGTTACTCCTGAGCCATGGTGCAAACCTTGATACATTTGCTCATTTCTGATACTCCTCGGACAATCACAATATGCTGGCTGGTAATTAAGCTCCTGCTGAACTCACAGTGTGGAGAGAGAAAATAAATACTTCTGGTTCTGCCAGAGGTAAGCAGTTAAAACAAAACAAGGCAAAGCAAAGCAAAAGGTTCCTTCCGCTGCCGGGATCATAACCTCCAGAGTCTGGAGTATTTTGATGCTCTGGAAGTCACCAGATCGATTTCTATGCGTTGTTTCCCAACAAAAAATCTTTGCTTAAGTACAGAAAACGGAAAGTTCAATGGAAAGTAAGTTAATAGCTGGACATTTCTTACAAAATCACTAGTTAGCAAAATTTCTAAGCATTAAAACCCCAAACATTTCAATCAATAGGTTAACTGTAAACCTCTGACCATTGATGTGGCGGCTTAAGTTATCTAGACTTTCCTAACCCTGTTGCCTTCAGATCTTTGCCTCCTCTCTTTTCCCACAAAAGGTATGCTGCAGAACATTGCTTTTACAGTGCCTCCCTGTACAGAGCCTTATAAGAAATGCTGTGTCTTCCTCCCAAGTTGCCCAGCCCCTTTTCATGTAAACAAAATTACTCTAGTCCGAAGGCATGTGTATATGAGACTTGCCTAATGACAACTAGGTGGTTGATTTTTTGCGGAATTGTAATGCTTCGTTGCAGAATTGGTTCATTAATGATGAAAGGAGAAAAAGAGTCCTTAATTGACTAAAAAGGGTTGAAAAAATGTGGGTTTTTTTCTTGTATGGAATGACCACAGACTAAAATAAGCCAATTTGCACAACAAACATACTCTGAAGAGCTGCTTGCTATAGCTAGTAATATGAAACTTTGTCAAGGATGGCTAACGTGGGCAGAATGTCTCATTCTGGGCATCACTCTGATGGTTTTTATATTTAGAGCTAAATTTTCTGACATTTTTCCTATTTTTAGTACAAAGAGTTCTTGTGAGGATTTCTAAACCTTAGGTTATTGGCATACACATTCATCACTGGCATATGCCCTCAGCCTCATCTTGTATTTTTGTTTCAGATCATCCTTTGTTCTTTTGTCGTAGCGATAGACCTCTAATATCTTCCTTCCCCCTCAGAAATTATCTCGTGTTAAAAACCAGTCACTTTACTGCAATAGATATATGAAAGGCTCAGCGTAGAAAGTGATGAGGTCTGAATTTATTCAGAATCATTTGGTCATAGCCTCTCAACACTCATCTGTTAACAACATCATATCCACCAGGTAAAATATACTCAGGAACCCTCAAAATTTACTTTTCAGAGGCCAATGCAACAAGCTTCAGAGTTAATGACCATGAGATACAGCATATTCTAGCAGCTTCACTTCATATGTAGCTTTACATATTTACATACAGTTTTGTATCTGTATATCCCAAATTACAGATTGACTATCCTTCTCCAATTCCAAGAAATCTTTCTTGCTAACTTTAGATGTAAAGATAATGCTCAATATTTGCCTTTCCAGAGTCAAAAGTTTTGAAAACTCCGTGTCGTCTTTGCCACCAACATGTAATGTGCAAGGGTAAACAAGCACCTAGGGACCGTTATCTCCAGAGCAAACTGCAATTGAATTATGTATGTATGCAAAGGCAAGAAGGTTCGCATGTTAGCTAAGATCTTGGGATACTTGTCCCAACAGTCCATAATCTCAGGGCTGGAATATGAAAATCAGTTGTGTGATTCAATATTCTTCTTTTATTTACAAAATTCACTTCAGATTTTGGTATCAATGTTTGGCAAAAGAATGTTGACTTTAAGATATCAATTTGGTTACACAATGGCTACATATTTCAATCCTTTCTGTGTCATCTTTTTGCTGCTAACTACTGCCCACAAGTATACCAGCAGCACACGCACCCTCTCAGGAAAAAAGTAATAGCTAAAAGATGGTTTGTCTTAACAGAAACTCTTTTTTCTGACTAAGACCACACTAGTCAATCTGGCCATTTCATGACTGTGGTTCTGGTGGTATTCAGACAAGGGTATATTATAAGTATTGGATTAAAGAGTTAAAATGTCTTAGAGTATTAGTGGAAAAGGTAACTCTGAAGGAACTCATACATAGTATGTAAGCACATTTTGTTTCCTAGGTAACAGCTCTTGGTGATAACGGTCACACATAAAGAGCTGCACATGGGAAGCCATTTGCAGTGTACAACTTTCACTGGTGAACAATACTGCCTATTTCCGAGC
Organism: Aquila chrysaetos chrysaetos; assembly: GCF_900496995.4. Taxonomy (NCBI): domain Eukaryota; kingdom Metazoa; phylum Chordata; class Aves; order Accipitriformes; family Accipitridae; genus Aquila; species Aquila chrysaetos. Next base: position 29,545,358 of record NC_044008.1, read on the forward strand.
ATCGTTATTTGGCATATCATCTCTTAACTACAGTATAAGTAACCATATATAACACCTCCTTTGCTGAGCACTCTTGTAACTTATGTACTGAGGGTGATAATTGTGAAAAAAATTTTCTTAGTCACAATGAAATGGAAAAATTTGGAGGTAAGTTGGTGATTAGGCTGTTCTGGAGGCAAAGCTCTAGATGCTTCTCACTATGGTTAGATGAGGCTTGATCGCAGCACAAGCTCCCTGCCTGAAAAAAAGCAGGAACTGGCCAGCAGTTCTTTCTGTGCTTGTTCTATTTAGTAGTCTATAAATACATCCTGTGTAATCAATACTAGAGCTTTACATTAGTAATTTAACCCTTGAGTTCTCTTTTCCCATAAAAGAAGAAATGAAATATTCATTTGAACAGAAATGAGTATTGTATCATAAAAACAATGAAGGAACATGCAGTTCTAATAAATAGTAATGGACAATTTTACCATGAAGTTCTCATAGCAATTTAAGGTTTCCTTAAAAACTGATTTTCTTTTCCAACCATGCAATATAAGTTATTTTTCATGCCGTATTGTCACTCAGAATTAAATATTTCATTTAATAGTAATTGTTATCCTATCACTTAAGTTCCAAGAGTGTTTTGCAAAAGTTGTTTCTGTGTCTGTGTGTATGTTTGCATATACATTTATGCTTCTCTATAAATGAAATAACATGATTAACATTAAAAACAATATGCAGGCATTTTTGTGATTTTTACTGTAATGAAAATATTGTCTCTTAATGAACCTTAATGAAACAGTACTTTACACATGGTGTGAAAAGTTGCCAAGAGGTGTAAAGCAATTATTATGACAAAAAGCATGAGTTTTGAAGAGCCATTTCTTTTGTGAAGAGTGTGTGTGAAAAAGCAGAATGAAGAAGTCCTTAGGGAAAAAATTAATTTTAATAAGCTTCTGTGCATGCTCAAAAACTGTATAAATCTAGGCTCCAAGTATAATGTGCAATACAGTAATCACCTAGAAAGCTAACTTGAAATAGGAATCCTGAACAACTGCCTTGCCAGTCTGTGAACAAAGCTAAGTTTCCACTGCTGAATGATGAGAACCTCATGCTGGAAATGACTCAGGTGAAGGTCCCTGCCACTCTCCCCTCTGAGGCGCGTGCTTCCTCCCCGGGCTACCCAGCCGCTCACAGCAATTGCTTTGCTGCTTTGCTTTGCTTTCATGGTTGCTGCCCTGTTTCCTGGGGTGCTCTACATTGTCTGTGCAGTTTTTGTCACGGTTTACCTCCAGGAAATGAAGGTTCAAATAAATATGGATCCTTGCTAAAATTAATACATGCAATTAGGTAGAAAATAAAAAGAAAAGAAGAAGCATTTCTAGAATTACTGATGCTCTTTGTCCTTAGCAAGCTGTAGCTTCTTCTTTTCAGGCCTGTCACTGTGAGACACCAGCAAAATTTTATTAGAAGGGGCACAATTATTGAGTATGAAGTTAGTAGGAGTTAACTGATATAATTGCCACGTAACCTGGCAGGCTAATGTATCCCCATTTGCTGATGCCTGAAGTGTCCAGGTACAGATGGTTACTGTGAAGAAGCTGCCATGCATGAAGTTCAGTCCCATCAATTGAAAACTAATTCAAACCTTGTGCACAGTTTGGGTCATTCGTAAAAAAGTAATGGGGGATTTCTGACTTAGAGAGTTTACTGACATAATACAAATATTCTCTCTGTAAAAGTATATTCCTCTACACACCATTGGACAGTGGCAGAGAGCTGTTTCTTCTGGGGAACTTCTCTCCACCTGAGGTTTTGGGTAAGTTCTTTATACAGTGGAAGCTGTTCAAAGGCTTTTCTCTAACAATAAAGCAGTCAGCTCTTTCATTTTCTACAGATGCGCAGGAGCAAGAGAGTGTCTGCAGTGAAACAGAGTACATTGGAAATACCTAGGAAAATTTCCAATTTGGTCATCAACATGGATTATTCAATAAGAGGAAGATAAAGAGTTAGAGAATACAAAGAGGTCAAAAGCAAAACACAAATTAAATAGTGACCAAAAAAAGAACTATTACAGAAAAAAAGATAGCAATGGAAGTGGTCTGTTTCAGCACAAATCCAGCCCTCCACTGGGAAGAGGTCATTAAATTTTTTGAAAATTATATTATCCAGGTCCCATCATCAACATATTGAGCATTCCTATGTCACGGGCTTCTTCCTGTATCTGCAAAAACCCTACTTGCAAAACTTCAATCAGTGTCCTCCTAGACTGCCAAGAAGAAATGTCTTCTAACAAGCCCCGACGTCTACTGCCTCCCATATATTCATCCCCTTCACAAGTTGTTAAGAAAAGTGGGACTGATAAAGTTAGGTGTAAACTGTAATATACTCCAGCACACTGAAGAAAGGCATACTATTAAGTCTAAAATGGGTAATCAGTAGTAGAAGATTCCTGTCTCAAGCACCCACCATTTTTCTTGATGTTTGACCATGCAGGTATTAAGGCAGAGGGAATGGTATTGGAGAACTTATTTTCAAAAATGTTCCATCATATTTCTCCCAATTTACGTAGCCCTGGAAAAGTTCTCTGCCTGGAGTCCAGAGGTCCTTGAAGCCAGCTGGTCAAGTACATCCAGTTCATCACTAGCACTGCCAGCCTCTAGCTGTAGTGCTTGAATGCCACTTGCATAATTTGTCTGTTTTCTGGTCACTGTCTTGCTGCCAAGCTTCATAACCATGATCATTTTTCTCTGTATTTAATTTTCACTATCTAGCTGCACTTTTACACCTCCCATTAATTCATTTTCTTTAGCTTTTCTCTCACTCTTATCCACTCATCTTGTATGTGTGACTAATTTTAATTACTGTGGCATTCCCAGCTGGGAAGCTAACAGGAGGCTTGATATTGCTTTGGATTGGTGCCCAAAAGGGTTGTGCTCTCATTGGCCACTTGTGTATTTTCAAATAAGACAACAGAACATCAGCAATATTGTGAAGCAAACCCATCTGAGGAATGCAATAAACAGAGGGGAAGAGTGTCCCACGCTTTTCTCACGCAGGGTGCGAGCAGGATGCGAAAGCTGTGTCTATGCTTTATGTGATGAAGGTAGCTCAGATGAAGTGGGCCAAATTCAGTGTGGTCCACGACCTGGCTCTGCACAGCCACACCTTCACATGTCCATGGTGTTACACACTCCAATTTTCAGTTACTCAGCTGCCCTGTACCATAGGATGCTGGATTGTTACAGGACAGCGCTTCTCTGGCTATCATCTATGTCTCCAACCAGCTGTATGACTGCTGTTGTGAAGAAGATGAACGAGTTCACACAGCAGTGATGGCTTGTTGGCATGTGATTGACTTGGATGGGCATGCTGTCTAGACTGCCAGCTGGGGAAATGGGAAATAAATTAGGAGTTCACCTCAAAGGAAAAAGACCTCTGAGTAGCATCTGAACCTAAAAATATAATTTTTATTTATCTTAGCATATTTCTCAGGCATTCCAATAGATACTTCACATAAAGAGCAGGAAATGGCTCTGAAGCACAATGTCCTCAGAGAAAACTGGGAAAGAAATTTGAACCACATCTACATACAAGAAGCACTCAAAATCATGAGAACTAAAACACACAGATTAAGAAAACCGGAATGTACAAGAGTGATTTCACGACAGTAAAATGGAGAGGACTTCTGGGCATGTAAGTCTTAAAGGGTTGGAATAGCTGGGAAACTGGCGGATGAGGTAGCATGTCATCAGTGTGTCATTAGCGTGTCATCAGCAGCAATATGCTAGCCTGTCATTGCCACTGCTAGTCTCTTATAAAAAGAAATAACTCATGGCCTTTGTGAGCCTGAATTAAATGTGATATATTTCTGAATCAAAATAAACTCCTTGAAACACTTCTCTGCCAATTAACCTACTGGCAGCAGCACTGGCTGATTACTTCTGTGACTGTCTCAGCTTCTCATGCAAGAGTGACAATTTTCCTACAAAAGGTTTCAGTGTGTTTTCTGGTCAAGTTACTCACCAATGTTACGACATATGTTCATCTTCTTAAGGCAAAGCCTTCAATGGCCAGATCAGAAAAAGAATTGTGGGTAGGGTTAAAAATCTAAAGCCAAAACGAAGCTCTAGGCCCCCTTTCTCTTCATCCCCTAGCCTGCTCAATAACCTGGGAGGTATCAAAATCGTAAGCATCAGCAGTTTCTCCAGGAGATTTCCTGTATGTATGTATGAACAGAAGCTGTTCTGCTTCTGACCGTGGCCAGCTGCAGCTCGGTGCAGTGCAGCCTGACATCTCTTTCATGCCTGGCCCATGAATGATTCTCCATTCACCTTATCTTCAGAGTATGATTTATTAGACACTGTTAGATCAAATCTAATGAATCTGACTCTAAAAAAAATCCTGCTTGAAGTGGTCCTCCCAAAAGCTCAGTGGTTTCTGTAGTCATTTGCCACGTGGGAAACATGCATTCCGTTTTGTGTAAGGGGATGTGAACCTTCATTTCCCAAGACACTTTTCATAACCACTGGATTGTCAGGTATCTTTAGGTGAAATACTCATCAGAACAGTCTTCTCCATCTTTAACGTCAGCTTCTAATGTCCTTGGGCACTTAGTGTCTTAACCACTAAGTCACACATACATGAAGTCACACTTTCTCTGACTCCAAGAATATATAACTAGTCTACGCAGACAGAATCAAAATGTTCCGCTGCCCTCTGTCATAGCTTGATTAATATGTGTTTCCTTAGGACATGACATGAATTTAAATTATGAATGCCTGGGTTAAAAAAAAAAAATAGACGGCTTGTGTCACTATTGTTTCCTATGGTGTTTTGGAAGAGAGACTTATCTCAATTTCTAAGGGCTTATATATCTAGAAAAACATTCAGAAAAGTGCATTTTGAAGGGAAATGGCATCTTCCATCAATAGTGTTCAGTACGTGATGAATGCACAGTCTGAAAGACTGTCCCCATCCTTCAGCATTTCCCTAGGGGGATCTTAAACAGAGCTTTTGCAATTGGCCCATGATATCCTTCAAAAGAAGCCCATGTCCAAGGAGAGTGCTAGATCGCACAGACAAAAATTGTGCAGGCAAGTTCATACACCAGTGCATCCACTACTCTCATAACAGTTCTAGCTCCATTAAAAATCGCTCATGAGAAGACTGGATGGAGGGTGATAACGTCATTGAAACAGAGTGCATTTAATTCAGGTTTCAAAGCTATGCTCTGAAGTATATATGAATTCCCTTTATAAATAGCTGACAACTCTTCATTCTTAGAAAAAAATGACAAATTTCAGCAGAAAATAAATTATATGGTTCAGACAGGATAAATCAAAGATCTTAATTTAGGATGCACCTTAAAATGACCACTATGTGGGGAAGCTTTACATACAAAGGAACTGGTAAAATTTGACACGAAAAAAAAAAATCACAGTGTAATTTATTGGCACTCAGTCCTCTACTGTTATGAAGCAAGATGTTCAAGAAATTGAGTCAAGTTGTCATGGAACAAACTTGAGTTTAGATGTGCCAGATTGTAGAATTGCAGAACTCCCTCCTCCCTTACCAGCCTGGTCCTCAGTATAGAACTGGGGTTATTTATAGAGTAAATTCTCAAGTTTGATCATATTTGTTGGAAATGTTAAAATGGAAATGATAAGTAGTGATTTTAAATAATTAAAAATTAATTTTAAAAAATTGTTTCAGGGGAAACTAGGCATGACTTTTTTGGTTGGTTCAGAAGGTATAATGTGTAGTTAGTTCTTGAGCAGAAACAATGATCCTAGAGTAAATGAGGGCTGTCTTCAATACTTGCATTTAATACTGAAACTGTTAAAGGATATGGTTCATGCATTATTCCAGAGAACTGTGAGTACAATAAAAACTAATTTTGTCCCTGCAGGGAGGGCAAGAAAAAATTTGGGCATTGCTATCTGTTCTAATCAATGTTTTTTATAGGTAACCTAATTTCTTCATGAGAGGAAAGGGGAAATGGGGCTTCAGGTGATGAATAAGGATTGCAAGCAACATAACCAGCAAATACTTTGAGAACACAGCAAAAACCTGAAGAGGTTTTATCACTTTAATATCAATGGAATAAATACAATTATTCTTGATTGCTCTCAGTCAAGTGTTTCTGATAGTTGATTATGATGGAGCAATTATTATTGAAATACAGATGAGGGAATGAATTTGAAAATCCGTTTTTTTTTTCTATTTTCATGCTGAATACCCAGACATTGAAGTTTGTGGGAGCTCATAGTTACAGTGATATTTTTGCTTTATTTCTCATCCTGCTCATTTTAGAGTCAAAATGCTATATTTCATGCCTATTGGTTAAGCATTTTTAAGAGGACCCTGATCCATGAAATTTAAATGGATTTTTTTTGTTGTTCACTTTCTCATTTTTTCTTGCTTTTTACATTAGCATCTTAGGCTTTCAGCCCAAGAAGCTGAAGTTGCCCGCGTGGGATGATCCCATCTAAAATTTCTCAGTCAGGTGGCTAAGGACATGTGTTGGTTTTGGTCTGGATGTGCTGTTCCCCCTGAAAATCCAAAATAATTGCACACATTGACCTTCAGCACTCTTTTGCACCAGAGAATTAAATAGTTCCATTCCAATGTTACTGGATTTTCAGAGTATATAAGTCCTTATTGCAAAGTCTGCTAGAACAGAAGGAAAACAGAATGCATTGAAGTAATGCTATAAAATGCAACAGGGTGTTTCAAAAAGCCCACAAAAAGATGATACTATTCTACAATAGTTATACATTAATTTCTGAAGTGCTTGTCCTCTTTTAGTCAAATTAAATTCTGTGTATTTTGTATACTCATATCTCCTTATGTTTGTGGGCCTCGTTTTTTCCATTGCAAATACCTATTTTACATAGCCTGAACTCTCTCAGATGCAGAAGTGTCACTCCTATTGTGTATTGGTATAACCGAAAGAACATTAGGATTTGTTGTGTAAATGTGAGAACATGCCATCTGTTTGGCAATGGGAAGCTGAAAACTGAGGGAAAACATTAGAGGTGTTAGAATACCTACCAGCTGGAAACTGAGGGAAAACATAAGAAGAAATAAAATATCTGCCAGTTGGAAAAACAGAAAGATACAGCTGGTTGCAAAATGCCTGCTTTAAGGGTGCAAATTCAAGACAGCAAGCTGCAGAAAGACATGCTGGGAAAAAGTTCCTAAAGACAGACTTGGACTAGAAAATTAGTAGATGTGAAGAAATTGCTGGGGAAGGTGATCTTGAAAATGTGTTTTTTATTGTGGTGTAGATACCACTGTTCTGACACATTATATGTCTGTGATGTTTATATTCCCAGACAAAAGCCAGTGGAAAATGATATTAAGGGAAGGAGCAAAATAACTTCAGTAGGAAAAATTACAGGGGCATTGTCAACTCCACAGTGATCTCTGTGTGGTTTGGTAATTAATAACTTCAGAAGCAGAGATAAACACTCTACTGTTCCTGTTTGTTTGATGGTCTTGATTAATTAAAGTACAAGTTTCCTTTAAAAACTCGAGACTGCCTTTAATTATATTACTAAGTGTGGCACTTTGTTCTTCAGTAGCATTACACAGTGCATGCAGCCAGTTTTGCTGATTGAAGAGGTTTAAAAAATAAGGCAGGCTGTGTGGACATTTAGTAGCTGACTACAGCAAAATTGGTTAATGACTAGTATCATCTAAATGAGGCAGCAAGCTGAAAGACTCATAATCTCTCCCCATGCACAAATTTTAATTAAATAATTATAATGTCCTTGTTGTAATTATTTATCAGTAACTATGCTCCTGAGTATTGTCTCTTTTGCTTTCATCTGTTCTGTCAGCTCAGCTGTACAATGAAAAAATCAGTTTCAAAGATCTGGTATGATTAATTCTTATTACCGAGGGCCCTATTCTGCTGCCATTATTCAACCTGATTAGTACTTTACTGCACAATTAGTCACATTGAATTCAGCGGTTCTGTGTGTGCGTTAAGGTGCTGCTCAAAGGAGTGGCAGAATTGGACCCCAACTAACAACAGATTTGGGACTGACGGTCTAAAAGGATGGCTAAGATACAAATTCACATTTTCATCTTCTTGGTGAGAAGCCAGTCAAGAAAAGAGCTAGCCCCATGAAGGATTTGGGTGCCTCTGAGGCTAGTTCAAATGCTTGGTGTCCATCCTTTCACCTGGGGACAGGGAAAGACAGCTCAGCTACCACAGCCTTTCACTCCCTGCTGAAGTGTGGGTCCCATACACTTTCCTTCTAGCAGCTGAGCCAGACTCACTCTTCTGTTTAAAATTATTGGTCTTTCCTTTAAGCAACAGCCTGGTTGATGGAGCACTGGCTGAGGCTGTGGAAGACCCGAATTCAGTACTCTACTCACCCTTAGGGGGAGCATAAAGCATTTTTCCATGTTACAGAACACTTTTGAATTATGAGAATAGTTCTTGAAGTGGCCTACTGTGCTATATATCAGCAGTGGAAACTGTCTGCAGTCACACAGGTATGAGCTCAGGTCAAGTCCCTTTGCAGGTCTCTGTGGCTTCAGTCTAGCCTCTAGTTTCTTGGCATCTCAGTAGCTACCAGTAAGACTGCAGTTTTTAAATAAAACTTAAATGAGTTCATTAAGCTGTTTTCTTTCAACAGGTCAACTGCCTTCACATGTAAGAGTGCACGAATACTCAAATCCCAAACACAGAGATGTCTCTTGTTGTGTCACAATAGAGACCAAATAACCTGAATAAGATTAAAATGAAAAGATCTTGAGTATCTCAAAAATTTTTTCTTGAAACTGCCAACAACCTTGAAACAGAGTTAAAACATCAGCATAAGAAAGTTACATGTATTGTATAAATAAAAAAAAAAACACATCAAGAGCTGCAGGGCAAAACATGGTATCATAACCAATAGTGTTCCTGCCAGCTCTCAATCAGATGGTTTGGCTATCATCAATACAGCCCCACTAAATGCAGCTAGACAGCATCAGTAACTGCACTGCCTCAGCCAAGTTGGTTTGTTTATGCTTGCACGGCATTTTGTTACTAGCCTGCAAATCCAAAAATGGGCAATGAAAGAGACAGAGTCAAAGAAAACGTAGGGACTACTTACAGAAATCTGCTCTTATGTTGAGGATGAAATTTCCAGGCTGAAGAAGGCAAAGAGCAGGAGGACTGCCTCTTGGTTTCCACACCCAGCTGAGCTGGGACACAGACTTGATATAGAAGCACCCACTCCCAGGCAAAACCCCAATCAGCATATAGAGTCATGCTTCTTATATGCCAATAAATATTTATAAAGCAGTAGAACACCTAAAAGCCAGACAAAGAGAACAATAGGTATTACAAACAACAGTTTACTAAACGTTAAGGAATAGAGCTACAGTGTGATTAATATGAGGTCAAAGACAGATATACAGAGAATAACTCAGTAATATAAAAGACTAGCAGCTAGGACAGATCAAACTCAGAATATAATACAGTTTTCTCTGCAGTAGATGTGCTGCATTTTCTTCACGACTGGGTTTTCTGCTTAAAAGCAAATTTCTAAATATGAAAATTCTGTTTAGTTTCTGGATATTTGATTCTTCAGGATAAATCAGAAATGTACAAATTTAGATTCCTGGGAAAAGTAAATTTGAATATTAAAAATACATGGAGGAAGAATGTATGAAAAATTTAAAGAAAAAAATCAGAATATTGTTATATGCAACTATTTTAAAATAACAAAAGCCCTTGAAGAATATGTAGGGATGATATTTTCTTGAATGGGTAGAGCAGGTATTAGTACCAACATTTCTTCTATTTTGTGTGTGTTATGTGTCTGTGTTTAGAGACATAACAAACAGTGACTTCTGAAAATATAAGTAAAGGTGAACATCTCAGCGTTCTACTTTCTAAAGTGGAAGGTACTGGAATACCTGAAACTATATAATTATATCGCTCAGTTAAGAGGTATTATAAACTATTATGAAACCTTATTCAATGGTGTGCGATTGTCACAAAGTAGGAATGGCTTGGGAAAGTGGATTTCTCAGAAATGCTGGGTAAGATACAATTTCATACAGAAAATAAAAGACATCTTTATTCAGGGTACCCTGTGATAGTTAGGTGTAGATGAAAGGTTTTTTGTTCCCCTTATGCAACCTCTACTAAAAATGCAGAATTTCTCTCTAAAAACCTATTAGACATGAAGACATGACTGGGTCTGTACAGGTACCTCTCAGACCATCTCTTCTGGTAAAGGATTTAAAAGTTACCAGGGAATATACAAAGACCAAATGCAGTAAAATTTTTATCTTCAATCATAATACACAAACTCAAGAGAAAAGGGTTGATTCCTAAACCGTACAAAAAAATTAATCAAGAAGGGGAAGACAGGAAGATTAACCAAATAGAGGCATGCCTTGTGCACTTGGACAAAGTCAACTTTTACAGAATACCCTACAGATGGTACCTGGATCCAGCTGGGATCCAGCATGTGTTTCCTAATGTTGATGCATCTTGCTGGATGGTGTGGACAGAAAGAATCCCTTTCCTCCAAGTGGTGTTTGTGTTTGCAGTTCCCAAAATTCTTGCATGTAGTGACCTGAATAATAGACGTCATGTTGGGCAACATCCCTTAGTATCTGCTGGCTTGCCTGCTTAACACTTCTCTTAAGAAAGTTATACAAAAGTAAAACCAGATATCAATCTTGTTATAAGCAGTTAGACTTCTCATGAGGAAAAAATCATTTTCGTATAGACTGAATTATAATTTTCAATGAAAAGTTTTTTAAAAAGGCTAATAGTCAAAACGCATTAAAACCAACAGTAAGAAATTCTTTATCTGTATCAGGAAGAACACACTAAATAAGTGTCTAGGTCAACTGGACCACTAAAGTTGTAATTAAAAAGGATGAAGAGATTGTGGAGAAATTACATGAATTCTTTGTAATCAGTCTTCACTAATGAGGATGAGGCAGACATTCCTAACTCAAGGTTAATTTTTACAGATGAGGCATTGTCAGAGAGAGTGGCCTCTGAAGATGAGGCATTAGAGCAACTAGATAAAGTTAATGGTAGAAAATCCCTGGGGCTGGATAGTATTCATTTGAGAGTTTTAAAAGGGAAAAACAAAAAGTAGCTGAACTACTAACTAAAATATGTAATATACCTCTAATAGCAGAAGCCATTCTCAAGGATTGATTTTTATCTAAAGAAAGAAAGAACAAAGGATGACCTTGGGAATTATAGAAAAGGGAACGGTGCTTTAGTACCACTGAAATTGTCCAAAACTATTTCCATAACCAGCCATTAAAGGACCTTTTTAAAACTACCTAGGTATTATTGCTATAAATATATGATACATTTTTTAAATCGATCTTCACAGCTTCTCTGGGTGTAATTTTTATTTTTCCAACCTCACAGAAATCCAGGAAGGAAGCCACGGAGGTTTAGCTAGGAATACAAGTAAGTATAATTTACCTTGACTTCCAGAAAGGTTCTGACGTCCCTTGCTAAAGACTGTTGCCAAACACTAACGACAGCAGACTGAGAACAAAAAATTCTGTCATGCATCAAAAACTGGTTGGTGGATGGAATATGGTTTGTGAGTACTCAGCAGACAGCCTATCTGAGTCACTCAAGATTTAACATACTGTAAATTCACAAATGGTCTGCAGGAAGGATGGTCAATTTTTCCAGGCAAATTCTTACTTTGCAGAGGCCAGGAGAGCTGTATCACTTAAAAAAACAACCCCACCAGCAATACATGCAGTAATCTTTGGGAGAGCCCACCACTTCCCAGGGGGACCCTTGAGCTGTGGGGCATGTGCGTGTCTGGAGAACACAAGATGAATACCGACTCCTCAGCATGTCCAGTGGGACGTGCTGCACAGAAGGGCAGCACAGCTGCTGCAGAGCTGCGGGCTCAGCTTTTAAAAATAAACTGTAACCTGCAGGAACAAAACTACTGAAGGAGGGCATAGGCTACCTTTTGGTGTGTAGAAATAGGTCTTCCCCCCAAAAGAAGGGAAAAATACCAAGGAAGCTCTTCAAGCCACATATCCAGGTTGTTCTTATGTTTTACCTCGCTACTGCAGTTAGCTGATGTAAGAGTCGGTCAGAAAATCAGCATTGTCTCAACATTGTCATCAGGAACATGAACAGTACGTTACCTGACAACGGCCTGTTTGGAGCGCAGCGGCCAATCCCAAGGACAGAATGTGCGGTACAAGGCTCCTGGAAGGTACCTGGCTAGAGCCGTTAGAGATAACCGCATAGCTACTGTCAAAAAGGATGGATTGCAACCGTTGCCACAACATCGATGAAGAAATCATGAACTCTAGACGAACTTTGCTTCATTATAATACCAAAACACACCTCCTGGTCGAAGGCTACCCGCCTCCAAGACTTACCACGCCTCAGACACTGACCCTGCGCCTGCGTGATAGCCTCGCTCGAGAAGGGCGGAGATATGATAATTGTATTCTGAGAAGGGCAGAGACTCCTGAGGCAGAGGTGGAGCAAGGTGTGTTTCTAAGCATAAAAGATGACTTCTGAACAATGGGAATTTGAAGCTTCCCCACCAAGGACCACGACGATCAATGACGCAGCATTAGCTGGTCCCGGGACCGTTAGGACGTCTTGAGATCAGCGGTGGTAGCTATAACCTCTCTTTCTCCTCTCTCTAAACTTTACTTTACTTTTCTCCTTTCTTTCACCCATCTCTAACTATCGCGTGCCTCTTCACAGGCAATACAATAAAGTTTTACTGTGTGATTACTGCTATCCCCTTTGGTGTTGGTCACCTTAATTTTGCACTTTCGAGATCGTAGCAAACGAACCATCACGAGTCCACCGAGTGGACCGTGACAGCTGAAGGCCTTTCTTTCATGAAAGAAATAACTATTTTTTGAAGATATTTACTTTGCTAGCGATATTAAATTGTTGGTGAATGTAGCAGAAAGAAAGACTGTGAAAATCACGATGAATAATGGAGATAGGCTTATTCTGTGGCACATTAAATCATTAGGGATGATATGCAAAGCTATACACAATGAATTACTAGATGGAAAATATTTCACAAATAATTTTGCATCCCAAGCTCTCTCATAGCCTATGACCACATGTGAAAGAAGTCAACTGATGGCGAAAAGTGGTCTGCAGCTAAATCCAGCAGTTTGTGTGAAATTTTTCATTAGCAGAACTACAAGTTTCGGCAGGTGCTAACTTGCTTACTGTGATCACAGTTAAGGTCTTGAACAGTGTTTAGCAAAACAGTAACTATAGCTCCCACTGATTATCAACAACAGTGGGGGTAGGGCAATATAGCTTTTGATATCGTAACAACCTCAATGCTGGCTTAAAGTTAACCTTTATAGATTTTGCTAACCTTTAAATAGAAGAATTGTAGCTTTGTTACATTTATGTACTATTCTTTTTGTTGCTGAGCTAGCAAAGTATAGATAACTCTGCTTTAAAGTTTTGCTGTAGTTATATAACTAAAGAGATGTTGCTACTTTCCGAGAGGGGAGACAATAGTAAATTAAACTATTTCTTAATGTAACCACACCATATTAGGGCTTTTGGCAGTTTAACTGTATTTGTTAAAGGTATGATTTCTTCATAATTGTAACCAAATAGGCCGGAGAAAGCTTCTAGGGCATTGTAGACCAGGCCAGAGTGACTTTTTCATTTACATGTTAATGGAGTCTGCTCCAAGTAAAGTTAATTGAAGAACATGCATAAAGATTTGTTTGCTCTGTGGACAGATGCAATGGAAAAATCTGTTTAAAACCCTACACTAGGGTATGAATATTGATGTGAATGGGAAAGTAAATTATTATGGGAAAGTCATTTTTATCACATACGCAATATAGTTTGAATTCCATGGAGGGAAAAACATATATGCAGTTTCATACATTTCTTAATTTCAAATAAGAGAAAACAGTGATTAAGAAACTAATATACTCTTTGTTTCCCTGTTGTGCTTCCTGCAGTGTTTCTATAGTTCTAGTTCTAAATTGCTGATTCTCAGCTGTCAAGGTGAACAACCTCAGGGGAGTGTGCAGTATATCCTTGAAGCCTCTATGAGTATGTCAGCTGGCCTATGTCTTTCCTTTTCCCTTGCATTTTCTCCATGTCTTCTTTTGAAGCCATGTGAAAACAGAATGCTTCCTCCGAGGGACCACAAGAAAGCAAGGTTGGGGACAGATTTGCTGGAGCTTGAGGTGCAAGGGTGTTTTTCTGCCAGCTCCCTAGCAACAGCCCACCAAGAGACAGACATGCCTTCAGCAGCATACACCTGCAAAGGGAGATGAGGGACTGCAGGCTGGGGCTGCAGGAATTTGAAGCAGACAAGAAAAGTGTGGGCATTCACCCATTTGTAGGCATGGAGCTAGGAGAAAGACATGCCCAAATTATTTAATGGAAGAAAAGGGGTCCAGACAAAAAAAAAACCCAACCAAACAAAAAAACCCCCAAAAAACCCACTTCTGAAAAATGTTTAGGCTGCTATATTTTGGGACAATTCCTTTCAGAGAGTCTGCTTGTGACTCTGGACAGCTCAGGACTCAATTCACTTGTCTAAACATAAGATCTAGTGCCACCTCAGAGATCCTTTGACTCCAGCTGTCATTGCAAGAGGGCACAGATATCTTTCATATATCCTATGCTATATCTGGCACCCCCATGTAGATATCTGATATGTTCTGGAACCTCTAAAATGGCACTAGACACCTATGTTTAAGAAATAAACCGAGCTTTCAGGAAGGGGTTCAGCTTGAGATTAAGACACCTGGATGTAGACAGCTACATGCTACATGTAGCTGTTGACACATGACCTGAGTACCTAAATCCCAGTAATAGACCATGGGATTCAAATCAGTTGCCAAAACACAGTGCAATTTGAGATACCCTTGGGGTTATCTGAGACATCCACATGGGGCTGGCAGATGTGACACAGTCCTGAGACTTTTAGGAGTGGAAGCTGGAGGCCAGGTGGGAATCCTTATGCACTGGAAATGCCAACACCCAACTTTGTTTAGTCAATTGAATAGTGACTGCTATTCAGTATTCAGTGAATAATGAAATAATGCAGTTTTCCTAAAACATGATTTCAGCATTTTCACGGAAACTAGCAAATGACACTTTATATTGTTTTGATGTTTGATGTTCTCTCACTTCTTATAAATATAGTGTTGCTACTCACAGTATTGCCAAAGATATGTTCAGAAAGAAACCCAGATGTATTTGGCATGGTTACAGAAATTGAGGCAGAAGTGCAATGCCATAGGTTCTTGGGGCAAATTTCAGGCTCACTGATCCCATGAACCCCCAGACAACCAGAAAGTGATCAAAACATTATTATGTTCCTTGTTCTTTAACTATTCCATCTGCAAGGGCAACAAGAAAGAGTGCAACCTAGAAGTGCCAAGGCAAACCACATGTCATGTGAGAATCACCATGGGCAGAAGAGAGCCAGAGGAAAAAGTTTTGTGTCACTATTGAGCCTATACAGTAGCAGGCTATGTCCCCTTCCTCCCTGATCCCAGCCATATCCTTCTGCCACTTCCTGGGACTGTCTCTGGGATTCCATGGAAACCAGATTTAGGGAGCTAAATCAGCAGAAAACATTTGCAAAGAGATGAATAGTGACAGCTACGTAACCAAACATTTTTCTGTCAGTTTAGTGAGCTGAACAAGTTCACTCTGGAAGTGGGCAAGTGCCAAAGCCAGCACAAAGGGAGAAGACTGGAAGAATGGTAAAAATGAGACACTTTTTGCATCAGTTTGCTTTTAGGTTGACTAAAGTGTAATTTAAAACTCTATTCTCAGGTGGATGGATCAGCTGGTTTTAAAACAATTTTGGACCATTGCAATGTCAGAATGTGCTTACAATACAGTTAGAGTTGTCTTTTCCAGTGGAAACATACTCTGAGTAATACAAAAATGATTAATGGCATTTGCTTTCCCCTTACAGATTTCTAATGTATGGTGCTTTATGAAAGCTGTCGAAAATCCTGAGTCATAGGAGTACCAGAGCACGTAAGTGATTGAGAGATGAGATGGGGACTCTCACAGCATGCCAAGCCCTAAGCCCAAGCTCTGCAGTGCGCCCTTTGTAATGGAGGTCCCTCATCTAGCAAGAGCTTCCTTAGAGGTATGTGGAATGTGATCGTCACAAGCTTGCTTTTATTCTGAACAGCTGAAAAGACAACAGAAAACTCTGTACAGAAGTAAGCAGTTAGGTCTTCACACGCGTAACGAAGCTGTGTGCATGTGGGGAGGGTGACCAATTTATCACATTGCTTCTTCACACTAATGTGTAGTTGAGCTTCACATTTGTTATATTTTGCCTTTGCACTATGGGCAAGTTTTTGCCTTCTAAATTGCTATGGATTCTCTTTCGAATGTTTATTTCATTAGCACACAGATCTAGTAAGACTGAGTCAACAGGCTCAGAGCTGTTAATCTAGCCCTGTCAGATATGATGTTCTACAAACAGGGTGTCTAGTTTCTTTGGACAGGGGCTGGATTTGCTGGATACCAACAGTTTGGTTGCTTTATGCAATCTCCTAACAGCTGAAAGAAATTGGAAACCTTCTATTTAGGACAAAGATTGAAGTGGCAGAAAGGAAGAAAGAAACAACAGGATTGAAGCTCTTATTATATTTAAGATTTTGAATAGTAGCATTCTGATGTAAATTTAGGTCTGTAATACAAGTATACTGACTCTGGTTTTGCTATCCCCACAAACACTATGTCTGCACTGGGATTTTTTGGGGTATCCCCACTAACTCTGCTAATTTAGGCACATTGAATAGCTGTCTGTGAAGAGAAACTACAGGGAACTCAGCTCCTAAACTTAAGTCCTCTGCATCACACCTCGGGTTAGATGCCTCAGATAGTCTTAAGCAGATGGTATAAAAACCCTCTTTTGTATCTAAGTCAGTCAGTGGACCATTTTAAAACACACATACTAACAGACCATACGAAAGTGAAATGAAGAAGTAGGGGTCATTGCAAACCATGCTGTCTCCAGCATTTGCATCTAAACAACAGGCACTCTGATGACATAGAGTTAGAAGAAATATCCTTCTTTCACTGGACTAGACAAAATTGATAGAAAGAAATTAGCAGTAAAGAGTTTCCAAATCAGGGTTTGGCCTCTTGGGGGTAACAAAGTAGACTCTGAAAGATACACAACAGCATTTCAGCAATTGGGTACCATGCTTTGCTAGGTTACTTAAGACATTACAAATAATGTATTGTTTAGTTGTACCCATATACACCATTAAAGCTATTCCAGTGTGGCATAGAGGGAGCAAGTTGAGGTCATAATATGCCAGCTGGAGAATATTAGGGAAAAATGTTCCTTCAATTTCTGCTTAATGTTCTGATGAAAATAAAGAAGCCACTCACTTGTACTGCAGATATGTTTACTTACACTACTTTATAACTACCTTTCTCTGACTTACACTGGCTCCTGT
Source organism: Aquila chrysaetos chrysaetos (assembly GCF_900496995.4). NCBI lineage: Eukaryota > Metazoa > Chordata > Aves > Accipitriformes > Accipitridae > Aquila > Aquila chrysaetos. The sequence goes on from NC_044008.1 coordinate 29,562,818, forward strand.
GGTATCTCTTGCCATTTCCCATTCTTGAATTTCTCACAGACTTTTCAGGAAGGAGTGCTTTATTTCCATCACGTTTCTTTTGCAGGGGGAAAAAAAAAAAGAAGATGTAATTAACTGTAGCAAGATGCTACTGTAGTTGTTTGGGGGTTTTATTTTTATAATGAAACTATGTTAGAAAGAAAAATTATATAAACACATAAGTCACATTTGGCAATGGTCTACATAAAAGTTTTATGGAGGCAGAACCCTATAGGGTTCTTTTAGAGATAATTATTCCAATATGCAAATTAAAATTGTGCATTATTCATTTTTTTGTCAAATAATTTTCATTTGCTTTGCTGCTTTTATAATAAAAATCTGCCAACAGGGTTTCCTCTTAACTCATCTAAGGAAGCCTGTGAAGAACACTCCATATTTAACTCTCTTTTAGATCACTGTGGCTTGAGAATACTTTTAATCTCTTTTCCATTTATAACTGTACTGCTTGACCTTTTTGCAGCAAGGTGTCTTGTATATAAAATGTCAAAGAGAGGATTATAGACATGGGACAAAGATATAGTTTAATTAAAAAAAGTCCTGTGAGACTGAAAAAGGTTACTGGCCCAGATCACAAATATTTAATGCCAGATTACTATTTATGATGTTAAAATAACAAAAAAGGGTTTATGGGTAACTTGTAATTGACCAACCTTTACAGGTGCATATGATAATATTAAGCTTCAAGTAATAACTTTCATATTAGCTTGGAAATTAGTTTTAAAAATTTAAGAAATAGCTCCTTAACGTTTTTCTGTGTGTTATAGAACTATCTTTACAAAATGAAATAGGTTAATGGTTTAAATTCTGTTTCTAATTCGCAATGGTGCTGTAGGAGAGCATAAAATAAAGTGTGCGGTTTTTCAATTTATTCATGTGTTCGTTAGTTTCTGTTTCTGACATTTAGGCATGGATAGGAGCATGGTTTTAATACTGAATGAATGGTTAAGAAAGACCAACCTAGATTTGTCACCGATTTCCCCCTCCAGAAACAGTGAATACATTCCGAAACTGAATAGTCCTACCAGGCTTCTCCACTTCCGTTCACATTGTGGGATAACGTGATGGGACAGTCATTTTTGCAGTTCAGAGACAAAGGGAAGGCCATGCACAAGTATTCCCTGAAAAAACCCAATTTATCAGTTAATTCATGAATCAAAATGAGTTTATGATGGCACTGACTGGATTTTGACTCAAGACTGGGTGTTAACACAACAATGATTCAGCAGTGGAGAAACAAGGAGATTTGAAGCCCAATTTTAAGAGGAGTAGAGCACACACAGATCTCTGGCTTTCACTGACAAACTCACAGTGACATCAGAGGAAAACTGGCACACCGTTTATGCAACTATTTCAGTTAAAGTGTAGTAAATGCATTGCGCAGTGCTAGTTTGTACCTGTGATAGTTTGATATTTATTTGTTAATATAATACTAATTTTGTGTCTTTTGGTTAAAGTCATTATGTAAAAGTTCGTAAAGAAACAAAGAGAGATAAAGTATAATATAGAATTTTATCGAGTCTAAAAATTTTTAGAGGAAAGTGAGGAAAAGCATAAGATGAAAAAAACCCTTCTCCTGCATAGCAATGGGAATCAGACTCTGCTATAAATATCCACAGCTGAGTTTTAATATGGGTAGATATATTTAGAATATTATAGAGAAAAATACTACCAGAATTCCCATGAGAAGCCCCATGTCACTAAGGGGTGCTCTGGAATTCCCAGGTACTGAATGGTGAAAAAATCCTGCTACTAGAGGCAGTGCTTAGTTATGTCCTACTATGCCAGGCAGCAGATTTCAATAAATACAATAGTGTAGAAACTGGGGGTAAAGACAAGACTGGTAATAAGGATGTGGATTTGGAGAGCAGATTGCCTAAAACATGATGAAAGTATTTACTCAAATAGTTAACACTCTTTTGATGAAGGAATCCAAAAATTTCTATCTTATAGTTCTAAAATCTGATAAATGAAACAGCAGGTATTCTAAATAAACCTACATGGTTACTGCCTAGTTGGAGAGCAGCACATACAGTATTTCAGAAAAAAATAAAAAATTAAACTGAATACCTGAAAAAATTGTAGCCTGGTCTTAAGGTTACACAAGACTGCTAGAATAAATGGACAGATGTTAATAATTAAAGACATATGAGTAAACAGAAAATGTAATATGATGCAATATGGATTTTTCAGGATCATCACCATAGAAAAGCCTGGTATCTTACTTTGATCAGATAATAGATTTTATAAACAAAGGAAACATGATGGATCTTCTCTAAGAAGAGGTCATAAATTAAGCACTGTGTCATGTAGAAGTTAGTTGTTAGATAAGATATAGAAGGTGGGCATTAGCACCAAAGCAGTAAAGCAGACAGGGAAATGGCTGGGATGTTCCTGGGTGGTTGTTAACATGGAGTCATGAACGGTGAGTTTGGAAAGCTTGCGTTTGAGTTCCTCCAGGTTATACTGGCAAGTTGTGATTAATCTTCAGTATAGAAAATGGGACTAACATAAATAAAATGAAATGACCCAATGTTTTCAAAGTACATAATACAAGATATGAAGTCATTTGCTTGAGGGTCAGTGACAGAAGTCCCTCCTTCATCCCACCTGGAGCAGACTGCAGGCTGAACTTCTGCTTCTCAGGGCTCCCAGGCTGTTGCGTGTCCTGGAGCAGAGACCTTCAACATCTACCAGTGTTAAAAGTGTCCATGTAAAATAGCTGTTAATTAGCACGCAGACCTCAGCTGAGTTCCCAGACACTGTATTACCAAGTTACTGTCATTTCCTATGGGTCAATGAATATTGATTAAAAAAAGCATTTGCTGCTGGGCAGTTTACACAGCTCCTGCCCTGCTTGTTGGCAGTGGGTTATTCCATTATTACTGGCTTACCTCTCCCATGTGCCATACGAACATGGAGCCTAATCGATCACTGCAATGCAGGGCACATACAGGCTGGGCATTGCAACACTTGGTGCTGTGGCCCCTTTGTCCTTTTGAGGATCTAACCCCCAACACCTTTACATCGTATAAAGAAATGGACAAATCAGAGGTTTATTTTATTACTACATGTATCCAGATTTTCAATCAGTGTAGGCTGTTAGTGTTCAGTCAAAGGTTTTTCAGGTTAGGTGTGGACCTGAAAACAAATGCCATGTTGTTTTTACATTCAGAAATATTTGGTATGTTTGCAGTTTTTAATAAATATTTTGTGTAAGTAGAACTCACTAGTACAACTATGAAGTTTGAGCTGTATTAAAAAATGCAAAACCCTTCATTTTTAACAAGCATACTACAGTCATATAGCTTCGCCCTTCCCTCAACCCTCTGTACTCTTTCTTTCTCTTCTGAAAGAAAATGAAGTTTTCAAACGTGTTATGAAAAGAAAATACATTTAGCATCACCAACTACAGTGATCCTGTGGATTGTGTCAAATTCAGCCTATGCCACCAGATTTACACTTCAGATTTCTCACCTGTGGCATTGTCACGATGTTACCATTTCCCATCCTGTGAGACATATGGGCTGATCCTCTAAACCTGGCAGGGACAGACCTCACGTTGACTTCACTGTTTGCAGGCTCCAGCCTTTACTTTTTCTACAGATCTGAAAGGGAATAACAGAAAGGACCATCGTGATCTAACACCATTATCCTTCGGCACAGCGTGTGTTCAGATTTTGCCAATTTTTTTGAACTCCAATAGGACATACAGCAAGGGTTTCCCACAGTATATCTATCAGCAAAAAATTATCCCCAAATATATATTTTTGCTTCTACAATGGGGTTTCTCAGACACAGGGGCATGACTCCTGTCTAGGTGTGCAGAGAATGACAATGATCTTCTCCTTCCGTACTCTCCTTTCCGATAGTCCTTTTCAGTTGGGTGTGCTGGATATGACTTTGAAAACATGGCTCTATAAATCACCTATAAACAGAATTTGGTGCGGTGATGCCCGTTTGAATCAGCAGAGGGCCTGAAAAACTAGTCTTATGAGATGTATGTTATTCATTCACTTCAAGAGGTGCCATGAGCACTGTCCTCACATAGCAACAATGCTTAGTCAGGGTATATATACCCAGGATACAGTTTCACATTACAGCTAAACTAAACTAAGGGCTGGCTTCCAGTAAAAGCAGGAGGTGTCAGTCCCTCTCTCGCCTACTCTGTTCCTTCCTCCCCTTGCCTCTGCTCCCAGCTGCTTGATCTTTTCCTCCTTTGCGTCACTCTGATACTCATCTGATCACACGGTAAGCTGGGTCAATCTACTAACCTTGCAAAAAAAAAAAAAATTTGTTTGTTTGTTTTGTTAGATTTGTTTTCTGCAGTTTTAATGAATTAAATTGGCCCATCATGCCATCCACTGAGCGTTGGCTTGGGCTGGTGGGAGCCCACAGCTGGGCTCCAGCCCACGGTGTGTGTGTGTGGGGAGAGCAGGGGTGCAGCGGAGGGCAGAAGGACAGCCACCGAGGCAGCAAGGAGCCAGTACCTCTGTCACCACCACCCCCTAGGATATAGCTGAAGGCAGAACTTTTGCAGCATTTGACATCGCTCTCAGCTCGGCTTTTGTTCTCCTCTCCCCTTGAGTTCCCCTTGAACTTGCTTGCTGATCTCTCCAGCTTTTCATTTCAAGAGAGAGTTGGTTGGATGACAACTGCATATGCAGCATGTACATTTGAAAAGATGCACGAGGGATGGTCATAAACACTCTGCCCTTCGTATCTTTCTAAGGTAGTCGTAACTGTATCCTAGACCTCGGAAGCCGTAGCACATAACACACTTAGAGACCCAGATGCCTTTAACTCCAGAGTGGGCAAGCACTCTGTGCAGTGCAAATTTTTGATCTGTGAATTTAAGAGCTGAAACATTTTCAGGCAGGTTCACATTTCCTGAGCAAAACTCATTTAAATTCTCAGGGCTGATCTTAAACTGCAAGCAGACTCACTTAATTTGTTATGTGCCCACTAGCTATTGACAAAGATATTACTCACTGTTCTTGTCTTTCTTTTTTCCAGAGAAATCTTCCTTATCTTCCTGTGTCTTTCACAAGTACTATTTTCCATAATCCATCAGATTTCATATTATCAGATTGTTTGAAGATGTATGTTCAGATTTCTTTGCTTGCTTAGCAGTGTGTAAACACTGGAGACCTCAGTTAGATTTATATGACAAAGGAAGTGACAGGATCTCTTTGACGAAGCTAAGCAAGAGGTCTGAAGTATTAGACTTCTGGAGGATGCAGGCTGAAATTAGTGGTTAGGACCTGTCCTTCACCAGTGGCACAGGGTGATTTATCCCTATACCCAATGTGTAAACTCAGGGGGGATCCTGAGGGCCTAAGGTAACAGCCCTGTTCAAAATCTAAAATTGACGTCTATCAAGAATTTTGCCCCAGATCTGAGAGCTGCCCCGATTCTTCTGCAGGATTATGTCACCTCATAGAAGATGTGACTCAAAATGGTGACTCACTAGGTCCTTCTCCTTAGTCCTGAGCAGAATTCACTATAAATTCTAGCTGATTATATGTACATATATAATATATAAAAAAATAAATACAGATAGGATGTTATTTATAAATACAGAGAGGATTGTGGAGTTAATTGCAAGTTTAAATGTCTACTTGAAATTTGTAGGTATTTAAATAAAAGATTTGGGAGTAGAGACAGTTATGGTCTTCTTGGTGAAGACGGAAATACAAATTGCCACATCTCAGAGTAATTGGATTTACAGTTCTGGCAGTGGCATATCTTCTCTTACTTAGTGCTGTGGTTTAACCCCAGCCAGCAACTAAACACCATGCAGCCGCTCGCTCACTCCTCCCCCCCCCCACAGTGGGATGGGGAGGAGAATTGAAAACAAGTAAAACTCCTGGGTTGAGATAAGAAAAATTTAATAATTGAAATTTTTTTTTAAAAAATAATAATTGTAATGAAAAGGAAGATAACAAAAAGAGAGTGAAATATAACACAAGAAAGATAAGTGATGCACAATGCAACTGCTCACCACTCACCGACCAATGCCCAGTTAGTTCCCGAGCAGCGATCCACCCCCCCGCCCCAGCCAACTGCCCCTGGTTTATATACTGGACATGACATCATATGGTATTGAATATTCCTTTGGCCAGTTTGGGTCAGCTGTACTGGCTGTGTCCCCTCCCAGCTTCTTGTGCCCCTCCAGCTTTCTCGCTGGCTGGGCATGAGAAGCTGAAAAGTCCTTGACTTAGTCTAAACACTGCTTAGCAACAACTGAAAACGTCAGTGTGTTATCAACATACTTCTCATACTAAATCCAAAACACAGCATTATACCAGCTACTAGAAAGGAAATTAACTCTATCCCAGCTGAAACCAGGACACTTAGGTGGGAGTTTTCTCTCGAGGCACTTTGTTACTGACCATGTGAGAAAAACTGCATCATCTGTACATCACTAGACTCGGTGCTCCTGGATACTGTAGGTTTACTGACAGCACTACTGCAAGTAAGCAGTAAAATGTCCACCGTGTGGTATTATAGCATATTGCTATTGCCATACAGCTGCTACTGCTCCTTCAGATGAAGCTATCCAACTGTTTGCCTGGCATCCTCTGCTACTGGGGTTGAAGTTTTCTAATACCATAAACAATTGCTTGCTAAAGAAACTGAAAACAGACCTTGAAATGTACTATTTTTCAAGTTAGGTTTTGAAACCCATATGATCTGCTGCTCTTCAGGGCCAATGAACACTCTTTTATGATGTAGCAGTATGTTTTATAATATGAGGAAATATATTTTTAAATGTGAACAATTTATAGCATCACAAAACAAATTTATCATAACATTACTTGCTCTCAGAAGGTTTAATTTTCTTTGAAATAAGCTTGAAAAAACCCATTAGGAATCCTAGATTCTAGGTTGTGAAATTCCAGGAGCCATGGAAAATGTAGGAAAGGATAAAAGAATGACTCTCCTTTTCTGGTATGCTCTGAGCCCACCAGATTGGTCTGCCTGTACAAAGGAGCTTAGAAAGGGTCAGATTTGGCCAGCTGGGAATCCCTGCTATACTGTCCATATGTTTTAACAGGTGGAAGGGTTGCTCAGTTCTTTGCTCTTCTGCTTGGAAGTGGGTGATATTTGGAGGAGCCTTTGGGTGCCCACTGGGCTGGACCAGTTCCAGCACTCTGAAGCTGCAACAGATAGGATAAGACAGGCATTCACAAAGTCAATCTTTAACTCCTTTGCAGTGGAGAGAAATAGTTTCCTTCAGAGGGCATGGAGATCAGTTAAACTAGGCCCCTGCTCTCTATCTCTTTCCAGTAACTCTGCTGGGAACTCAGGGAAATAGCTTAATTGGTCCTCTCTGCTACACCGGTATAAATAATAATAAAATTCATGTTCATTTGTTGTACAGTTTGGGATGAAATTTCTACTAAAATGCATAAAAATCATATTCATCATTGTAGTTCTGTTTTCATGATTCATGCCCAATTCACTGAATAAAAGACATATGGGGGGGAAGGGAGAGAGAGAAGTGGAAATCAAGTTAATACTGAGGAAATGTGTCAAGTAAAGTCCTTGTAAACTCTCAAGGTCAACAACATGAAAAAGCACTCAGGAAACCTAATAAGGAAGCAAGTAAAAATGACCTCATATTTATGAGAAGCCAGATAGGAGAATATGGCTTTGTATTTGCCCTACTGCTGTTTACATTTCCTGTGGTTTTAGTTTGCTGTACTTACTAATATGAAATTCTTGGAGCAAAGAAGCAACATAAATTTGCACCTCCATCTATGACAGGCAATAACTGCCATGCAAAACTGAAGGGAGAGTTCATACCCTAAGCATCTGAGGACAGTATTGCCAGGGGAACCTCTCAGGACTCATCACCATTCCTCAGACTGAGAGGAAATTACAGGCAAATATTCACTGGCAGGTGAATAGCAACAAAAAGCTTAATAAATGTAAACTTCCTTAGCCCAGGTATGTTTAGGACTTCATTGTTATGTAAAGGACCTTTGCAACAAAACATAACACACATTTAATATTTATAATATACCTATTGTATAACCAAGGAACTTTAAACTGTAGAACAATGCTGTTACAGTTTCAACAGGGTTATGAAGCCAATAAGATCCATTTGTAACCCATTAAAAATGGAACACATTACCTTTCTTAGCACATTTTCCGTCAGCTTCAAAAGAAATTAAAAAATCTGACAGAATTCTAAATTCCTAGTGATGCAACTTTGTACATCTGTTTTGAAGGAAACTTCAAAATTTTGAAAGCTTTCATGCAAAACCTGACCTATCAGAACTCTATCAAAAAAAGAAGAAAATAATAAAACATGTGTCTTTAGTGACATTGATTTTTCCCCCCCTTGAAGAAAATACGGCAGCTGGCTGCCAGAACTGTTACAGATCTGTCAGGATATGTAAACTGGGAACAACCAGAGAAAGAAAACAGCGACAAAAGGGATGCCTACAATTTCTGAGCATTTGAGCTGCTTCTGCGTCTTCCTGGGCTTTTGGGCTCTTGCTGCACATTAAGGACTTGAGAAGCTCTGGGCTTCAGTTGTAAAGGCAGTAAATGAGGCTCCTTGGATATGGAGGAATATCATTGCTGTCTATGCAGCCCTTGCAATCCTTGGTCTCCTTAGGCAAGAGGCTCACTAGCTTTCTCTAGTCCTCAGCAACCTCCAAAACAAACTTTTAGGAAACAAGGCAGATTTTAGATCGAAAAGCTGCCTGTATTTCAGAAGAGGTTTACACAAATATACAAGCTCCTATCTAACCATTTTTTGTTTAAAAGCAATTTTCCAGGAAGAAGAAAATCCTGAAAGTACTAACCAGCTCTCTTCAGACCTATGACACTGCAGTTAGTTGGACTCCACTGAAACAGTGACTGAGCAGTCAGAGATAAAAATAAAATCCTGGTTCATATTTCATTCATGCTCACAGAGCAAGATTCAAGATATGCTGAGTAAGCAGTGTTTGACCGCTTTAAGTGGCTCTTTTATGTTATTTTTTATGAACTACTACACTGATAATTAATATCACTATTAAATGAACGTCAGAAGCTGCAGTTGTTTAGGTCTTTGCCTTCATATCACAAAGGTGGACAATTGCAACAGTCTGTTCTCCAGATGAATTCTAGAGACCACTTAAAAACCCAGCTCACCTAAAGCAGTTCTTGCTTTTTATGTGGGAACGGCTGGGATGAACATGCAGTCTCTGTGCTATGCATCTTTGTTTCTACATAGCATTTGAAATCTAATATCTTATTGACCACTTCTGTCAGGTCTTTTCTTTTGGGGAAGAAATAACTGAACATTTCTCATGGAAAGTCCTTGCTATGGGAATTGTCACCTCCTCTGTAGCTCAGATTTGTAGCTTAGATAAAAGTCACATTTACTTACTCTAGGTTTTCCTTAGTCTGGGCAAACAGCCAAAGAAGAAAGAAAGATAGCACTAGGATGGTTTGGTTTGTGCCAGTTTTTGATAGTGGTTATTCTAGAGTCTCGATAACTGCAGAAGTCATCAACAGCACAATGGTCAGTGTGATAATAAAAAAACAAAATTGAAAGCCTATTTTTAGAGACTGCTTGGAGTTCACTTCGGGACAAAAAAGAGCTGGAAATCACTCTACAGCAACACATGTTATGTGATTGCACCAGTTGCGTAAAGGCTTTTAAGTGTAAATCTCTTTAAAGACTTTCCATATGGGGAAAATGTCAGTTAGGAGGACCTGGGTAAGTGTCATGGACCCTGTGGAATGTAGTCACGGACTTCATTTGGTGAGCTGGACAGCTTCCCAGCTATCAGCAATTCCACTGTGGCCTGAGACAAGAAATGAAAGACAGAAGTTGCTATATTTGGTATAAGCTAAATGTAATCCGAGCCATTAGAGCAACAAGGGGGTCTTTACAGGGGTGATTTCTGTAGCTCCCAGACAAATAAGGGGCTTGAGATTCACCCAGAAGTTCTACCTCTGAGGTTCTCACCCTCCAGGTCAGGCAAGGTTTTTTAAATTGATCTAACAGATAGGCTTGAATACCGTCTCTTCCAACAGCAGATGGGCAGTCAAAGGCTGTTGGGCAATGAGTTCTCTGGCAGCAAAGAAGGATAAACAAATTCTGGCTCAGAAATTCTTAGATAAAGTATAGGCTTCGGTAATTATCACTGAAGAGGTTGGAGGAACTAAAAGCAAGGACCATAATTCAGGCCAGCTTTAAAGAGATATCCAATCTCCAAAGAATTAATGATGTGTTTCATTTTTATTCCTTTTCACTGAAGTCATCTGCATAGTTTCATCCATTACACTGTGCCTGTACACTCTTTTACTAGCATTTTGATATAGTAAGCAGGTACAATTCTATCTGACCCTCAAATCTTCTTACCAACAGTCTTAAGGACCTACATAGAATGAGGTATTAGGATATAATATATGGGACACTTTTCCTATTAAACACAGAAATTCTCCACTTCCAAATGGAAATATAACACAGCTTAGAAAACAATTTTATATGCAGAACATATTAAGTTTTGGCTATTATAGATCAACATATACCAGTGAAACCAATGGAGCTACTCCAGTTACCAGTAGTTAAGGAATGTATTTCTTTTAAATTTAATATTTCTTTTTTAAGCATTACATGCATTTTACACCATGGTCCAGCAACCTGTGTATCTTCTGCCACTCATATGGCCCCATGTGCCATCTAGTGGAAAAGGTCAAACTTAAAAGATACTGTCAACCTGAGCTAGAAGGGTTTACAGTGGAAAATAAAAAGAAAATACTAAGGAAACAGGGAGTCTTTTTATCTGAAGAGCAGCACATTGCCAAGTGCAGATATATGATAAGTCAGTGGAGAAGGATCATATTTGACAACTTGGAATTAATAGGAAAATTATTTCCAGTATAAATAAACACCTTTGAATCTTTAACTGCATAGAGAGCAATACTGTCTGAGGGACAGAAGAACTTGTTATTCTAAATCTAGTGGTTAGTCTTGATTCCAGAAAGGTAATATGGAGAAGGATGAGGATGCAAAGATAAAAGATAAAGGTAGGAAAGAAAAATATGAGTGGAACCCAGAATATGAATGATCTTGAAGGAAGTAGTAAAAGCAGTTCTTAGAAACAATGTCAATTTTCCTATTGTCTGAAATGCAAATGTAGAAGAAAGCAGTGAAATATCAATATAGCAAATTACAATAACAATTATTTCATGCTTAAAAAATTTGGGTTCCATGTTTTTCTTTTTTCTTCCATTTTGTTGTCTCTCTCCAACTAGTCTGCTCCAGAGATCTATTTTCTTTCTTTTTTCTCATTGTTGTAGAATACATCTCTTACATCTTCCTTCTTTTCTTCAGAGTCTTTCCTCTCTTCTGGAGTTGCTTACAGCTGTTCTTCCCGATCCACTCTCCCTATCTTAGTCTCACTTTCTTCTAGTTTAGAATAAGACTGTGACTGTAGACCTAGTTTAACTGCTTTTTTCTCTGGACACTTAAGTCATACCAGCAGTTCATACCATACTAGAAACACATGGGATGTTGGCAAGTCAAGCAAGTCCTCTCAATGGAGCCAGGACATGGCAGCAGTGCTCTTAGCATCATATGCTGGGAGGAAAGTTTTACCTCCAGCTAAATCTTTTGTTCTGAGACCAGGCAGGCGAAAATTCATTGCTGCTTAAAGCAGAGAGAACTAAGATCCCCCGCAAATGACATTTGGGGCAAGACACCAGCGTGTCAAAGTTCAGCACATTCTCTATGACCTTGCATGCTTGAGTTTTAGATATAAGCTATTGGCACGGAGGAATATATTTGTGGAGGTAGTGGAATTAACCCCATAAATAAAAACCATTTTTCCCATCCCATTTAACAATCTCAAGCCATTTGAATGACTTGCCGAAAAAAAAGAGAAAAAAGGGTCAAGAAACCAAATATGGGCCCTGACTCTCTTCCCACTTTTAACACCCATGTGGATTCACTATAGGTGTTGCTGCTACAAATTCAGTAGCAAGGTCTCCTTCATTACTTTTAACATGCTACAAAAGTTGACCTGGAAAATGTAGGCAAAGGCAGGAAAAAGTGATTATTAGCAACTTCTATCTCAGCAAACATATAGAGTATTTTGTGAGGTAAAGAATGTGTACTCCCCCGTCTAACAGCATATCCTTGTCAAGTAAGTCTCAGTATTGCTGATAGCCTCAGAGGTGTGGGAACTTCTCAAAGAAAATATTCTCCAAAATCTTTCGCAGTGGAAAGTGTCAGTCAGCTGAAAGACGGGACTTGCTGACTCCCCTCGTCTTGTTTCTCTCCTAATGGATCTCTTCTCTGGCTAGATGAAGAACATATAGATATGTCTTCATACACTAGCACCAAACAGACATTTGCAGAAAAATCTAGCATTATATTTCTTATCCTTCTGATCCAAGACAAGACTTTAATCAACAAAGAATATCACAACATGAATGAATTTTTCTGGAAGAAAAAACACTACTGGAAAGTGTAGAATTTAAGTTATTCTAACTGCATTGCTAAAGCAGTTCTATATATTTTCTGGCCCTGCCACTCACTGCTTTAAAGGCCTAGTCCTCTTATGAGTGTACTTCAAATCTGTGAAGTGTGCACAGATAGTGCAAACATAATACTGAGCTGTGGAGGTTCAGTGAGTATCCGTGTGGTGGTATCCACTGGAAGAGCTGAATGATGAGGAAGGGGGACTATGCAGTTAACTTCTCCAAGTGCATGTAGCACATTGGCTGGAGCTAATCAGGGAGCTAGACCTTCCTTCTTGCTCTCAACAAATTGTTTGTGAGTATGTTTTCTACTTGTGTGTACATATATATATATATATATATCACACTTGTAGAGCTTTTCCAGGTTATTCCAAAAGTGTGTTCCCAAGAAAACATGCCCATAAAATACGGTGTATTCCTTTCCCCTTATAAAACGTTGGTACATCATGCTAATTTCTAGTCCTAAAATCAGGGAGAACATAATACTACAACTGCCTGTGCTCATGAGAATGGGAAAGATGCTAGCCTACCCTGGGACCAAGAAAAAACATGAAATAAATCAGAAATATAACTAGATTAATTTAGGGTAGAGTAATTAAAAGATAAAATGCATGAATATTAGGTTATAAAATTATTGGCATGAATTTATTAAAACACACTTCAGCAGTCAGAGCAGAATAAAAGCTTATTTGCAACTGGTTGTAATGGGCTTGGAATCAGCTTTAGTATTAGAAGAAAGTTCAAATACAGTAGGAAGGAAATGTAATACAATAAAGCATTGACTCAGGGGGCTGATTGGGATAATGAAATGCATTTCAATGAATTCTGATGGGCAAAGTATTATTACAGTGGAGCTTATAAACAAGAGAGGAATAGATGAAATTTGCAACAATGGTACTATATTGTCACAGTGACTTTTATTACTACAGAAATTATTTCAAAGTGTGAAAGGTACTGTACTTAGTGTTCTAATAACTAATCTAAAGTGACGATTTTACTGAGCTTTGTTGTTTATCAGCATCCAAAGTATAGACTCTGTGTCTACTCCTTGACAGAACTGCTAATGCTCTATTCATCTTGTCAGCTGTGAGTCTCCTCTGCATGCTAAGACCACAGAGCAGATATTCAGCACATCTATTAATATGAAATCCAGGGAGGCTGTGGAAGTTTGCTTTTTTGCCTGCTCTGTGGGGGCCTCCTGTGGCCTGAATTAGATGGCTCCTTCTCTTACGGCAAGGCAAAAATAACTCTTGACTTACGATTTGTGAAAACACCATGGCTAATGCAAAGATCACAGAACAGTGGTTTGCTACGTGTGTGTTTTGAAACATTACAAGTCACATTTTATGAACTTTTTATTTGTATATTATTCCCTTTATCAAATAGATGCTTTTTTTTTGTTGAAAAGTTCATCATTTTATAAACCTCAAAGCTGACTTGCCTCAAAATATTAATTAAAACCCCCAGATTTTAAAATTGCACAACTTTTTGACAGATTTCTTCTCCACTCAACCATGTAATCAAAACTTATTAGGAACTGAGGAACATGGAGCAATTGCGTAATTTCTTTATTCTCCCAACTCTGCATTGATAATGTTACAACATTCCCTTAACCTTAGATACTTTTAGTTTGAAAGGAAAACTGTGAATTTTTTTTAGTTTTGGAATATTGGTTAAGAATTTCTGTGACTGGTGCTGAAGAAAAGAGGGTAAGAGGGTAGGTGAGAAGATGATATGCAATACATCCTTTGAATATATTTAAGGTAGCATTAAAATCATTTTGCATCTAATAAGGCTTAAGATGTCATCGATGGCTTGATTAATTGCAAACATTATCTCTTTTCCCACCATCTTTTTTTTTTTTTTTTCCTTAAACTGTATGTTCTGGATAGGATTATGCATGTCTCTTACAGGGTTATGCTTTGTTAGCACACAATATGTTTCAGGCATTACCACAGTATGTTTCCTTACTACTATTCTGGTTGCAGCACATCTGATTTAAGATGTGTCTTTGCCAGTTTCCCACTCACTGACAATTATTTCTGGTTCTTCTCCAAGAGGTTATCATACACACCCCTTATTTGTGCCAATTACACTGCTTGTGTGATCTGGGAATTATATGTTTTTCAAAAAATACAGCCTTTATTATTTTTTGAGAAAGATGCGTGCATAGATCTGATGGATGGTGCAGTCACACCGTTGAAGGGGCACAACCAAGGATCAGCGATCTCTTGCAGGAGATGAGGAATGAGCACCTCAAAGGTGAGGGGGAAACTCTTAAATCACATCTGTTGCTGAAAGTGGACTCTCATTCATTAGTCCTAGTCTGTTTGCAGTTCATGAATGTGTGTCTTTCATAAGTTATTAAAAATCTTGCCCCACAACATGATTAGTAACACCTAATGACAGCTCATATTTTACCTGGGCAGCCTGTGAAACATGCTGAGTTCATGCTCTCTGCAAGACATTTGCATCATATGTCTCATTCTTCTTTCTCACATCTGTTGAGGGCATATAACAGAAAGGGAACATGAGCACTGGAGAAAGAGCACATGAGCTTCACTGCAGGGACCATTCCAACTGCCAACAAAATAAATCATATTACAGGAGGTAAACGCGAAGCCAATGAAAGTACCACTTGGGATGCTACTATGAGTAAAGAATTGTTTGCATGCATCCTGTTCACAGGCATTCCCATGTCCAGCAGCCACATCAAGGGAAAAACAAGCAGTATAATAACAGATGTGACAGACCACAAAATGCTACGTGCTATATCAAACTAGCCCAGAGTCTATAACTGAGGTTAGTCAATAATAGGCCATGCCTTCCCCATGTGGAGTGAAGAAGAGGAAGAAAAGGCCCATCTTGTTCCTGCCCAAGAAATATTATTTGTATTGTGTGTGAGAGCAAGGGTCATCCATTTCTCAGCTACAATCAGCCTTTGGAAAGTAGGAGACTCACACAGCAGGTAGCAGGTTTCAGCGATCACCATGCATCATGTGGGACTGGCTGTCAATGGAACACAGGAAAGCAGAAGAAACAAGCATACAGGAAGGTCAGTTTTCTGCCTCACTGTCTTTAGTTTCTCCTTCCCACCCCCAAAGCCTTCTCTCCTGCCTGTTCAAGCCCTACATAGTGAATGTGCCAGAGCAAACCAGTGCAGTTCAAATGCATTCAATCAAACACAACTGGCCTAACAAATGGGGGACGTTCAGCAATCTAATACTCCTCCAAGGCAAAGCTTCACAACCAAAATAGGCTTTTGTCTTGTACAGCTATTTGATATATGCTCTAAGCGAGTAGGAGCTTTCTGTGTATTGGGAGGCAGTGTCTCCAGTGCTCACAAAAGTAGAATTGTCTGCATTCAGTCTTTCATCTGTGATAAACAGGTCTACATTATGTACTGTGCTCTGGGTTAATATATTTCTCTACACTAACTGGAGAGGAGCGATAGTTGTGAATGCAGGCTATCAATAACTCAGATAAAGTGGTTCTGCAGATGTACAGATGGAGAAGTCACAGCAAGAAGCTCCACTGACGTTACCTTAGTGCCTACTGTCTCCAACCACGGGCCAAGGACCCGCTCTGCCAGAAGTCATCCCAGCTAGCGTCGGGTAATACCAGTTGTCTAATACTGCTGTGCAATTGTCTCGATACGCTCTCCAGTAATGTCCTGCCTTTGGACAGGGGCCAAAGGTATTTCAAGGGGACTGATGTGGGGATCTCTCCCCTTACTACCTCCTCCACAATGTAGGATGTCAGGACCTCTTCCTAGCAATCTCCCCACGGGAGATCTGCCCCTTCACACCTCCCTGCCTCGTTCTTCTCCCTGTGGGACTCCATGATGCCCCTTTACCTCACATCTGATCCAGCATTTACTAAAGAAAAGTTTCAGCAGAAAGGGAACCTAACCTTTCTTCCCCACCGCTCTTTTCCTATTATTAGATATACCCTCCAGATATCACCACCTCTTCACTCTGAGATGAGGAACAGGGAGCAGAAGATGCAGGAGCATGAGAGGGTTAGGTGAAGGGGGCCAGAGCAGTCCACAGAGTGCTGCGGCTATGGTAGTGCTATCGGCACCTTTAATTTCAGTATTGTCAGTATCATTGTCATTTAGAGCTGCAGCAACACCATCATAACAGTATATTGCCTGTCATCAATACAGACAGGGCAAAAAGCAGCTTCGCAATACAAAACCTAAGTTTAGGTTATGAGTAACGCTCCACAGCCACAAGCATGTGGTCTGTTCCTCATAAATTAAGTTGTACTTTATGTAAGATTCGTGCTTGATTCTTTCTGAGAAAGCCCAGAGCTAGAGCCTTTCCAGTAACAAGGCAACGCATTCCGTCAACAGAGGGAGATGTAAAAGTAGGGGGGGAATCCTAAGTAGTCCAACGGCTAAACGCATTAAGCACCACCTATTCCGTGGAGGCTTGGGGAAACACTTCTAAAACTTCACCACTCGCCCCACCACCGCTAAAACCTGGCGCGCGTACGCCGCAGCCGAACACCCGTCGTTCTGAAAGAGCGTGGAGGCACCACGACCCGCCAGGCCCCCGCGGCACGGACGCCGCAGCCCGCCTTTCGGAGGAGCCCGCCCGCCTTCTCCCGCTTCGCCCGCGCCCCGCCTGCGCCTCCGCGCCGGCCCCTGCAGAGGGCGCCGGAAGACAGGCGCAGGGCCGGGCGCAGAGGCGGGCGCGGGGCCGGGCGCAGAGCGGGCCGGCCGCAGAGGAGACCGGCCGCCGAGGCTCCCTACGTCCCCGCCGCCGGCGGTTTCCCCCCCGCACCCCCCCGCTCCGGCTCCGCACCGGCGGCTTCGGCGGCCCGCGGCCCCGCCGCCCGGCAGCTCCCCGCCGCCGTTCGGGGCTCGGGATGCTCGCACCTCCCGCTGACATGGTGCCGCGCGGGACCGGCGTGATGATGCAAGCTGTCGGGCTTGAGGCAGCAGCGGCCGCGAGCGCCTCGGGTGAAAGGCCAGCGAGGGCTGAGGTGTGGCCTCCCTGGTTGCTTTCTCCGCTTCAAAAAAAGTGTAAGAATGTGTTAAATGGGTGGTGGAAGGCATCCTGCGCACAGCTGGACCTCCCTCTAGCTAAAAGGGCGAACATAGAACTGTGGTGTCAGTCACTGGGGGTGCTTTTCTTGGAAGTTGGAAGCCGCGTGTTAAAGGAAACAAAGGAGTGATGCACTTGCAAAATGGTGTAATAGAACATCATGTGATTTTTTTTTTTTTTTTTTTTTTACTTTAAGCTCCTGAAAACCTTCAAGACTAATTATTTTCTGCAAAGGCACAGGCAGAACAGTAACTATGCACTCAGCAAAGACCCCTTCATATACTTCCATGTCAAAACTATAACCAAAAAAACCCCAACACCAAAGAAAAAGGCTACCATGGCAAGCACATCCCTCTCAAACCCTATTCTTTTCTTTCTTTTTTTTTTTTTTTTTTTAACTGACATAGACTGTTATACTTTCCCAGCTGCTGGTCAAAGAAACCAGGCAGAAGGGGTTTCAATTTAACATCTCTGCCAACAGCTGGCACCCAACCAGCAGTCTGATTCAGCAAAGTGTTAAAGCGAAAGTTTCAGTGCTTTCCAGAAACAGGAGGGGCTTAAGCAAATGCTTGAAGTTAAATATGTCCGTAAGGGCTTTGCTGCATTTGAGACCATGGATGCACAGAAATGTCAGCCCTGGGCTTGCACCTCCATCTCGACAAGAGAGTTTTGGACCTGAGAGGACTATTGCCAACGGAGCTTGGTACTTTACAGACCAGATCTGATAGGAACACTGCACGCTTGCATAAATGCACATCCTATAGGTTTCTTCTCAGGGGTATGACAGTAATACCACAAGTGAAAGAAAAGTTTTCTTCCTGTTTATTCAAAATGTTAATGGGACAGTTTTGAATATGAGAAAGAAAGACACCAGGAGAACCTGAGATTCCCTACTTCACCTCGGAGAGTCAAAAAGTGTCTTTAATATGTTTTGGTGTTGTTCTTGAACATTATGGGGTTATGTAGGTTGGTTGTTATAGAGGCAGGGTGAAAAACAGGCAGCTTTCTGAAACTAATTTTCTATAAAAAATTGTTGTTAGATTCTGACAGGCTTTCAGCATTACCCCATTTTTCTGAAACAAGAAGAAGAATCCTCTGTTTTAAAAGACGTGCATCAGAATCAGGGGAGGAGAACTAGAGACTGAACCAGACGTTGATCTGATGAAGGTCAACAGATATGAACTACACAGATACAAACATTCAGTGGGGTTGCACAAGCTAAGGATGGAGCTTGGCATCTTCAGGAAAGATCAGCAAGTACTGTTAGGTGTACCACAGTCACCACCCTAGCCCATCATTCTTCCTCTAAAATTGAAATAACCAAATGCTTTCTGTATGCCAGAGGGATTTGCTGGGGGAGGAAACATTTCTTTCTCTCTAGTAGCAAATGACACCCTTGAAAAACTGGGTAATTAATCAAGCCTGTATAGCTCTGATACTGTATCATAATAAGATTGATCGATCGCAGGGCGTACTCCGATGGAGACTGGTAGAAGAAATTAATTACTGACCTGGACTTATTAGGAAGTTCTGGTGTACTGTGTTTGGCAGTATATTGGGGAAGCCTGTCGCACATCACCTAGTGAAAAATGAAAAAAAATAGCCCCATAGGACAAAAAAATTATATATATAGACAAATAAATTGAATTATAGAGAGGATCAAGATCTAAAGTAAGCCTTTTTTTTCCTGGCTCTAGAGAATGATGTAGGATATAGCAATTTGTTTAAATAAGGCACGACACTTTTTCAGACCTAGCTCTTAATAACTGAGAAGCTTAAATCATCAATATTTCCTAATCTTCCAGTAATTAATGGCATTCTAGAAAGCAGGCCTTGAAGAACCATTTCCTGGAAAGATGTAGTGATTTTTTTAATTAAAAATTTGGTGGGATGAGAAGAGAGATTTAAAAACTGCTATGAAGAATGAAAGTGAGTAGCAACAAGGTGAAAAAAGGTTTTAGCACCATAATTATCCTAAAATTAAGAGAGGTAAGATATAAAGAAAAAGAGAGACAATACTGCAGACATAAGATGAATTGCAAGAGATTCACCATGAAGAAAAAGGAGCTTTTCAGGTAACAAGTATCAGAAACATACACAGGTTTAGCAATCAGCATCAACAGTGTGAATTTGTGCTGTGGGAATATATCGTAAAAATAACACTAGCATAAGGTATTCTCCTACTGCCAGATCTGCTAAGCAACTAGGAACTTCATTCTGCACCAGCTGCAGCTTCCAAGTGGTCTACAAATGTGACATATGGTCTACAATACATAGATTGGTGCTTTAATACTATGGCTGCCCCCCACTGTACCTAAGTATGTAGGACATATGTTAGATTACATTACTTAATTGTGCATTACCTTGCATCTGTAGGCATTAATTTACAAACTTCTGATGCATTTTTTTAATATAAAGGATAAAATTTTCTGAATTTTCTGTGAATCAAATCTTAGTTGCAGGCCTTATGTTGTTTTTAATGCATTGAGCATGCGAATCCATATGCAGGTTTCTTTGCTTTGGCTGTTGTGTTATACTGGGATCTGTTCTGGGATGGGGTGGAAATGTTTCACTGGAATTAACAGAGGATTTCTAGGGGACTATACATACACAAAATAAACTAAGGTCTAGACAAGAAAGAAAGAAACAACAGAACAGTGAAGAAGTCATGTCAACATGCACCATCAATAGGCAATATTAAGTTTAGGGTGGCTCGTACATCAGGCTAATCTTTAGTAGGATACATTGATAGTTGCATAATAATTAAAGATTTGGTGAAAAGTTCTTAAAATCAGCAAAATTAGAAAGGAAGAATTGTTTTCTGACTAAAGAATTCCACAATTCTGTATATTCCTCATAGTTTTGCTTTGTTTGGTGAACTCTTCATACTGAGATCTTTTAGGGTAGTAAAATAATTGCAGTCATGCCTGTATTTATTGATTGTATCTTTTAAATGTTAACAGATTATTCATCATTATGTAATTGTCCCTTCTTCTAAAACAAGTACCATAAACATGTTTGACTGTGTTTTCACTGTACTTTTGTCCCAAAGATTTAAAATTTCATGGGACATTTACTGGACATTAATTTGTTCCACATACTGAAATGTTTGATTATTTAATTTTTGTAAAAGAATCCTTATTTTATGCCACAGAGTTAAAGTCTTCAAGTCTACATACTCCTTATTTTTTTATATTTTGGATACAGGAAAAGTTAACCTGTGTCCCAGTATGTTCCATAAGCTCCTGATGGACAATCGCATTCAGCAGAGGCCTCCTCGTGTCTCAGTGACTTCATAGTTCCCACTCTGATCATGTAGTCTACTGGTAGGCAAAGGATTGGACTCAAAAGATGAAAATCTCTTGAAAAATAGCTTATCTTTTAAATTCCTTTATTATAGCCAAGTAATGGCTATATTAGTGTTCTTTAACATGTCTTTAAATGTGAGATTATCAGTATATTAATGTAAAAGTCCTCAGAATAGCTCCATCTAGGTTGGCTATTACTGCTGCAGAAAATCCATTCTATGTTGGATGTGCCCTGGAAGAAAAGTCCATCTCTCCTCTCTCTCATCCATTTTTCTCTTCCATTTTTATGCTGAAACTCATCTGTTATTTGAAGAGAAAAAGGGGAATAGCAAATCTCAAAGCACTGAAAGTGTATTTCCATTTACTCAGGTTATGTGATGTTTAGATTGCTATGAGGTATTTGGAGAGCCGGGTTATCTGTTCTAAAAAAAATCCAGTCACTGTCCTTAAAATTTTAATTGCCATAAGATTAGGTTTTGACAAAGCTTTATGTCCATTTTGCATTGTAACATGCTATCGTGCAACATGACAACATTGGAATAATCTAGCACATAAGAGCTAAAAGTGGTCAACAGTGTGTATGAATTTGGATCTAAACCTGCTACTGCTTGACATATTGATCTTAATTAATGGAGCCTGATAGGGTATTTTTATCTTCACAGCTAATTGCCTCTTGAATTGATAGGAAGTGATACCTTAACCCATAGATTTGCAGGAGTCTAGATGTACTCTGAAGGAAATTTCACTGCCTTCTTTTTTTATAATCTATCCTAAACTGAAGCGGTTGTTTGGGAATGCGCAAGGGGAGGGAGGGGGAACTGCTGTCAGAGACAGAGCACCGGCCAGTGCTTTAATCTGATCCAGTAAACATGTGCTTATAAAGCTATGAAATTATACTGGGTCATCTAATAGCATGACATGAACAAAAGTAAAGAAAAGGAGGGTTTTCATTTTTGACACACAATTATTTTGGCCTACAATAAAGTAATTTGTCTGAGGCTATCTAGACAATCAGGGGCAGAAGGTAGGAGTTCTAGTTTGTTCTTCCATTATTAGACTTCTTTTTAGCCTTGTATAATTTCCCAAGATTCAACAGGACTCTCATTTTCTAGTTGGCCGTTAAAGAAAATGGGGAGCAGCTAAGCAGTAATTTAGCAACATTTTATAATGCATGGAGCCATATGGAGACAACATGATTCATACTTAAGAAAGCACGTACTTTCTGGTCATCAATATGAGAACTTCAGTTACGATTACTTGTGGGTCATGAGGTAGGACAGTAGGACAGTACACTGTCAAAACCCATTTTTATCTTTAATCTCTTAGTGTGATTTTTGTCTCTTTCTTAATGAAAGCTTTTGTATCAGTGCATTTATCTGCCTGTCTGTCTCAGGCCACAGTTGAGTAAGTTGAAATACAGCTCTTGGACTGGTGTTTCCAGTTGGAAGTTTTACAGGAACAATGACAGAAAGCTTAGTTCTTGTTAGGAAGTACAGTGGCTCAGCAGCACAGGTCATTTGAGGATGCTGATGCAGAAACATGGGATTAAATCAAATTGATATTTCCCCTTAATATCCTATCAGAATAATCTTCTTATCCCATATCATTAAAGCACATAAGAACTTAAGATGACAGCTAAACACAATTAGAATTTCCTAGAGGATACAGCAGGGCATTGGAGTATGGCTCTAATTACATGTACAGGAATCATGTTCCTGTTCAAAAGGATTCTTTTCTCCAAGCGTCCTGCAGGGATTAAGCAATTCATACTAGAAAGCCATTGGTCTAACTCTCCCCTGTGCAACCGTGAGTCTTACTAGATGGTCTACGACAACTCAAAGTCACTACAGCTGAGGCCATGACATTGAAATATTTTGGACATGACATTAAAAAATTAAAATTGAGAAAGAGGCATAATTTTCTAACACAGTTAAAACTGACTTACTTTATATAAAATGAGTGACTAAGGGAAGGGAGGGGAACTGCTTGGCTTTTCCAGCCTCCTCCTTTTTTAAGAAGTGTGCACTACTCTTTACTGTATTTGCATTAGCCATTTTTGGAAAGAAGGGGACTGAAACTTTCTTCTATCCATTAAAATAAACTTTATTATTATCCTGGATAGGGTACAAAGTTATGTTAAAAAGGAGATCCTCGAGGACATTCATAGGCTTAACAACGTAATTTCCATGTTTAATTGTAAAGGTTGTTCAGTCAGCAGTCAGAATATGCCTAGGCCACCACCAGCAATGTAGCAGGTATTTTAGTGTTTTGTTTCTTGTTTTTCAAACTGTGACTGTGTTTCTTTACATTAATGGGTTTAGACCAGACACAATAGTGTTGCATTGCTTTCTCAGTTTGCCAGATAGTGCCAAATGTTGTATATGAACATCAGTCTAACTAAATGAAAGTATATATTTCCTGTATGCATGTTGGTGATGATACCTATTTCACATCTTAGAAATTAGGAAAGTATTGATTCTTGTTATTATAATTTAGTTTTAATTCTGCTGATGGCTACCTCAGTAAAAATGCTATTAATATTTTAAACATTCCAAGCAATCTTCAATAATGGTAAATGATTTCCAGAGAAAAGTGAAGGACAAATAATTGAAGTAAAAAGCAGACATTCCCCTATTGATTTTTTACTAGTTTAGGTTTATCACAATCTTAATCCCTTTGGTGTTCTGCTAACTTATTTCTAATCTCTCCTGCCACTTCACTCTTCCTCTCTCTCAGGGTCAGATCCAATAGAAAACCCAGCATCTCTAAAGAAGGATTTGGATAGGATGAAGGTATCTGAGACCAAAACTTGAATCTAAAATCCCCCTTTACTCAGGTGCCACCATCTCACTCAAAGTCTCACTGGAAAACTTTCCAGGAAAACTTTATTTTATGGAGTATTTGTGCGACTTACACGTTTCAGAACCCACCAGCTAGTGAGGATTTATTCAGTTGCCTCAATCCAACTTCACCCAGAAGAGTACCAAAGCATCAGGCAATATCTTAATTTGAGTGGTGGCAGAGGAGCAGAAAAGAGAGCAAGGAGGAATGTGACTTGGCATCGCAGAGCTCTGAGCTTTCTGCAGGGATCCTGGGCTCTGTTCAGGGACGACAGCTGCATTTTATGCAATGCCTGTTTAAAAGAATTTCTCAGTAAATTGTCTGCTGATTTGAATTTATTCTACTTTCATTTTTTTCCACATCCTGGGGAAGCAGGGGCTTAGCATTGGCTAAGCAGAAATTATGGCAGCCTTGGAAGTCATGAAAGCAATATTCATGGGCCAAAGTTTTCACAATAATTTCCAAAAAGAAAGGAAAAGGAAGTGTGCTTATTTAGATTTCATTGCTTCCGAGGCCTGATCTGCAGACCTGCTTGATCTGTAGCGGTGGGTATTTACTGCTGTGGATGATCCATACATGTGAATACAGAAGATTTAGCTAGCCAGCAAAATGGGAGCTGTGTAGGTACCAGAGGGAAGCTGTGGGACACGTGAAATTGTGGGGAGCTGGTTGAATAGTCTAGCCACAGAAACGTCCCCATCGCTGAGATTTGGCAGGGACTCGGGGTCCCAATGGAGCTCTGCAGCCACTGATCCCGGGTCACCCCAGGGTCCACACCTAGTGTCTCTTACGATGACAGAGCCTGCGTTTCAAGCCTGTTTTTACAGTGGAAAGCTCTGTCCGTAGTACACAGAGACTGTGCCGTTAGGAGATTACTCATTTCCTCAAAGGCAGGAGCCACGTTTCCCTCCCAGTCTCCCGCAGCCCAGAGTCAGGGCAGCGAGGATGAGGTTTATTTATAATGAACCTCTCTCCCAGTGCAGCTCTGATGCTCATCCGTCAAACACTCGTGACAACTCGTTAGTGCTCTGTCCACCCAGAAGGTAAATTCATCCTCATCAGCGAGCGCTAAATGCCTGCCCGGGCCTAGTGGGTGTTGCCCAGACACGGTATCTGTTTCTGCTGCCTTTTCCTCTGGTTTATCAAGAGATGGCAGCAAAAAGCTATTTAACCTTTGATCTCGGTCCTCGGGGCCTCTATCTGTCGTGGAATCATGGCAGCCTCTACCCACCCACCCAACTCGTCCCGCCAGCGCCGCCTCAACAGGGCCGCCTGCTACGCAGAGCAAACAGCCCGGTGCTTCGCCTGCCGCGTCCCTTAGGAGGGCGGTGGGAATGGCAGCCAGGACCGGGCACCGTCGGGCGCGTCCCACGCGCAGCGCTAGCCGGCGCGGCGCGGCACGGCACAGCCATGCAAGAGCGTGGCGGGCGCTGCCGGAGCGGGACGCTTCCCCGCCGGGCAGCTCAGGGTCAGGCTCAGCAAGGGCCGCATCCAGAAGGAGGAGCTGACAGGGGTGGCCGACGTGAAATCCCGTGAGAGAAGAAGCCAGCGTTGCCTGGCGCCGTCAGTTCGGTGCCGATGGGCCTTCCCCGGTGGCAGAAAAAGAGGTGCTGTAAGGGTCGGGCATTAGGCGAAGGGTAATACTTCTGCAAATGAGCAGAAACAAAGGTAATGGATTGAAGCACCCCCAAAAAGGCATGTGAAGAGTAAGTTCTTTTGGGGGATGTAGCCTTTGGCTTCGGGTTCATGGTGGTGGGAATTCCTGTTTTAGAAAGGGCCACAAAATATTCAGACTGTGCGTTGCTATCGTGATGCTACATCCAAGGTGAGGGACACAGGAAGGAACTTTCTGATTCACTATGACAAGCTGACAATTCATTTGCTACAGTGACATTTGTGAGAGGGAAAAAATTGGTAACATAACATGTCAATAAAGACAGCTAGAAAAAATATTTTAAAATTAGACATGATTAGAAATGTAGCACCTAGCTCTATTTCAAATATTCTTTAGTTTTCTTGCTAAAGAAAGGACTAATCATAAAAATAATTGGACTTAAACTGTATTTTTAAAAAATTTGCAGTTGTCATTAGTGAACAGCAAAAGACCTCATTATTAAGTGTCGCAGGATGCTTTCAGAAACTGGTTTCAGATCAAGAAGCTAGAATCGGCTACATTTAAACTCAAGGCAAGCTCTGGGGGTTTCAGTGTCACTCTTAAATGTCGCTGAGGAGCTGTCAACAGGTATGAAAAAGCACCCAGCTGCTCAAGCCTCTTTCAGTTGGAGACAGAGAAAGAATGAAAGATATATGGAGGGAAACTTGGGGTTCTAGAGGATGCAAATAGCAATGTACCACATGAGATGGATCCACCTTCCTTTAATCTTCTTGTTCTGTTGCACTGTAATTGCATTTTAACCAAAAATGGGCCAAATTCCATTTTTATGTTCAGGAATGTGAATGGGGATTGTTTTTGCTGGCAAAATGGAGTCCCTCCATAGTGGTTAGTTTTAGTTTACCTGAGATTAGGATTTGGTCTCAGTAGAAATAGCACGCAACAGCAAAATGAGATCTTTTGTTACTATGAAGTCTTATGTGGAAGCCTTATGCTGTGATTAATAGTTCTATCAAATGTTCATGTTGGTCATTTTCTGTTATGCTATAAGAATTATTCTGGATCAATAAAACTTGATATAATATAATCAAAGTATTGTTTCTAAATGAGTGGATTTGTCATTTGTCAAAAGTAACAAATCATGAAATGTGATGCAGTTTCCTTGATTGCTTTTAATTTCTTATATTTGCTCTCACTTTTTAATTTCTTAAATCAGCTCTAATATCAATCAACGAGGTTAGATTGAGAAGATCTAATGAAAAATCAAATCAGATTAGTAACTGGAGAGCTGAATAAACATACCAAAAAAATTAAAGACTCCATAAGAGGATTGTTTCCTGAGGTATGTCTGACATTTAGTGAAAATTACATTATCCTTTTTATTTAATAAATGACGGAACTTTCTCTCTTCCTGCCTGGCTGCTAGCAATCTGACAGACGTCTGTAGAAGATGTATGTGTGAGGTTTGCTGCTTTGGGTCAATCTCTGTGTTTATCTCAGAGCATCCACCAATGACACATTTAACTAGTTGCAGCAGTCTTAAATGCTTTATGTCATGACATCACTAATGAAATCACCTCTGGAGGAAACATAAGCTTGGCATCCTAGAAAATTATCTTCAGATCTCAAATGACTGACCTCATAGGGATTTGGCCATCAAAAGGTTTCTAAGGCTTACAGTGACAACAAATATAAGCATTAAAATAAATCATTTTGTGAAAAAGACATCACAGGAAAATTAGCTTTCCTTCCCACCCTTTGTCAGTCTGGGTTTATTACAACACTCACCGTGGAATGGCAACCAGCTGAACAATGCCAAATCACTGCATTAAAATTCTAGCCACCATGCCACAATCCTACTATTTATGTGTGAAGACTATATAAAATCTCTCTATCATCATCCAGATGCCCCTCAATTGAAATGTAGTGGACAACTATTTATAGGTCAACAACTTCACCTAGTAAAATTATGCACGTCATTGAAGGATATTGGTACATAGCATTTGGCAGCTCATATATAATTTCATAACTTGCCAGGAAATTTTAAAAAAAATTAGTAATTTGAGTTATATTGCAGGTATAATATTACAGAATGACAGAAAATAAACGTGTAAGACGGTTCCTAGGTTGCAACCCTGGCAGTGCAGAGCCTCCCTGTCTTTGTGCCCTGGAGTTCCAGTGAGTTTTCCCAAAAGTCAGTTTTCTTTACTCCACACAGGATTTTCCCCACACTTAAATGTTATAGAATAAGAAACCTGTGTGTGAAATATGGGTCAACTTAGTCATTGCAAGGTAGCATGGTAACTTTTAAGATGACTTTTTTTGTGTTATATTTTTCAGAATAACAGTCTGAAAGATCATATCTACAGTTTAGGCTGCCATGGGTCAAATACTGAGAACCTGTATTGAAGTGAGTCTGCTGAGGACATTGCTATGGGTAGAGCACTTCATTCTTCTCTCAAACAGCTATCATCTTTCTCTACTGCTGTTGAGCTCTAACTGTAAAGTAGATTTAGTGACTGCACTTATATGTGCAAAGCTGCCATATCAAGCATCATTTGGAATTCAAAGCATTCAGCAACTGCCATTATGCTTGCAAATAGATCTGTCTTAAAAAATGTGATGTAATGGTGATTCATAGGAAAGTTAGGTGTTAGTTCTTGTGATAAAAATTCAGGTACAGAAAATGTTTGGGTTTAGTAGGATGGGAAGCCCTAAAGTTTAATGAAAATACTGTTAATTTCATTTGTATATTTTTAGGTTTCTTTGTCTTCTATGTGACTTCAGAAATTGTGAAATATATTACGTGGGTGGAAGAACGTGAGAGGAAATTTCCACATGTGCACATAATCCTATATTTCATACTATACTATCAATAGTAAATCAAGAGCAAATACTTGAATAGCTAATCATGTGGGAACATATACTATGCTTGCCTATGTGGTAAATACAGAATGTCACCGGTACAGACATGATTTTAAGGTGAAAAGCCAATATATTGTTACAAATTTTCAAAATCATCTCAAATTTCTCTGAATTCATCCAATGAATTTACTTACCTTACTTTATTTATCTAACAAACTATTTTTCTAGACTAGTAACTTCAAGTCACAATGCTGTGTGGTACCATGATATGATTGCAGTGCTCCTGAGGTACTACTGCCTTGTGATTCTGTGGACAGTACTGCAGCTCCCAGTATCTTCCTCATCTGCCACCAATACAAACCAGGACTGATAAGAGGCTTTGACTTAGTTTCCATAGCATAGAGCAACGCAGTGCCAGGCTTCCACCTGTCTCTGAAGTGAGGGTTTTTTCTGTGTCCCTGTGGATGTGTTGTGCAATTCCTACTGGAGCTTTACCAAATTGGGAATTACAGCAGCAGCAGATTTTTTTATCACACTGCTGGACTTGGAGGAGTCCTTTCTTTTCTGCGAATAGCAGCAGCTCCCATCAGATATGTCTTGTGCAGTTTCCTCCCTTGCTGAAGAGATTTGACTCCCAGTGCTCTGAAGCGTGCATCAGCTGCCAGCTTTTTGTGTGTTTTGTTGAGGGAGAAGATAATTTCCACTCTTCCAGCTGAGATCCTTCTGTCAGGCAGAAAAGTATTCAGGATTTATTAGGTCAGAAAAAGAAAAGAAAAAAAAAATTCTCTTGCCTGGTGACTTAGGACATTTGAAACTCTCACATTCCATGTTCTAAGGACTGGACAAAATACTTAATGCTTGAAGATGGGGACCTTGGTTTGTTTTCATGCCCTGTGAAACAATGTCGAGAGGTAGAGCTGACAGCAATTTCCTATGCCCTTAGATGCCTCTATAAACAGGTGGGTAAGAGTCACTCCTTGGAGATATGGATCTGAAAGCCCTCAAGCAGAGAAAGAAAATGAAAATAAGATTTTCTGACAGAAGAACCTCAAAAGTGACAGCAGATGGTAGGACGCTGCCTGTTCCCTGTGACACAATCTCACATGTAACTATTTCTTATTTGTTGGTAGTCTTCCAGAAGTTGTCTATGGAGGCTGTAGTTGATCTCTATGGTAATATCTAAAGCCCAGTGTGCTCAGTGGCCCACCTTCTCAATGTCACCTGCAGGATGCACGTGGCCATGGGAGCCCACACAAAGGTCATCCAGTCCAGTTTGCTTGCATTACAGCTGCTTTTGTGACAGGCAATGTTTAGGCCCTTTTAGTAAGAACCCTAATGCCACGAAGTCAAATTGGCTTAGCTTTGGCCCCAAAACGTTGCTTCTGGGATGATGAGTGTCTGGTTTAGAGAGTGAATGGTTGTGGTGGGTTAGCCTTGGCCAGCTGCCAGACACCCACCCAGCTGCTCTCTCACTCCTCCTCCTCAGTAAGACAGGGGAGAAAATAAGATGAAAAGCTTGTGGGTCAAGATAAGGACAAGGAGATCACTCACCAATTACCGTCATGGGCAAAAAAGACTCAACCTGTGGAAGATTAATTTAATTTAATGCCAATTAATAACAGACTAGGATAGTGAAAAAGAAAAAACCAAAACCTAAAAATACCTTCCCCCTATCCCCTTCTTCCCAGGCTCAACTTCACTCCCAACTTCTCCTTCTCCTCCCCACCCAAGCAGAGCAGAGAGAATGGGGAATGGGAATTGTGGTCAGTTCATAACACTTCATCTCTGCTGCTCCTTCCTCCTCACACTGTTCTCCTGCTCCAGTGTGGGGTCCCTCCCACGGGATACATTCCTTCACAAACCGCTCCAGCATGGGTCCTTTCCACAGGCTGCAGTTCTTCAAGAACTGCTCCAGCATAGGTCCTCTCCACAGGGTACTTCAGGAACAGACTGCTCCAGTGTGGGTCACCCATGGACTGCAGCTCCTGCCAGGCCCATGTTCTGGCATGGGCTCTTCTCCACAGGCTGCAGCTTCCTTCAGGGCATGTCCACCTGCTCCAGCATGCAGTCCTCCATGGCCTGCAGTGTGGATATCTGCTCCACCGTGGTCCTCCATGGGCTGTAGAGAGACAAGCAACTTCACCATGGTCTTCCCCACGGGCTGCAGGGGAATCTCTGCTCCAGCGCCTGGAGCACCTCTTCTCCTCCTTCTTCACTCACCTGGGGGTCTGCAGGGCTGTTTCTCTCACATTTTTCTCATTCCTCCCAGCTACTGCACAGCATTTTTACCCTTTCTTAAATATGTTATCACAGAAGTCCTACCAACGTCGCCAATTGGCTCAGCTTTGGCCAGCAGTGGGTTGGTCTTGGAACTGGCTGAAACTGTCTGTGTCTGACATGGGGGAAGCTCCTGATCTCTTCTTAGAGAAGCCACTTCTGCAACTCCCCTGCTACCAAAGCTTTGCCATGTGAACCCAATACATTGGCCCAAACACACTACAAGGCATGAGTGGGTCCTTGCTTAGGAACAGCAAAGGATCAAGCTTGCTCTCACAACACGCCACTCTTCTTGCCTGAACCCTCTCCTGAGAGCTGTGCCTTTTACAAAAGTCCAGGATCTTCTTCATGCGTATATACAGGCTCTCCTGTGTCTTTCTGCCTTTCTCTTTCCTGTACCATCAGTTTCCTGCTTTTTTCAGAAAGTCCCTAAGCCACAGATTGTTCAGTCTGAGGAAATATTCTGGAAAAGCGTCACCATCATGTGGCTGCTGTCTTCCAATGCATTTCTCTAAGCATCTCAGTTGCTGTAGGGGGTTTTGGAATAGACGGACTTTGAAACCACCCAGCTTTCTATTGTTCCTCAGTTAGAAAGAGCCTTTTGCTACAAAAAAAATCTGTAGGTCTGTTTTATCTGATCTATTTTTCCCTTTATGACTTCAGCTCACAGAGATACACACATGATGTAATTTTAGGCTAGCTAGTTCGGATGCCACTAGCGGTATAGATGTAATATCAGTGTATCTCAAAGAACTGGGTGAATTTGTGAGTGGCTGACCCACGGTGAGCTGTTTTCCACTGTGCTTACACTGTTAGCTCTCTTGTTATCAGTCATCAGTTTGCACATGTCTGTGTGAGCTGCTAAGTTAACTAACTTTACTATGTTTTTCAGATCCTGAATTTCCTGAAACATCTGTTCTCTTCAACCTTCAGCTCCTTGCAGGGTGAAAATAGGCTTTATCTTGGAGGTAGGATGCTCACCCTACAGTCAGATCTTTTCAGCTGTTAATAGTTTTTAATATCAGCCTGTGATAGCACTGCCTTGCCTTCTCAGTGCAAGATGAATGAGGCAGAAAACAGGAAAAGAGTTATATGACTTAAGGGAATGGCACTTGAGCTCAAACTGGCACTCACAAACCACATAGTGACAGATTCTGAATTATCGTAACATGTCTTTAAAATTAAACATAATCTGATTTCTCTCTTATTGGAAGGTATATATTTAGGAGCAATATTTCAAGAGAACAACTCAGATTATTCCAGCTTTATATTGAAGAAGCTATCCTAGCAGAAGACGTTGGAAAAATAGGCTGTGCTAAAGATTGTATTTATTTAATGATCTATGCAAAATTTATTAGAAAATACATATTTTAAACCTTGAAGCTGCCACCAATTTTTTTTTTATTTTTCCCATCCATGTGTATATTGTGAAAAACTTACTTTAAGAATTCAAGGAAAAATACACATTAATTGAAAACAGAAAATTACTTCTTTACAACTGTAAGTGCTGCAGGTCCTTCAAAATAAAAGGTTCTATGTGAGATTTTGGGAACAAAATTTTTGTTTCTTTAAACTGACCAATGTTAAAACTACACTAGAGGCAAAAGGCATTTTTCAATATTGGCTTTTCTTAGTGAATAAAGAATGAATTAGGTACCAGAGAGACCTTATAAAATACTTCCTGCTCATCCTTTATGTCATCAAAAACTTGTCAGCCTGGAAAAGAAAGCTGAGATTGTATTGAAACACAAACACCTCTACTGTGTATGAAAAAAAGTGAAATAATGAGATAAAATTGACAAAATACATAATAGCTCTTAGTTTCTCTTTCTATTTACATCTATGTATCACTGAAGCCCCATTTTGAGGATTTAAATGAGAATTTGAATGATGAATATTCTTGAAGAAGTTATGGAATAAGTATAACCCTGAGTGAAATATTTTAAGGAAGATTAACTTTTTGTTGATCTGGCAGAGTTGACTTAGTTCTCAGAGGGAGTCATTTATAAAATTGCTGTTGTATTGCACGGTTGAGTGAAAGAATGATGGAATATGAAAGATGACCTTCTCCTTTTTCTTTACCCCTTTTCTTTTATTCTGCACCACTTTTTGCTCAAGATGCTTTCTCATTTCTCTGAGAGAGTGTCTAGGTTACCCTGGCAGGGGCTGGCTGCCCCAGGTCACTCCTGAAAGGGCTTGTGAGCACTGCAAGGGAGGCAAAACCCCCTTCAATTGGGCAAAACAAAAAACCCAACCACTTTGGATAGAAGCAGCTCTCCTCGTGTTGAAGTGGGACAAAACTGTCCAGGTCACTTGACCGAGTGATTTTTCTTCCTGGCCTACTTCAGAATATGCTGAAACCAGTCATTTGCAGGGAATCAGATTCATTACCTGGGCCCTGGGATGCAAACTTCACAACCTGTGTGCAAAACAAGGAGGATCCTCACCAGCTGTGACTTTTCAAAGACAGCGTTCTCTTATTCCTCCCCTTCCTCACCCCCAGCAAATTTTGCCTTTGAGTCAACAGGGTGTGAATATAGAATGAGAAACAAAGTCCGCTAGCCTGCTAGGAACACTAACTAGTTAAAATGTAGGGGGAAAAGGGTAGGGATAACTTGGAAAAAGTAGGATAATTTAACAGTGGAGGGATTCAGTTGCCTGTGTTGCAAGGCCTAGGTTGGTGCAGCAGAGCTCTGTAACCTTGGCTTGGTTTTACTGAGAAAATTATCTTGAAGGTGTGAGCTAAAACTGTGCAAGATAAGAAAAGAAACACGTAGAAGTAAAATTTTTGATACTGCAGTAGTTAGCAGGAAATGATTCAATGGGGAAAACACTGCCTTAAAGTCTATAAAATCCCAGGAATAAAGCAGAAAATTAGGCCAAAACTCAGCATCCCTGATGATCAGCCCATTCGAAGGAGCAATGGAGGCCAGCCCTATCTGACATGACTGATGACTGCCAGGCCAGCGAAGATGCATTGAATATCTCATTAAGGTTGGTGAGAATATTAATACCTAGTTCAGTAACTCATTAATCCTAGATATATATCATGTGTATTAGCCAATAAATAATTGCACTGTACTCTTAAATCGGTTATATTCTGCTTGAAAAGTCTCCTTGCACAAAGTGAAAAGTGGAAGCACCCAGTGAGGGAGGGTTATGCCGTTTTCCCCTGAGTTTGGTGCTGCTCCCCCAGCTGAAGCCCATCCCTGCTCCTGGCACCCCCAGTTGCAGCCTACTCCCATCTCCAGAGAAGACTCCCTTCCACCCACACACCACGGCCATGCAGAAGGAGGCACTGGAGCCACAGTGGACTCCACTTTCATCCCTGTGCTACCATACTAGGCTAATTCATTCTTGGGTCCCTGGCTTAACACATTGTGCAAAAATTATCTTCTGCATAAGCATCTACTTTCATTAGCTAATTGAATGAGCTTATGTTTATTTGTAAACAAATGGCTCCTCCACAGCTTGTGGGGCTTCAGCTCAACATTACCTTCTAGTTTGCTATGTCTCATGTGCTGTTAATCCTCTAAACTACAGCAAGATCAATTACCAGGTAATTTACATGACCCAAGTGGGGTGGGGTTGATCAGTTCCCTGAAGATGGAGGTCGTCCGTCACTACGGAGGTATAATAGGGATTGTGAAACTCCCTTTCCTTACATGGCTGAGAGATGCTCTGCCTCTTGCTGCATTTGTCTCTCCTGTCATTGCCTGCAGAGTTTTTTTCACCTAATATTTCTCCAAAGACTTGCTCCAGGTAGGGAAATGCTGTTCTCCATTGAAATCTTCGGGCTCTGCAGATAAAAGATGCTTAAAAAGTTGTGAGAAAGGGACATGTCTGAAAGTCATGGTTGGTAGGAAAAGAGCTGGATCTGAATGGAAGAAGCATGAAGAGGGTTCTAACTTCTAAAAAAAAAGTTACATTCATTTCTAAATATGTTTACTCGGTGCAGCTAGGCACAAATTGCACACAGTAACCATCTGTGGCCAACTAATTGTCCCTCAGCAATTACTATCCAGCAGTACTTATTTTTAAATATAGAGTATTTTTCTAAATATTTATGCTTTAAGTTTCACTAATTTCTATTAATTAAATGGAGCATTGTAAGAATTAATATCTGTCTTTCCATGCATCCAAGAAATTATAGTATATGGTAGATTTTTGATATATAAAGGCATCTCTGTCACTGATCTTATAGATAAGTCCAAGGAATAACCCATAATATGGGAGAAAATCAAGCTCAAGAAAAGAAAACAATGAAATGGGCAAAGCTGTAATAGTTAATTGCTCACATTTCAGTTCAGTCTGCGGACAACTGATTTTAGTGCTTTTCTGCAGATGCTTCAGGAAAAAAGGTGAAGCTTTCTTAGATGTGATGACCCATGTTTTGCTCTTAATTACACCACGGCTAAACTTCAGTACCTCCATCAGTTTCAATTACATGTTGTTTACTCTAGGTCTTAAGAACAAAAGGAGCAATTTATCACAATTCACATTTTCTCAAACTTCTGCTTGCCCCTCACTACTCTCCAAAAACGTAGACAAATTGTTGTATGAAAGAGGGTAAACATTTTTAAAAATAGAAAACCATTCAGGTTTCTGAGAGTGTACAAATTAGTTTCATAGATAACAAAGGCTCTTTCCTTCAAGTGTATATATTCCCCTTTTGTAAAGTAACTTCAAGTCCAAGTGAGGGAACCCAGTTCCCCACAAAACACAAGGAGCAAGTTAGGTGCCTGACAAGGAGTTTCATAAAGCAATGCTGAGCATAGAGCCTGTTCCAGCCGCTGACAGGGAGAGTCAGGTAAACGATAGAGGAATAAAGTACCTAATCAATTCCTTCAGGGAAAAGCAAAACCCAGTGGCCTATGTGCATGGCCAGCTGGACCAGAATAAAATTGTTTTGAGGAGCGCAGCTGGATTTGGAGCAACGTCTTGAATGCACGTTTCCTACATGCTTGTTTTTGCAGTAATGTGCGTAATAGTTGCTGTCATGGGCAGCAGATTCTAAGGCTTTGTCCTTCCACTGTATTCACATTTCGAATACTTGGAAAACAACTCATGTAGTGAGCCTGTGGGTAAGTCTGGTGGGAAATATGTTGTCTGTGAATCCCACCAGAGCATGTGTGAGCTAGGGCTCTGAACAACTCAACAGCATCAGGATTTTTTGCATTCTTCACAGAAAATAATTATCTCTGCAGCCCTTTAGATGCTGGAAGCTCCATGTGCCCAGGTCTTCTATTAGAGCCAACTCATATTAAGCTGTTGTTCTGTAGGAAGAAGCACTCAACACTGTTTCTCTCTCAAAGAAAAATTAGCTTGGAGAGTGAACATCTTAATTTTACTTGGAAATAAATTGCATGGAATTGTTACCTTAATTACCTCTATCATTATTTCCAAAATTAAGAACTAAATAAAATGTTTTCTCTGTAATAGAATTAAATTTCCTTGGGGATTAATCTTTTCCATTTTCAAAGAAAACCCTCTTGATATAAGTACTTTATATAAAAAGTACGGTATGTAAATGCTTTTCTCAGTGATTTTGTTTTTCTCCAGAAGAGTTGCCAGAAGGATTGTGAACCCTTAGGCATAGTGAAATCCTCTGTTCTTTTCCCTCATGGAAAATGACTCTGTGCAATTTGTTTTACCTCCGTATTTCTGGATCTTTGAAGGACCAGGCGCATTGACAATAATACTCTTAGGTTAGAGTTGTGCTTGTTAGGATTATCTGATCAGATCTTAGCAATATTGGCAAGGAAAAGTTTAGAAAAATCTCAGTGGACAGTGGAAAAGATACAAATATCTATTCTTGCAGCAGAAGAGATTCCCTGGGGAATATGTGATGAGCTGTCAGCCATGAGCTCACTAGAGCCGGGAATAATAATAAGACTATTGGAAAAAAATCTTTTATTGGAAAGAGAAACTGCTAGAGTTACTAGATTATCGCTAATGTAGGAGAGGGTTACAGCTCAGCTACAGAGCCCTGCGTGCCCTTACATCACGCACACAAATAAAAACGCGGATGAGTTGCTGCTCTGCGAGTCTGAAGTAAGAGCTGTGAAGGCGGGGAGAGGCAGACCTGGGCGGCACTGCCGAGGAGCCGCCCGCCGAGCTCCCCGTCCTGCAGCGCGAGGGGGCTCCGCCTGAGCCACGCACTTGCCTCCAAATCACTTAGTAAAACACTGCCTAGTTCAGGAGTGACCTCGGTATAGCACGTCCCTTTTTTGGTTTTTTGCTTGAAACCGCTAACAGTGGAAGGCTTAAATTTATCTTACGGAGACTGTTCACATAATAGGTCAGCAGCTTCCTACAAAGAGCTGATAGATGTATTGTTTTACACATTTACCATGCACAGAAATAACTTGTTTTTTCTACCAAAATAGGAGTAGGCTTCTGACACGTTACAGGGAACTACAAAAAAGGAATATTATATTTAAAGAAATCATGAATTGAAACCTGCAAAAGAAGATAGTGTATTAGTTCTGGTTATTAGGAGTAGAAATCATTAATAGTCGTGTACCAGGGTGAAAAGTTTTTTACAATGTATTCTTTTTTTTTTCCAAAATTAGCTGCTTTTTTTTTTTTTTTCCCAAGTTATTAGCTTTGCCGTTGTATTTTCAGGTCAAACAAAAACTGGTTGCCATGATAGCATAAATCTTTGTCCCATGATGAAGATTTTGTAACCTTCTTTATCATAACATTAAAGAATGTTCTTTATGCAACTGTTACACAAATGTTTTATGGTTAAAACAAAATTAACAAGTACCTATTAAAAATATGAACTGAATTAAAATCTTAACTTGAGATACTGTTACAAAGTCATGCAAAGTCCAAGGAAGTAATTTCTTTGACTCTCATTTGTGGGGATTCAGTGCTTTGTTCAGAACAACCTATATATATTTAACTCCTTGAGACTTACCACGCCTATGATTAAATATACAAAGTTGTCTAAATGCATGACTCAAATGTTTAGTACATAACACTTTTAGTTGTCCTCTGCCCATCAGAAACACAGTACCAAAGTCAAGCATGCTATTCTGTATTCGTGCATCACTTTTATCTCCAAACCCATAAACATGTAATAATATTTCTCTGCTATTCCAATAGCCAAGCTAGCCCTCGGACACCGCAAGGAAAGCCCTCTCTAGTACATCTCTGCAACACTACAGAGAAAGGGGAGAAAACCCACAGACATTGTTACTTTGTTTGAGCCTGACCAGGATTCACTTTTTGGCACTTTATTTGGTCTGCAGGTAGGTCATACAGTCTACGCGTTTTCAGCTCCAGAAAAGTAGACTCAAGCTATGGCTTTTCATTGCTCGCATCGTTATGGAGAGATGTGTGACAGTAGTCAGCATATGGTTTGGGATTCAGCAAAAGAAGGAAGGGATAAGGTTGATTTTCAAAAGGCAATCTGTCTGAGACCTCAGAGACAGACACATTGGTTTCCCCAAAGTCTGACCTCTGTGAAACGTTAAAATAAAATCTTGTAAAGTGCAGGAGCATAAATGCTCTTCTGATCTTAAGCTGTATAGTCAAGATCCAGGCCACCTGCTGGGGGCCTTACATCTATCACTGTCATTGCGTTATATAAAAAAAAAAAAAAAAAAAAGATTTCAAAGAGCCCTGAATTTTTCAGGTATCACTGTAAAGATGGATATTAAAAATCTGTTTTATTTTCCATAGTTGAAAAGCTAGTTGGTAGTAAGTAACAGCCAACTGGTAAGGCATTGTATACTAATGAGATATAGGGAGTGTCCAGTATTTGAGATAGTGAGCTACACTTTAATTGTTGATTGGCAAAAATCAGTTCTGGCCAAATTTGTACGCTGTCTCTTCAATGCCTTGCATTGCTTCAGGACATCACTGAGTCACTGTCATTTCAAAATTTTTAGTGTCAAAACCACCAATATTTGAATCTAGTTGCTAGCACATGCTTTGACCTGCTTGATATTAATTCAGGAGAAAGACAAAGCACTCATGCATGGTAACATCGCATTTAAATGATACCGTAAATTAGGGTATCACTGAGAAGAATTTTTTATAGCGGTTCTCAAGGTGATGCTGGGTTCAAAAGGCCAATGCACACAGCACATTGGCTTGCATGCTTTAATTGTAATAGTTTTATGGTAATATCCAAATAATTATACCTTAATGCTTAGCTACCTGTAGCTTAATCCAGTAAAGGACTTTGAAGACAACCCATTAGAAGCTTCAGTGTCTACTGTTTAAACTGCAATACCTGGAGCAGAAACCTGAGTTAGGTTCCCCCCCTTGGGGACGTAGATAGGAAGGAGCCTTGTTACCCAATCCAAAAGACCACATATGTCTAGGGTCTCCCCAGCAGGAGACACAAAGCGCCGGGGGAATGACTGCCACTGTCCTTTTTCTGGCACCTGATGACCTCTGTTCACATATGGGCCTTGAGCATCCTTTTTCTGAAATAGGGGTCACTGTTCATAGTTTGAAGGGAATTTCTGGTTCTAGTTCTTTTGGAGTAGGAGGCATTACCATCTTGCTTAGAAGAGCCTAGAGGTCTTTTTAAAAGAATGTAACCAAATGTTTGTTTTATAAGCAGCCTGATCTCATCGGTGTGTAACAAGCATATTCCAATAATACTGATAAGAGTTCTGGTCTCGGGGATTGAAGAAGGGGGCTTGGGGCAAGGAAAGTAGAATGAAGTTTAATAACAGTGATTGGATTTACAGGTCACAGTTTGGGACTTGGGTGCTTTGATTCCATCTGACTTCTTGCCTGAAGGACCAAGTTCCTTACTAAATCTTTAGCCTGTGATCTGTAAAATGAACTTTTCAACAACTTCTACTCAAGTAGTCTTTCTAGTTCAGAAGTAAATTTGTGATTAGCATGAATTCTGATTCCGTTTAATCAAATATTAAATATTTTAAAAATACCTTAGTTAAATTTGAGACTCCTTTGAAGAATTATTTTTGAGATGCTACTCTATCTTTTACCCCAGTTTCCTTTGATTTTTGCTTCCCAGATAGAGTTTCAAATTACTTAAAATAAATGCAGGTCAGAAATTTGCTAAGCTGTCATTACATTGCAACATTGATTGCTGGTGATAATCTCACTGCTTTTAGAGTGACTTCTAATTCATGCAGTATCTAAGACTGTTTTGATTAGACGCTTTAGGGCAATACAGGATAAAGGAGAAAACTAAATATAGAATGACAGTTTAAAAAACCCAGTCCTGTTAAACACAGGTCCACCAAAATGAGCATCAGTTTTTCATACTGCAATTACTCTTTGCTGTGCATTGGAGTCTCCATTCAGTAAACCCGTGTTGAAGAATTGTGAAAGGTTTGACAGATGAGTTGCTGAAGTAATTACTTAGTTCTTTTCCATCTCGCTAGCTTTTTGTCTGATAAATGAAGGCTTAAATTCTGTTTTCAACAATTCTAATCTCAGTAGCACAATCAATTACAGTAAAATGCATATATATTTTTTCCAGAGTCTGGCCGATTTAAGAGTCCTTCCTTCCAGTTGTTTATTGTTTAGGTCAAGAGATAGCGTATGTATGATAAATTTATGCAGTCACAGATGAAAAGGAAATGTAACTTTAAGTGACAGGTGCATTTTAGCTGATGCTGTTAACATCTACCAAACAAAGCCTTAATTCTCTTTTTAAGCCACAGCTAAGTGTAAAATGAAAGTTAAGAGGGCAGATTATTGCTTTGTATAAATATCTCACAAAAAATGAAGAGAGAGAAGAACGTCTTCAGTGAGAGAAAGCTAATGGACAGTGTTGCCACAAGAACATGTGTTTTTAGAAATGAAAAAAAAAATATTCAAGATGTTAAAATAGTGAGATGACTGAAGTTTTTCAATGGAGATAGGCGGTCAAAAGACCTAGAATGAAAACAGATATATTTGTGAAAGGTTCTACATGATGTTGTTGCTTGCAATGGTGGAAGACAATTGTGCTTGGTTACCTTGACTTTCGTCTTATAATCTTTCTGTAGAAACATGTTCCTATAAATAAAGGATCTGAGGCCAAATGGGTGATTTTGGGGGCTATATACTATAGCTGAGTGTGAATGTTCAGACAATTCATGCAGGTGGTCTGACTTTTACAATCAGAATTGCATCTCAGTTTTAATTCTTACTGATTTATACTCGAGCATTAACAAGCCAAGGGAAAACAATTTCAGAGCTGAAGTCCAACTCACACACTGTTTTAAATTTAAGGTTTTTCACTGGCAAGCAAAATTGTTGGTCTAGTAAGATGGTATAATCAATTAAGTAATAATCAAAAAATAAAAAGTTTCTTGATATTTTATTCAGAACTAATCATACTACTCTAGACTGCCAGCTATTAATGGTATTAATCAAAATTTGAGTCTCCTGTAAATTAAACCAATGGATAGGACTGTGGTTCATACTTCATATATATCTGCAAGTAAGTAACTGATAGATGTCTACACAGGTAAAGCAGAAATATTGACCAAGTGTAATACAAGAAAAAGGCAACAGGCTAAGAAGA
Organism: Aquila chrysaetos chrysaetos; assembly: GCF_900496995.4. NCBI lineage: Eukaryota > Metazoa > Chordata > Aves > Accipitriformes > Accipitridae > Aquila > Aquila chrysaetos. Next base: position 29,603,816 of record NC_044008.1, read on the forward strand.
GAACGTCAGAGGATGTCACCTTTTCCAAAACGTCGTGCATTCTTACTTTCCTCAGTTTATGGTATTTTATTGGAGACTTGAAGGCATTACTTCTGAAAGGGAATTTAGCGACTTGTGTCCTGTAAACAACTTTGAAAATTTAATTTTTGTCATTGTTAAGAAATGCTTTCTGGAGAAAGCAAGAGGATTCAAGGAGAAACTGTGGGTCAGTGGCACCTTCAAAGGGATGGACCAGGGAGAAACCTTTCTGTAAAAGTGACAAAATGACCAGTGGATTTCTTTCAAGCAGACATCTGTCTCAGGATACCTATTGCAACTTGTAAAAGTTTCTATAGCTTTTTTTTTTACTATTTGTTAATGTTTAAATGTGTAGCAGAGTCCTCATGCATCTGGACTTGCGCAGTAGCTGTCCGTGGGGATTTCTCTGGCTATCCCCAGGTTTGCTGAGATGGGCATGGGGGAACCGGGGCTAAGCACAAAAGAGAGAACGCTGGAGAAAGTTACAAGGTCCTTTACAAGTAATGAACATTTTTGCTTTCCAGCATATAATAACTAAATATTCATGTCTTGTTAATATTATTTTGATAATGAATGACGTACACTTTTTATATTTTGCACAATATTGTCCTCTGAAGCTCTGTTGTATTATATGCCTGTGTGTCTGTGTGTGCACGCAGACTTGCCCTGCAGAATTTTCTCTTAAGGTCCCAGCCTGCTAAAAAACCCTAGCGCTGCCACTAATTTCAAGAGACCGATTTCAGTCTCCCATCAGTGCTGGAACTGCTGGACATATGCCTCACATTGATGAGGGCATGATACACACACTTGAGTGGATACTCTTATTTGTCTCATCTCTCAGCCAGCTGATGCTTTGCTTTTACCCACTTCTATGTCCCACCACATAGAGAGCTCTTACGTTAATCAGGGATATACATTCAGCTCTGTTGGTAATATTTAGATAAAAAAACTACCTGAAGGAACCCAGTGTTGAAGGAATTGGTTGGGTTTGCCTAACTGGCTTTTTTTCTGGTATTCTTTCAAAAAACATACCTGTGAGACTCGAGCATAAACATGATAAGAAGTTCTCAAACTGCCAGTGAGTTTACTCTTGGCCATCTATAACCCATGAATATTTATTCCTGATTTTTTCCAAGTTCTTCCTGAACAATTATTTTCTTCTGCAACAAGGAAAATGCCCCATATTCACGTGTCATCTTTTTGTTGACAATTTAATTATTTCACAATCTTCAGTACAGTTGTTGGGGTTTTTTTACAGGAGATTTTCTAGGGTTAAAATTGTGCAATATTTGTGTTCTAGATTAACATATATACTTATTAAGTAATTTTAAATATTAAAATGAACCATTACAACTCACTTAAGGACTCCCACTGAGTATGTACGATTAATATTTTTTTTAATCATCAATTTTTTCTTCTTTCCAATTCCTCATTAATTAAAGGAAAGGCTTTAAAGAAAGGTGACAGCCAAAATAAGCATAGTCGCTCAGAATTAATATAATAATACAATTTCTCAAATGGTGCACATTTGAACTATTAATACTTTGGTTTAAAAAAACGATTTAGCTTAGTCCTTGAGATTACTGAACAATTCTCTCTTGCAGAAGTGGCTTGTATTAGAGTCTGGAATAAACAAAAGAGGAGTGTAGGTGTGTTCCATCACATACTGTGGGCCACAGTGGGTCAAATTCACTGCCTACTTTTAAATGCCTTTTATTGAAGGATGAAGAGTTCGATTTATATGTATTAAAATATTATTCTTTTCTTCATACCAGTAAGCGCTGTCAAAAGTGGCTTTTGATTTTCCATACAGGCTGCCAAACACTGGAGAGATTTTTCTCAAGAGGGTTAGATTTTGTTGTTGTTGTTGTTGAAGGATGAATTGGAAAAGGGCGTCTGTTCCTGTCCTTTTCTGCCTGTTCCTGCACTCATCTGGCAGAGGGCAGAATTCAGGCTGCTGTCAGACAGGGAACACAGAAGGGCAGCACCTATCCATGTTCAATGAGAGGCTCAAACACCAACACCAAACTCACTGGGAATCTATTTTCCAAGTAGGCTTTGGGTAGTTTCCTACCTTTGAGGAAGTGGAGGAGGGATTCCTGAACCAAGCTAATGCACCAACATAGTCATTACATTGCCAATATTACTGGCATCCAACACAGTGATGTCATCCAGTACTTCCGAAGGAGCTAACTTTGATTGCTTGTAAGATAATCTGAAACTAAAATAAATTAAGAGAGAGGTAGTCACTTCTAAAGACCTCCAGATGGTGGTCTTCATCTAAATCAGGTGTCTATCCATCCTAAGTCTAGGAGTCTCGAACGTGTAGAAAAATTCAGTATTAATGGATGGTATGGCAGGTTAGTATTAGGGAGGTGGGCTGGTAGGAGGCAGTGAGAATCTCCACAGAAGAGGAGAGAGACCTGACATGGAAACAATTCTTGCTGTATACATAGCAATAAACATAAAGATGGTCCATGGGACACACTGTGACTAACTGTACTGTAAATACTCAGAATATAGAAAACCTTCAGAAGGCTGCATATGCATTGATAATGCTTTAGAGTAGCATAAATGTTTAAGTTTGCTGTCTCTAGCTGCTGAAAATAGATTTAAATATAACTAGATTTAGGGAAAACAAATATGTTGATACTTGCCAAATTCTAGCTTTAGTCACCACATTAAGCCAATTTGAAATTAATTCTGCAATTTTTTGTTTGATGAAGGGTATTGCTTTCTTTCAAATCTCCACATATGAACGATGCTAGCCAGAAAATAATTTTAAAGGGTCAGAAAATCGATTGGCTGAATTTACAGTGCTTTAAAACTTGACACTGGATCTTTCTCATCAAGAGTCATTCTTTAACTCCTTCAGTCACTCATCAGTCTTCCTGCTGGGAGCAATGTCTGCCATGGCTATGGGGGACAGCACCAGACCTGAGCATGCTGAGCTCTGATGCTGTCACTGGCAGCTTTGAGGAGCCAATCTGCAAACCTTGTGAATTATTAGAGCTAGACTATAGCCTGACTTGGGCCGTCTCTAGCTACTGATCAGTGCAAAAATTCCTCCAGGTTTTATACTAATGAAATTGGATATGGAACCATTTGTCATCAGACAGCACTAGGTTAGCCTCCAAATGAATGAAATGCATGCACGTAGAGTTAGCACAAATCCTCCTCCCCCCATATCTGTTCCCACAGTTTCATGATGATCTGAATTGTATCCATTGCTGTACGACAGCCAAAATGACGCTGCTGGGTGACGATGCATTGCTCTGCTGTAAGCCACTGTGCTCCACTGCTTCCCGGGATTTCCCGTGGAGTTTACCTTCCATCTTCTGAGCATGTCTTCGTGTGCTGAATATATTGTTGTCCCGTAGACTGTAGTAATACCAAGACAAGCTTCTAAGGATGTAATTACACTGCATATCTTATGCTAGATGTTTAAGGTACCTAAACCAAAAACTTAGCCTCCCAGAGTCTTCATTTGTTCAGTGCAGAGGGAAAGGCTTTTATGGATGTCAGTTCAGGGCAGACTCCCAATTTAGGAGGAACGTGTCTCTTGCACTGACTGTAACCTCAGCATTGTCCTTAGGGCTGGGTGGTGGTAATAATGCTTTTTTCTTTCCTGTGTTGTATAGAAAACTGAAAGCTTTGTTGGCAGTTTAGAGGTAATAAATAAAAATTGCATAAGTAAGTGGTCATTAATGGTACATGTTGTAATAGCACACAGGTCTCTGCATTTCTATAGAACTGCAAGGGGTCTAAATATGCCTCAATAACAATAGTATATGTGCCAATTTAATGTTTTCCGAGTACGTTATATCATTTTTTTGCCAGGGTAGCTTTCATAATTGCAATAGTTACAGTCTTCAAGATTCTAACATCACAATTTTTGACACTAATATGTTATGATCTTCTTTTCCTGGCTAACTAACACAGTGCAGTCAGTATTCATTCTGTATGAACTAATGCTATGTTACAGTCTCATACAGTACAAAAATTCCCATCAGATACTGATGAATGCTGATTGTCAAACATTTCGTTAAATTCAACACATTTCTCATGTAACTTGAATACAAATGCCACACCTAATTCTAAACTTTTCACAACTGTTTTATAACTCTCAGCAATGCTCTTAATATCAGGTATCAGAATACTTGATATATAAAGGAATTAACAAATACATACTTTTCCTCCATATTTTGTTTCAGTGAAAGGTTTTCTTTTCTTCAGTTAGTTGCTTTGGAAATTAAAGCTCCATGAAGGCCCAATCTAGTACATTAGTAAGTTCCCTGAAGTTCGATTATGAATCAGTTTCTGTCTTTACAGGGAGGACATTCTTTATGTCAGGCAAAGTACACATTTCAGTGTCAAGTTTGACATTCTTCTTTTAGCCCTTTGACATGTTAAATAACATAGAAGTCAGACTGCAGTGTGTAAAGTGTCTTTTGAATTTCCATAGCAGAACTGGCTTATATCTTATAGTCAAAACGATCCTGTCAAATCCACGTGTCTTTCTAAAGCTTCGCTGTGATTGTCACAAACAAAAATTCAAAACTCATACAGAATCATAAAGCGATACCCGGTGAGATCACTGCTAATATTTGCCTTTCATTTCATTTGTAACCTTAAATGTGAAACAAAAAGTCAACACACATATGTAAAACTAGACACATTTATTACACAGTCAGTTAGAAAATAGGTATTTCTGGAGGGATTCACTCCCTGATCCACCTTGTTTATTAAAGGGAAGAAAAGATTCCTGTCCCACTATAATTAAAATAATGGCCATGCCGTGCATATTTGCGGTCATACATGGAGTAGTTGGTGTCAGGATCTGAGAGCAGAGAAGGTAAAGTAAAAAGTGAGAGATCTTCTCACGCGCCCTCTCACAGCTTTAATATAAGCTGAGTATTTGAAATTTTAGACATTAATTGATTGCTCCTTTCCTAAGGGCTTTTATGCCCTTTCTATTACCTAATTGTCTCTGTCTAATTTATTTGAGGCTAATGCGCTAACGTAAAGAAAAATGTAACTCTTCTAAACTCTTCCAGCTTTTCAGAATGACGATTTTGAGGAACATTACTGATCATTGTGTCTATCCTTTTGCAGGTAGATGTTGTTCTCTGCAGGAAGAACTTCAGTACTGTTGTAGAAACTGTCTGTAGACAAAGAATGAAAATTTTAAAAGTAACAATTTGCTAGTGTTCCCAATGAAACTGAGGGATACCCACGAGAAAGCTGCTGTCATTACACTAGTTTTACCATCAGTTAAGACAAATATATTCTCTGTTGTTTCCTTAAAAAGGTGGTTATTTTTCACTATTTACCATTGTATTTCTTAACTTTCAAAACTGCCACTGTGTGACACAAGAAATTGCACTTCTCATTACAATTTCAGCATCAGTACACATTGAATATTGGCATACACGGTTAAATGTATGTCATGCTTTTTCAGTTAGATATGTGAGGTCTTAATTCATGTTAAGCATTACGTTAGACTAGGCTATTATATAGCACATCTTTTCTTATACCTGGAAGGAATATATATACAAAAGGAAATTCTTTAGAGTGAAGTGAAGTCTGCTGCTCTTAATGGAAAAGAAATATGTTGTCATGAAGTTCACCTGAAAAGTGTCTCCTAACCTTACAACGTATCCCACAACTATCTTACTATATGGTCAGATAAATATTATGTTACATTAGAGGGGGGTTGAGAGTGTGTATTTGAAAGTACAAAGCATTCCACATTTCAATGAAAGACATTTTGCAAACTCGGGAAGCCTTGACATTACTCATATACCTAGATATGTTAATGTAAGAAATGCATTAACATTGAAGCATGAAAGACATTCTTAGTTCTATCTGCCACTGGGATATTATAACTAAAGTCCTAACTTTTGAATTCTCAGAATAGAGAGATCAAAAGATTTTTTTAAAGAAGTATATTAATTCTTCTAAAATCATTTGAATTCAGTAGCATCAAGTATTTTGGGTAATCTAGTTTTATGATGAACATACATACACATGAAGCAACAATGACTGGAAAAGATGAATGAAAGAAGTTACCATTTTAATGGAGTTTTAGTTAGAGTAACAAATAATTTCGGTGGGTTTGCTAATGCTTCTTTAATTAGGAGTATAGGATGCGTGAACAAAAAATACAAACATACATACATGCACACACACATGCACACAGAGATTCATTCTGAAGACTATCACTGTTGTGGGACCAGGTTTTCTTCTCCTTTGTAGAATTGTTGTTTTCTTTTATTCTATTTTCAGATTTCAGCTGTTTGAAAGGATTGGCTTTTATTTTAAGTTGAATATTCACTTTGTTATCTGAAACCTGTATTTGTTAGTCATGAGGGTACTTTTTTTAAAAAACATATTTACAAGAGAAACATGGACAGAATTTGACTAAAAAATATCCCATTATTAATCTCTTTATTTTATGGATTCTAAAAGTATCTGAGCTTTGTATTTGTCATATTTTAAGTCCAGAAGGGAAAAGAGGAAGATTTAACACATAAAATTGTGAGATGGTTTAATGCAGTGGAGGTAGCCACGAAATGCCTAAAGGAACCTAAATATGGGAGAACTTCAGTTTTCAATTACAGATATAGAGCTTGCTGATTCTTTGCTATCATTTTGCATTGATGTGTGGAGAGTATGAAAGATGTCCCAAAGGTTTCTTCTTAAATGGGACAAGTGAAAATGCCACCCCAGATTGTCTCACTCTCTGTGTAAGCAGAAAGTTACTTTGCTTTATTGCTGCTTGCATTTGAGATCAGGACTGAGTAACAAAACAGAGAGAGAGAGAACTAACTGAGAGTAGGGAAAGGTATCTTGCAGATGTGGAATAATTCCGGAAAAGTTTCAGACTGCTGCATTTCAGGGTTTTAGCTTTGAAATCCTTACACACGTGTGTAACTACATCTGTACTTTGTTCCACTGGCTTATGTCAGGTTTCACAGGAGTTTTTTACCTCTAACTAGAGCCATAGCATTCAGTTGTAAGATTCTGACACTTGCAAACTTGACTTCTGTGTAACTGTTTTGGTGAAAAACATTAAGCCTGCTCAGAACCTTTTGCAGTCTGTAAGACTTAATGACAGACTTCTGATCCTTGAATATGCCTGACGTTTTATCTGAGAACAAATTTCAGACAAAGACCTATATTTTCAGTGTCCAGAACTCTTTTTACTTGGTGAAACCTGATTTTGAAAGCTGTAAGAAGAAATATTGCTGGTCCATTTCAGGCTAGTAAAAAGTTAAAAATTAGGGCTCTGAAGGTTATTTCAGTGTTCATAAATTTGAAAAAAAAAAGAAAAAAGGTGGGGGGAGAAAAAGAATCATTCAGGTACCTCTGATATACAATTCTATGGATTTATGAGTGGGAAAAAAAAATCTCTTTTTATGTTCTTGAGCTTGGGGGTAATCAGACAAACAAAGAGTTTCTCTATTCACAACACAAACATTTTCAATGAGCACTCAAGCTGAGAGCCCACCATCTAGATTATTTCCCTGTGAGTCCTATGTTAGTGCTCGGTCAGACTGTACCAAGGTTTCCTGGTCTTTTATAGTAGATCATCACAGCATAATTCTGTGCTCAATAACTAAATACAGGTAACTAAAGAGGAAAGTGAGATGCTCAAAGCAGTTTGGCATGGGTACTTTTCTGGAGCTGAAGAGCAGCAGTACGTCCACGTGGCATTGCGTTGGGCTGTGGACATTGCCCTTCGTTTCTGTTCGCCCCTTTCTGTCCCCTCGCGCCGTGCTGTGTATGTCCCTTCCCAAACAGCACCTGCACGGGGCTGTTTTTCCAAAAGCACTGAAGAGCTTTGTATTGCGTAAATACGCCAACCTACCAGTTTCAGAGAGGTTCGATCCAGCCTCAAACATTATCTCCTAAACTGTCAATTTTAACCAAAGCATCAAAAATACAGGGAAAAATTAATGATGCATTTCTACTGATGTAGTTTACAACAACTTTAAAATTTCACCAGCATGAGACTTACTGAGACTAATAAATTAGTCTGAGTAGCAATTTGCTGAGGCTAAAGGTGTCCAAATGGCTGACAGCAACGTATTTGCCACCTGAAGTCAGTATCTCATTACCCCCAAAATCTTATATTTGGGTCACAGGTGGCCGTACTAGCAACATTTGGATCCTCATGGATTTTTCCTTTTTGAAGTTGAGAAATGAAAATGCACTCAAGCCTAAAAAGAGATTCAGCAAAAATGTAAAGCAAAAAGTCCAGATGTAACAGGTTGGCATTACTTTACACTTAACTTTGAGAATCCCTTTAGCTCTAAAGAACAGAAATGTTGATTAAGAGATTTCAGAAAATTACTGAAAGGCTGTAAGATCTGATTCCCCTACAGTGCCCATGAACATTTGCAGGATAATAAATCCTTGAACACAGTGAAAGTGATGCATTAGAGAGTGTCAAAATTATCATTTGTCCCAGACAAGCTGGTAGTGAGTATGCATATGTTATTAGTATGTGGTCTGATATAATCTGTGAAAAATGACTTTGTGAGCACAGAGTCACTCCAGTAAAACATCTTAAAATGCTTTTTTCTGTGCTGTGGATGACAAGGGCAAATTTTGGATCATTAAAAAAATTCGAGAAAGAGAACAGTTGAGAAAAAGGGAGTAATACTGTGTTCATACTAGAAATAGTCCTAAGAGAAGATTCTCTTTTATTCTCAAGAAAGTTTTTCTATGCCCAACAGTGTTGTATGAAAATATTGACCATCTAGCCAAGTTAATCCCCAATTTAATGCTAGTCATAGTAACAAATAATATAATAATTACAATATACAGAGCTAGATGAGAAAGCACAGGCTTGTTTGACTGTAGGTTAAATCTCTTGGGGCTTTTTAATTTTACAAAAATATAAATATAAAATTAGCACAACCCTTTTGTTATAGTTTTTTCCCCTTTCTTACACAGACATAGAGAAAAGACATTTCTTATGCAAACTCCAAGCAATGTCTCAGTTTAGCAGGGCATTCAGCTGGAACACAATAAGGTGTGTTTCCAAGACCATCTATTTTACAAGTCCGCTAAGGGAAAAGGAAGAGGGAAAACTGTGAATGACAGACTTGGGCAAAGTTGTTATCATGAATCGTTTATTTTCTGAAAACTGTGCTTTAGAGAGTACCAAAATGATTGGAATATGAACAGCTTTGATAGGTCCAGAAAAGAAAGATCAAAAACTTTTGAAAATACAAAAATAGAACCATTTAAATAAATTTTGTTTTGAATTTAGCCAAATACATTTAAAAGGATTACACAGCAAAAAGACATGAAAACTTTGCTTTGGACTGAATTAAGCATTTAATTGAAATCTTTTTTTTTTTTTTTCCCCTTTTATTTTCATTCCAGTGGGACGAAGCTAACATTTTCTGTTTCAGATTGACCAGAAATTCATTTTCCAAATTATTTTTTTAGTTTATATATACTTTTTCCTCCCATTCTTTTCATGAGGGGAATCACTTTGCCTGAGCTGGTAACACCCAGCTCTCTAGCTCTACCGTGTCCACTCTTGAAGCAGCAGGTTTAGGGCTGTTGATCCATGAGGGAGGGTTACAGCGGAGATGAGTCGCAGTGAAAAGCAGGATTGAGCCTAGTCTCATAAGCTCTGCTGGGCTCGTTGGCACAGATCTCTCTGTTAACATCATAGCATTAAATATCGGAGGAGAGGGGGGACTCCAGAGAACCACCAAGCGTCGGGAGCGTGGCAAGGCGAGGTGCGGCAGGGTTTCAGCATCGAGGGAGAAGCAAGGAGGCTGCAGGGACGAAGGGAGCCGCATCCAGCACCGGCGAAAGCCAGCGAGGAAGCGGTGCTCGGTCAGACGAGCAAGGCAAGGCAGGTAGCAGTGAGGCTGGCTCCAAAAAGATTAGGAGCTGCTGATCTGCAAGAAGCAGCTGGAGGTGAGATAACAGCTGCTCCCTGGCAGAGGGCAGATATCCATCAAAACTAACAAGTTACAGAACTAATTAAATTCCCAGCTGCTTTTAGGCAAACGAATAACAACATTAATTAGGATGGCTTTTTCCCATCTTCACTGGTCAGAGGGCACTGGCCTTTTGTTTTGCATTCAGAGTGCACTATTTGAAACCACCTCTGCTATCTCAGGAGGAAATCACTGAAAATAAACACTTTCAGAAAAGGAGTCTGGAAACGTCTGATGTTATGAGTATGACATAGCATTACTCACGTTAGGAGAGGGTTCAGAATTTCCTATGCCCAAAGGATCCGGGTCTCAGCAATCCCACACAACTCTCTCTGTGCCCTGGCATTTAATTTTTTTTTTTCCAAAAAATCACAACCAAAAAAGCAAGTTAAATTGAAGGTAATGGGAGGGTTATTTTCTATCTAATTTTGAGTTACTGTGTACCACATAGGCAGACAGTGACAGGAACAAGGTCATGATCTCACACAGCAAAGCATCATAACTCTTAGGTTATAGAGTCCTACTGCTATTTGGTTGCTTGAATTTGGCTCAAGGATACTTGTATTTTTAGCTGCACAGTAGCACAGCATCAAGGGGAGAGCACCCACCATGTGCGTTAGCCAACAGCCTCGTTGTTCGAGCAGTAATCTGTGAACAGGTTTGAAAGTGCTCCCCTTCAACTTCATCTGCAGGCTGAGATGGAAACAAAACGCAGGTCTTCAGCTTATAGCTCTGGCAAGAGTTATCACAAGAAGAGCACAGGCCTTGATCCTCAGCTAGGCTTTTGGTGAAAGAGACCGTGACACTGGTTCCTAGCAGAAACCTTCATGTTGTGCAAGGAGTTACCTGATGAGTTTCGACAGGTACTTTACTGGTTGGACAGTGGTAGAGAAAAAGCTTTTTTGATTGCTCTCATGGATGTAGAGACTTAAATTCCTCCCAGTTTTGGTTGGGTTTACACAATTTATGTCGTCATCTGAACGCTCCCTCTAACCAGTGCATTGGAGTAGGGTTCGATCAAGATTTATAAACACTTTTCTAACTTTAAAGTACTGTACATTTTGATTTTGTTCCTTGCTGAGCTGTGGGCTCTCAAGAATTCATTTCCAAACTTTGGTATTAATTTTCTAGTATATTTTGCTTTTGGACTAAAGCTAGGGACTATTGCCTATGAACTACTCAGGGGATACACTCTGTGTCCCTGTATACCAAACTACATTTAAATATTTAATGCTGCACAATGGCATAACTGTTAATGTCTTTCCCTCAGGGGCTCATGCCATCAAAATTAACAAATACAATTAATTTATGCAGGATACTTTATTTTCCTATGCCAGAAATGTCCAACATTTTTTTGCATGAAACATTTTTACATTTCAGACTAGTGATCTATGGCTGGTTTCTGTTTGAGATTCACAGTTCGTAACAAATGATTTATTCTTCATAGATAATACTAATAGTACATCCATTGAGTTTATACAGAATATAATGTGAGTAATAGGCATAAACCATGCTGAAGGTTATCTGATATTCACTTTGGAGTTGATGAGTCCATATTAACCATTAATTCAATCTGTGTCTTAATTAATTTCTTGAGCTCCATCACACCTTCACTTTACAAGTCACGTATGGACTGTCAGCCCTTGAATGGCTCTTCTGCTCATGATCAGTCACAGCCTGGTGATATAGCAGAACCAGAGGTTTAGAACAGAGGCAGCATACTTCAGGGATTGCCTGACTCTTGAATTTAATTTTTTTTTCCTGGATATAAAATAGTTTTAATTTAGTGCATGAAGGGCATGCCACAAAGCCCATCTTTTGTGGTGGGCCTAAAGTATAGGACTTTAAGAATTGTGTAACATATTTTTCATTTATTGTGTTCTTCCTTGCTTAGCTATTTTGTTAAAGAAGAGCTAAGCAATCTTTGTTTGTATGTATTGCAGTTTGAAAAGATGGCAGGATATCTAGGCAGTACAATGCAATTCACAGATACTAGAAGCATGAAGAAACTAAAGATATGAAACCAATTCATCTTAGAGCAGCTTTAATTCTATAATACTAATCAGGTAGATTCAATTTAGGTGAAAGTGTAATACGAAGCTCAGTTTCTGTTAAAAATAAAATGCAATTTAATTAATATTCCGTTCTACCAGTTTATCTTCATGATGCATAGACATTAAAGATGCCATGAAATTATAGCATGCTTATGTCAGTGTGAAGCTATTTACGTCTGCCCTGTGCTTTGGTTGCAGCGTAGAATACACAAATATAGCGTGCTCAAGATTTGATGAGTAACACCTTTATTATGCCTATTGACTAGCACTAAATTAGAATATAACAGCCCTGGCAGTACGCATGACAGCTGCATGAACATAAAATGTATTCCTTTCAACAGTGTATTACAATTAATGGCATGTGAATTCATAATGATCAAACACTTCTTATGCCCAAGATATTTATCAACAGTTCAGAATACAAAAGGTACCAGCTCATCTAGGTACACTTGGAATGAGTGGTAATTTTGGATAGCTCTAAGCATTTGTGTAGCATCTGTTCTGGTGGCAGCTGAGCACATCATAGATATTGAGAACGGTTATCCAAAAAGCACCTCTGAAGAACAGAACATTTTCCCTTTCAACTGAGATATGTCTTTTAGGTCCTGATTTATGAGGGAAGATCCACATTGCTAAGCACTTAACAAGTGTCGTGTTATCCTTGTCTGAAAGGCCATATACAACACACAGCATCTAGGGTTACCTCTGAGGAGCTAAAAGTCCAAGAGTGCTCTCTACTTCCTCTCACAAGCCAGCCTCCTCTGACGTCTTAGTTTTGATGGAGAAATAAAACCCAGACACATGTCCAAACAGGAGTCTAACAGGTAAGTATAAGTGAATCAGTATGAGTGGTGGAAATAAGATAAGCAGGAAGATAACCCAGGTCTGGTATGGCCTACTGAACCATATTCCCCAACTGATTGCACAATCTAGGAATAACTCTCATTCCCCACTGGCATTTTTGACATTTATTTTCTAACAGCTTTATTTTATCAACCAGAATTCTGAAGTACTTACAAATGGGAGCATACTCTCTTTTGGACACATAAACTTTGTTTCATCTGGATTGCGAGGTGGTTTATCAAGTTTACTAATTGCACAGTCCACATGTGCGTTGACTAAGGCAAATCGCTGGCTTCTGATGTGTTTGGTGTTAGGCAAACAGAGTAAGAAGCAGCTTTACTTCCAAAGAATGTGCAAGCTAACCCTCTCTTTAAACTGAAATTGTCTGTGCAGAGAACTTGGCAGAGGCTTGGAACGAACTTTTCTGTGTCTTAGAGAGTGTGCTGGAGAGCTCCTTCTGTGAGCAGTGTTCAAAGCCATGAGAATGAAGAACTCTGTGAAAAACAGGTTAACTTCTATATAGCAAATTGTTCTTGCTGTTGTCTTCTGCTAAAAGAGGGATGTCAAATAGAGGATTTAGCAAGAAGGATGATGAAACTTAATGATAACCCAAACACAAGGCAATAATGGCTGAACTCTCTTCTGCAGTGCCTTTCTGTTTACTTAATGCCTGTCTCCAGCCAGATATTTAATAAAAATACAAATTTTTATATACAACACTATATTTAAAACCTATTTTAGTGTAATCAATGTTTTCCAGTTTGTAATATTATATCACTTTAATTCAGCAATAATAAGAAGAAAGACAAATTTGAACTCACGCACAGGTAAACTTTTAAAAAAACAAAGAACGATGAATGCTCCTGATGTTTGCTCATCTTGCATAAAATTGTTGCCCCTGAATAATATGGAATGATCCCAATCTAATCAACTGAATCTTGTTTAAAAATTCAGCACCTATTTTTATTTGTATCTGATTAGCTGTGACTTATCAAAGTGTTTTGACTTGCATCTAACTAGTTCCATTTCATCCTTCAATGGATTTACATATCGTGTTATGTAAGGCCTTGACAAGAATTTGTTCATATTAAATACACTAAATTCTTGTTTATGCAGCCTCAGAGATGTTATACTTTCAAAGCCTCAAAGATGTATTCGGAAACCTGCTTCAAGATCATCTTTTTCACAAACAGCCAAATGAATGAAATCTTACTATGACTACATCAAAATCTTTCAGGCTATCATCACTCAGTATGCCACTAAGGAGAATATCATGGCTCTAAAGACCATAAATAAACTTTTATTTCTTCTCAAGGAGAAGTTATTGCCTTGTTTAGAATTGAAAGAAGTGGCAGAAAATCAGCCGGTAATCTCTCACTAAGGAGCACTCATTTTACTGTCATCAGGCATAGAAAACAAAGAGTTTGGGTTTGGTTATGAAATATATACACTTGCACAGCACTGCATGTTACTATACAAGCAATCCCATTTAAGGTATAAAAATGGTAAAATAAATAAAGCTTTAGGCCCCCTGAAAATATTGCAGTTGCAGCTGTAATTGGTTTGATGGCTCTAAAATAGATTGATTTCTTTCTGAATCTCTGATATCCGTAATCCAATGAATCACACTGCTTAACAAGACTATATCATTTATTGCTATGCACAGCTAAATTTCTTGACAAGTGTGAGATTAATAAAGTTAGCGCCCTGCATCCTCATTACTATACTCTGGAGCTTATGCTCTAAGCTTTCATTCATGTATTATTATTCAACCTTCTATGTAATGCTGGGGTCTGCATAAGCCTGTGAATGCTGTAGAAACCGAATTTCAATCAAGCGTGCAGAATCAGCAAATAATAAGCTGACTTCTGGAAAGGTGGGAGAACAGGGTGGACTGGAAGATGACAGGTTCATATTCTCCTGCCTCAGCTCAGCAGTACATGACGGAGTACTTCACACTTTAAATGCTGTTTCTCTGGAAACTGAAAATCGTGGAAAACAGGTAGATGTTAATCTCGCTTCTGGTTAAGATGACCACTGTTATTGGTAGGGGTTCCTTCAAAAACAAATGAGGAGGACTTTTATTTTTATGAAATTACTAAAGGACAACTGACAAAGAAATACCTAGAGCAGGTGAGTTACGTGAAGGGATGATGATGATTTCAACATCCTTTTAGTTTGAAAATTTGAACTCAAGATTCTCCAAGAGTAGCAGAGGAGGGAAACCCATGTCACCTCAGACATTATATTATGTTATATCATATCATATCATATCATATCATATCATATCATATCATATCATATCTGAAAATAAACAGTATATTATATAATGGGATATGGTACTATATATAAATAAATATATTATAAGGAAATATATATATTATAAACTGCAGACTCTAACAATTAGTAATTAGGTTCTAAAGATATTATTAAGGTCTAATCTATAGGCACTTCATTATACTCCAAGGTGGATGAAGGCAAAGTGCTGATATTGAGGACTATTGCTTTCTCACTGAAACTGCTGTAAGCTACTGGTGTCAAGCAGCTATGGCAAGCAAGTTAAAATCGTTAATTAGATACTAATAAATATTAGGTTTCCAAACCTTCCTCCCAGGTGTGAGGATGTTAACCTGGAAACCTCTTTATGGGCTAAGGAATTTGTGACTAATTTGCTGCAAGCGTTCTTTCAGAAATCAAGGCACAGGATCTACTGTGTTTTACAAGCTTGGTACAGTGCTTCAAAAGACCCTTTAACAGAACTCTGTCCAGTCAGAAAATGTAACTCATGTTCCCTGACCACTGATAAAAAATAGCCTCAGTGCTGCAGCACTGGGATTTGGAAGAATGACCTGTCGAGCTGTGCTTCCAGGAGAGGAGCAAAAATCAATACTACAAGAGAAAGAGAGGGCAAGAGCATGTGAAGGCCATATCAGGGAAATGTTTCACGGTGGATATTGTCTGGAGGATAAACCTATGTCAAAGATGAGATAAAAAGTGCAAAGACAGAATACAATCATCTCTCTGTTTTCAATTTGCATTAATATGTTGCACTTCCTATAAATATATTGATACAAATATATTAGATGCCACCCAGCAAAAGAAGTCTTCATTCAAGAAGTCTTTATCCAGACACCAATCTTACCGGTTGAGAGACTGTCTATGAACAGACCTAAATCCAACAGGACAAATACGATTATACATCACCTGGGTGAACAGGAGGCTATTCAGTCAAAACAGGGTGAGGACAGAGCTACTTCCAGCTCTTAGGAAGTGGTTTTTTTTTCTTCCTGCCAGTAATTTTGCAGTATTGTGTAATTCTTTGCTCTAACTTCAAACTCATCACTGCAATATTGTCACTTTGCTCACATCTGGTATTAGTTTTGGCTCCCTGCACGTGCCAAAAAAAATTCTTTTGATGTTTGTGACTAAAAGAATAATTTTTCCCCAAAAGATTCGGAATCAGAAATCCTCTGTAATGTGGAATACAAAAATAGATCTCCCCAGCATCTCTGCCACAAGAAAGAGCGTGTCTTTGCAGATATATCTAAGTTGCTGCTTCATCTCCTCAGGTCTTCATTATAGATAAACGTTCATATTTATTGAGGTAAGTAACATTGATACGAGAGACTTAAGTGCTTGAAATATATGCACATTTCACAAGAAATAGACTGGAAAATTAAGAAATAAAATTCTAGTATTGGGAAATATTCCTTTGCTTACTTTGACTGGATCACCACTGGGAGGTTCAGTTAAAAAGCAGTTCTTTCTGTTTTTTATTTCCAACATGATTCTTTCAAAATTTAAAAGAAAAAAGGGAGAAATTTCTAGGTAAAATAATCTTAATTTCACAAGATATTATTCTTTATTCTTTTCTGGACTAAATTGCCACTGCTTCATTGATTTTAACTGTCTAGATGAAAAATTGGTCCTATACAATGGCTAATATCAAAGTTTGCCTTTTTTCACGCAGTGAGAAATGACCTTCAGCAGTGTAGGCAGGAAATGGCATACCCACCCACACATCCAGTCACACATGCACTCGCTCAGCCATTAAAACATGACCTAGCTTCAGCCTAGTTCCAGCACCGCAACAGGGAACCCAGTTTTTCTTCTGGCAGAGGACTGACTGGCTCTGTGTAAAGCCTCTCTAAAGGAAATATTTTTGCAGTATGGGATTTTCAAGGGTAATGTCAGAATGCAAGCGTGTAGCAGACTATGTAAAAAATACAAAACCAAGCAAAGAAAAAGAGAGTCCAGGATGACACTGAAAAAAATACAGATATTGGAATTAATTATCATTCTGAAGTTAACACATTTATGGTTAGTGCAATCACAAAGGATATGTTTTAACTGGCCAACTATTTGAATTACTGATGCAATTGGGTTGTTAGAAATTCATTAAAACATTATTATTTGTACCTCAACTAATTGAACTGACAGATGGTGATGGGTTCAAAATTATCACTACAAGAAAAACGTATTTTTAATGTGTACTATGAAAGAGAACTTCATGTGTCAGTGATCCCCATTTCATTAAACATTATTAATTATCAATGTGCTCGTGCTTGACGTGAGAACTACATGTATCAATCACACACAGACGTGTATTCAAAGGTAAGTGTAGATTACTATGCTACTGCTACTCCAAATTGTTGTGCAGTCATTATACTATAGTCTCTTCTTCTATGACTCCGATGAGAAATGGAGAGGCCATAAATAAAGAACATGTCTTGGTCAGCCCAAATGTTCTTCTTATGGGAATATTTTCTTTCTATATCTGGGCTATGCTAAGCTAAACTGGATTTTGTTGGTATGAAATATCACCTTTAGTTAGATTTCTATAAACAGTTATCAGCTAGCAGCACCTGCAGAACCTCTTCAGATTTGGGGAGGCGTAAAAATATTTAGATTGGAGGGAATTTCTCTTAGACAACAAAATGGTTCAAAGAGTGTAGCACTGAAATTATTCAGCCATTCTGTTTTGCTTGTTATTTAAGTCTTTCATTCTCCATGTGGGGAAAACAGAAATGCATACAGGCCATAGGGGCAAGCTGACACTGTCCCTTAAAACCACAAAACTGCTGTGAAGGGAAGAACATGAAGGGTATGAGAAGGGCCAAGTCCCAGAGGAAGTCCCAAGGAATACTCTGGCTAGTTGAATTCTGCGATCTTGTTAATAATCATAAGACATATTACAGTGTGTTATACATGATATGAAGGCAGACAAGTCCCAGAGGCTGCCTCTTCCCTTTGTTCACCCATCTAAAACCAACTATAGTCTGTCCTTTGCTTTGATTCAAATCCATCTCTGAACTATGCCATACATTAAAAGCATAGCTGAAAAGCACATTCTGCTTTAGAGGTTGTGGCTGAAAAAAATACCAGATTCTTAGTTTTATCAGTTTTAATGAAAAAGGCTCCAATTTGGAAGAGTGAAATGCTTACCCTCTTTGCTTGGCAGACAGCTCAGAAAAAGCCTCCACTTACCTGGCCACTAATGATCCTCACAGAGACTTCATTGTCCAACCCAGCAGGCTAATCAAAGATGCTTTTTTCAGCCAGTTCTGATAACAGAAGGGAATATATTCATCATCATTCTGAGACTTACATAAATGTTCATTATTCTAGAAGAGAGAAGACTAAAAAGCCAGAAGATCCTGTAATCAGTGGAAGTTTCTATCATTGGACCAAATGTAAAATATTATACAAAGCAGTATGAGGGCTGCTCTAACTTTAGCCCACTGTCTGACCCCTTGTGCCCTTCTGAAAATTTCCTGATCCATCATCTTTTCTTCCGACTGTTCTCTTCTCCATCAGCCTCAAGGATGGGGATATTACAGGAGAGGCTCCGTTGACCCTGTCAAGCTGAGGATCCTTTACATACCTACATATACATGTAGGTAAATATGCTGCTGCATATTGTGATTTAAATGATCATGTGCTTGAAGGTGAGTGATTTAGGTTAAAAAATGAGTGTCTTAGCATGAGTTTTCAATGTGTTTAGAGTATTCTGAGAAGCTGCTTAAGAATATTCTAGTTATCTATGGGGCTTTAGAAAAAAAAAATAAATCCTTATTTATAATTAAGAAGGACATTCGGTCCTTTTCTGCAAGTCCATATTGATATTCAATAAGGCAGATTATGTTAGAACAAAAACTATTGATTTGACTAGTTGAGGTTTTTTCAATTTCTTACTGACTACCAACCACTATTCTGTTTTTCATTTTTTTATTTTTTTAGGTCTGTACTTCCAGATGTTTGGACAGATGCTGTTGGCAAGGAATATGCAGTCACATACCTGGAACTCTATATTGTTAATTTATACTAATACAGAGATGATTAATGCAATGTCCTGGGTAGAGGTAGATTGTCTATAGTACCAATTTGGATGTGAAAAGTTGTTCAGTAATGCTTGCTCATTAATGTTAGCTAGGTTGTCAATTAAATCTTAGATCTTCACCGAATGTGTTGCTTTGGTCCTGGCAGGTATTGAGATTAAAATCTAACTAATGCGACATGTGTGATGTGCTGTGAGGACTCAACAGGAGGGCCCCAGGATGTTCTCCAGGACTGTGCTATTGATTCAGTGAGATGCTCTGCCTTGGGCACTCTGAATGGCGTGATTTTTAGGGGCCAAGGAGCCAAGATGTGGCCAGCATCTCCTTTGGCTTGCGACTGTTCAGCCTTTTCCTCCTGTGGCTTTATATCTTTCTTGTACTCTTTGTACAACACCTTGAAGTCTGGACTTCCAGGCATCACAGTGTTGCCATTAACAAGACGGTGCGCAGTGATCATGGTTTTGAGGGATTAAATTCTCATTAAAAAAAAGAGTGTGGGAGTTGAGAAAGGCCCTACCGCTATTCAGGCATAAGGGAAAAATAAAGTTCAGGGACCTACACCTTCTTGTTGGCTGCTCTTCCTGAATACACATGTGCTTCAAAACAGTCTTGAAACATGGAGTCTTATGACCCATTTTTTCTAGCACAGTATTACCTGTTATCACTACCAGTTTTAATGGCTAATCCTACTTTGATTCCTTCTAAACATGTGGATCTGAATAATGCCTCCTGGCACTGAGATCTTTTGGCTATTGCTGCATATTTTTTGATCAAATACATATCCTTCTGTATCCAGCTGAAACAAACTTGAAAAAAATTCGGTAAATATCAGTACCAGTTTATTAAACCTGTCAGACTTGTAACTTGCTGCTGTCAGCCAAAAATAGGATTCAGTACTGATCTGGGGCCATCGTTTGCCCTTTTGCTCTCTCTCATAATGATGATTATTAATCATTTATCTTATGACACCAGCAGCATGCTAGCTGCTTCACAGTTAAAAAACTAAAGAAAAGATCTCTACTTACAAAGCCTATCATCAAAACAGGCAGAGTGGGAGGAGGTACAGCATAATCAGGACTGAGCAAGGAGATTTTGCTCAGCTTTTTCTGCCCCATGACTTTTTGCATGTGGATTGTGTTATTAGGTTAAACCTGGGGGGGGGGGGGGGGGGTGCAAATTTTACTTCCTCATATAAAAGCCACATGACAAAATTAAGATTGATCACCATTTTCAAGTAGATGAGCTCAGGTTATCTGATACTGGCTGAGGGCAGACACTCACAATCACAGTGATGTCCTGGCACTCCCAAGAGGTTCTTCTAACTAGAGCAATGCATGTGGGGCCACTTATGCATTAATCTTTCTAATGCCAGAATTGCACCCTTCTTGCTTTGAATATCTGAGAAGCCTTGGTAGCTAAGACAGTCTTTCAGAAGAAAGGAGGAGGAAATCAAACTCAGCTTTCCTAGGTCCAACCACAAGGTTATCATAAATGGTGGATGCCACCCCCTTCAACAAAAGAGGCAGCCTGCTTAGGCTTTTTGGAAGAATAATGCTATGAATGCGCTACTGAAAAATAACATATTTTTGTCTTCTAAATCCCAAATGCAGTTTCCTTCAGCACTGATTTTCTCCAGAGAACTTTGGCTCTGGAGAGAAATGAGTTTTCAAGCACACTGCTACAAATACCATGCAATGCTTTAAGGGCTCCCTGCTGTTTACATCCTTTTCTGAGGTGCCTGATTCCCTTTCTGTAAAGAAAGCCAAGTGCCTCAGCACACAAGTGAGTATTTCACTCTAAGGGTCTAAAAATTATACTGCCAGATTTACCTATTAGAGGCATAACTCGCTGTTCTCAGAGGAAGCATATACCTACGCTCGAAGCAAGCACCATTAGAAGAGAACACAATAGTAACCAAATGAAAATCCATCCATCTCCCACACTGGAATTGTTCCAGCATCGCCCTTTATGCTGCTTAGATTATCTAGCAGTCGTTTACTAGGTAATGATAATTAATATTCAGTCAGTAGCTGGTAGATCTTCAGCTGTGCCCCTTGCGCATCCCTAGTAATGCAACCTTGTCTGATGGGAGTGCTCTGAAACAGCGGTGGCACGAGCATTTGGAGACATCAGCTTGGCCACCATAATCTTACTGTATCTCACAGATAACAAAAGAAAGTTATTTTAACGGAAAAGTGCATTTTGAGTAAATGGAGGTGTTCCCGTTCCCACATGTGTGTGTGGCCACGTTGTGTGACAGGGGGTCTTGGAGTGGGGTAAGTACGACTGATGAGACACAGGTTCCCAGAGCCAGTATGCCATCTTTTCCCAGTCAGGCTTTTTTGTTTTCTTTCCCTTTATTTGAGCTGTAGAGTATTTAATTTTAAAGCTTTCTCATTCAACAGCCAGGATTTATTCTGCCACAGGACAGTTTGGGAACTGTTTAGCCCTCCAATGTGCAAGCCCTGTTGCTACAGCAATGTAACTTGGCTTTTAACTTCAATGCTCTATTAATATTCCTGATGCAGGAACTGCTGGGCTTTTTTTCTATTTCTAAAAGATAAGGACAAATCACATGACACAGCCACCTGCAGAAATTAGCCTTGCCTGAAACGGCAGGCTGCAAAACCAGCAAGGAATGGAAGTCTTGCATTAAAAAGGTGTCTCAACAGCATTATTTTTTCATCTATTCAAGTTCCAAAAAGACTGGGGAGAAGTAATTCCTGCAAGAAAGCAAGAAAGCAAGCAAACAAGAAAGAAAAGAATCAGATAGGAAGAACAGGGAACAGTATCTTTATTGTTACCAACAGAGGCATCTACTTCTGAAATGGTCAAAAATTAACTGGCCTGAAGAGACAAGCATTTACACTAGGAAATTTACCCAATTTGTTATTCCCTCTCCATATCCAGAACACACAGCATTTGAAAACAATGTGTTTGTGATTAATGCAGCCAGAAAGTTACTCCTGAAACTTTTATTCTCTAGAAAATAAACAGGTAAAAAGAGGGAGATTGTTGTTACAGAGTCACATTTCCTGATTTAAGCAATGTGGGCTGAAACTTAAGCAAATCCAAATATACTGAGACATGCTCATTTACATTCTAATTTACAAATTTAAAATATAATGGGGGAAAATATATTGAAGATTGCCAAGAATGGTGGATCAATAAGAAGACAGCTGCTACCTAGTACACTCATTTGTTTGCTTTACTTTTGGGTAGTTTTCTTTCTATGAGGTGTGGACAGTGGTTTGACCAATTGGTTTTACCATACCTTAGTTTTCTGAAAAGGATAAAAGTGTAGGAATACTGTGACAAATTGATCCAAATTGTCCTCATTATTCTGAGATAAGACAGGACACCACAGAATGCCAACAGGAGCATTGTTTGTACCAGGTAAAGAACTCCCAGAAAGCTTTATTTGAGTTAAATCCAATCCATCTGGCCATCTAAAGAGAGCAGAAAATTTTAAGGTATTTTAGGGAGAACTGATTGCACGATGGGAGTGATATCCTTGCTCTCTAGTCTAACCACACTGTGTATGGACAGATATGTGTATGTATCAGATATTTTTATAGCAATTACTATGAATTAAACACTTCACAATGTGGAGTCAGAGCAGCCACTAAAATATTAGTTTCCTCTAACAAAATTAATGTGGTATAAATCCTGAAATCAACACGTCCAGAACCAAGACCATTTTTTGTAAATATTGACTTTTTTTATATTTCACTTTAATTAAAGTTGCAGTTCTGCAGAGATTGAAAGAACAGAAGCAGACCACAGAAAGTATGCAGCAAGCCTGGGTTTGTGCATCAGAGTGGTAAAAAGTAATTTAAAATAGGGAATAAACATCGGTGAGAATCAGAAAACAGTAAAGTAAGTACATGATAGAGAAACTGCAAAGAGCACCATGGTATTAGAATGTTTTGCAGGCACTGGGGGAAAAACAGAATTTATATAATCTTGTTTTTTATCAGAAAGGAGACATACTTATGAATACAAATACAAAACTCCACCAAGCAGAAGATAATTCTTGAGAGAAATATTTATGTGACATACTGAATGATGCTGACAACTTCATTTCTCAATATCTGTGCATATATAATATAAGTTTCTTTGACCTGCCTGTAGTGTGAGACTGTGCTATAATGAACAGAATATCTATGCAAGTGGCAATGAAATATTCACTAAAGCAGTCAATACTGCTGAGATACAATCCAAGGTTAAGACACATGTAACCTTGAGACTGAAAAAAACAAAGTTAAGACAGAAAACTATTTTTTGTCACCTAGTGAAATAAATTGAAAAATCCATAAACCTAAGGTTGTTGCTTGCAATTGTTGTTGAATAAATTATTGTATTATTCTGTGACTTTCAAATAGAAAAAGTATAAGAGTAGCCTAGTCTTCTATATTTTAACTGGGGATAAGGGAAAAAAAACCCAACTTCATTTACATCCACCACTGTGTCATGTCAAAATATATTACAAAACACCATACTAGCATTTTGAAGATGATTGTAGAAGCTATTGGGAAAAGAGACAGTTATGACCTCTCAAAATGCATCAGATACCTCTTCAATGAAATAAAAAAGCCACATTATTGATCATAATATTTTCTTCTAGTAGTGCATATAAAAACACAGTGCAGCATTTCTTTATGCTCATTTGACTTCATTATTTCATGCCAAAGGTTCATGAAGTTGAGATTCTTCTGCCCTCACTTAGGCATCTGAAAGCTGGGCATCTTGCTCAAAACAGATTACCATAGATTTACTTTATAATCAATAGAGAGCAATAGGTCTCTTTATCAGGCAATTAATCTCATTGTCAGCAAAAAGCAAGAATCAGTTTCCCCAAAATAGGTATCTTGGGCCTCTTGAGATGCAAATAGCTGCATGCGCTTGGCGGGTGGGAGGGGGGGTAGGTAGGACACCCATGCCCCTGTGATACGCAGCCTGGCAACCCGAAGTGCCAAAAGTAACAGTGGACGCGTGTGTTACGGCAAGTGAGTCTTTCCCTGAGCGTTCAGTGTAAGAGTCGCTCTCTGGAGGGCTCTGTTCTATTCTCACAACTATAAAGGGAGCCTAGGATGATGACTTTTAAATGCGTATTTACAGCTTTTAGTTATTTAAATTGGGTTCCACCTTTTATGCTAACATTCTTCCTACTAATAATCCATGTAATTCTTCACACACACAAAGAAATAGATCCTCTCTGCTTTGTATCTGCCGTCATATTGTTGGTTTCAAGATAATTCATATCAAGAGAATCTATGCAAAAGTAATTTCCTCAGGTGGCTTTCCAAAATGAGATGTACCACAGCAGAGATTAATTTAAGGGGAAGAGGGGCTAAATATAGTCCTTCATGAGACTGTTGCAGTATCCTTTTTTAGATTTAGAAAAAAAAGGTGAAAGAGACAATAGATGTTATGGATAAAATTATTCTCTTTAAACATTGCCTGTGGTTTTGCTGCTTTGCTCTCCAAGGTTGTCATACTGCCTAATACTACCCAGCTACAGGCAAAATTACTTTACATGCTTAATTTAGGTTTATACAGCAAGAGGGGAGAGGGAGATTTAGAGCAGGTGCCTCTGCAAGGTGCTCTGAATTGCCTTCTAGAGTAGCCAAGTCCGTGCTTTGACCCTAGACAGCCAAGGGGAACAAGTCTTTCCTCTAAGCCACGTCAGTCCCGTCATGCTGAACACAGACAGAAGGTTTTACCTGCTCCTTTCTTTTGCCTTTTTTTGTCTGCTTCTCTGTATGTTTATGTAGGGAGGCAGAAACATATGCTCGCATCCTTGTCTGCCTGCTTTGGAGAACAGATTAGAATTTGCCTCTTCAGAAAATCTCCTGAACAATAGAGTACATATAAAGTCAATGTCTCTCTGTTGTTCCTGTAGAAGTGGTTTCCTTTTGTATAACTAATTATCACTGGAATAGGGACTCAAATCTAAGATGCCTACATCTGACATGGGCATTCCATTATGTTAAGTTTTCTGTCTGTCTCCCTAGCCCAATGAATGCTTCTTTATTTGAGGTACGAATGGGAGAAAGTAATAGACATGTTTCTCAGCCTCATTCCTTTGAAAGTACAAAACTGGAATTCAAGTGGGTTTTCTGATATCTTAGCCAGAGAAGAAAAAAGAACTGGGGTCTCCATAGGCAGTTTTGTTTTATGCCTTATCTAACTACACTTTTTGTGACTTGCTAGCAGGAAACAGGCTGGTACGACGCTGATATGATTGGTGGGTATGCAGCTCCAGTCGGAAATTTACTCGTTAGAGAACTTAACTGGTGGAAAATTGGGTGCTTTGGATAAGGCAGCAAATATTTAACAAGGCCCGCAGTGTGGGCCTAAAATGTGGAAGCCAATTTAATGGTGGGTAGACACCTGCGTGTCGCTATGGATCCAAAAATATATGAGAGTATTTTGTGATAGATGGCAGATGGCTTCTTTGTTGTAAAGCGTGCATGCAAGAGATGAGTACAAGGTACTTATTTATAAAGTCAGCAATGGGTATAAGTACTGGTTTTGCTCTACAGTTTCATCATGTAGTTTACATAAAATTATATAAGATTATAACATTTCATTACAGGAATGGTTATGCTAAGCTGGTTCTTTGATAGCATTTGCATTCTTTTAAGTGTCTGCATGATGACAGCACCCGTAATGAAAATAGTGGGCTTGGGGTTTTTTGTTGTAAATAGGCTAGAACCAGCTGTCATTTTTGGTAGTATAGATGAACAGTGCTTTATAGAGACAGGGGTAGATAATTTCTAGGCAGATTGTTTCTTAGTTATTCTTAGAAGAAGCATATGTGCTGCATATCAATGCCAGGAAATCACTTGCAGCAAGTGTGTTGGTAGCAAAAAGATACTGCTATTAATTGGCGCTTATAAATCTGAACTACTTGTACATTTTAGCCAGTGATATTACAGTGCCTTTACCAGGAAATTTTGTGGCATCAGCAAAATTATACAAAGTTATTTACACTAATAGTTTTTGGGATATTGGTGAGATTTTCAGTGAGGGAGTGTATCTTTCAAGGGATGTTTTGGGGTGTTTCGGAATTCAGAATAGCTTAATTGCTTAAATTTCATCAAATGGTAGAGTTTAACTGATCCAACTCCAAATTTTCAAACTGGATCACTATTTTTCTCAGGAAATCATGGGAGGAAAAAAATGTTTGTCTTCAAAATTAGTAAGCGTACACAAGGTAGGTGTTGCAAGCTAGCCAGTAGAAAAGCTAACCACAAGATGACTATACTGAGAATTTGCCATTTCCTGCCCATCATTATTTCTACAAGCTAAGAAAAAACTTAGCAAACAAGGCTGAGTGAACACTAAAGCTGCTTTCCTCAAACTGTGAATGATGCACTAGAATTATCCCTGCCTTTAAAATGTGATCCAGCTTCCTCTTGTATTCTTAGTAGTAATAGTACTCATAAGGAGTATATCCTTATTTTTCTTTAGACATTTGGAGAACTTTCTTCAGCAAAACAAGCAAAGCAAACTTTGCAGGTTGCAGGTGTGCAGGTTGCACACCAGGCTATTAATATGCTGAATCAAAGAAAATAAAGACTTTTAAAAAACAAAAAGATTGTATGTCTATGTATATATACAAACAAAAATAATTAGAATGGCAAGATATGTTCTCTGAAAACCATTCTTTGGTGCAATAAAAAAGCTTAACAGAAACTAAATATATAATTCCTCATTCTTGGAGAAACTCAGAGACTGTAGGGTTCTGCTGTATGTTACTTCAATACACAGGAAGCCATGGTCCTGGCCAAAATTTACGTGTTTGAACATTGCAACATCAGTGGAGGAGAAGGAAGATTGCACTGTATAAATTGTGCTTCTGATTTAAATCTAGACTTTTTTGGATGGAAAGTTCACAGACTTCTACAGTGGCATGTAGAAATCCTAGTGAATTAGATGATTTTGTGTAGGTTGTGAAGAAGGAGACGAAAAATGGGAAGCTAATTTCAACCTGGCTAGCACAGCACGATAATATTATGCATATGGCCCATAATTGAAATGTTCTTTATTCTCTGAAACATTTGCAGTATCCTGCTGTGGAGATGGGCTTATTTGCTGCTGCTGGTGGTTGGTATTATTTTATTATGCTTTAATTTACTAATCTTCGGTCTTGTGATTAACTGTATGCAGTGCACAGTTTGTATGGATCTTGTTCAGTACTGCTTAAGCTATACAGTAGAACAGAGAGAAAAGAATCAATGTGGTTTCAAAGACTTCAGTCTTTGAGAGTTTTCAGCATTTCAAGGATTTTTTCATAACTTTGTACCTAATATACATTGTGGTTTGGTCATCTTTGGTCTGCAAACAGTGAATTTGCTTTGAATGCTATTGATAAGTAATTTGGATAAAATAGATAACTGGTATCATGATAAAAGAACAGTAAACTCTGTGTAGGAATCGTGTTTTGCTTTCTTCTTTTTGTTGTCACAGTAGCTATTTCTACATTTATTCTATTTTGGTCAGAACATCTGATTCCTATTGTAATGTGACAAACAATAATAATACACAGATCAGTAACTAGAGTTCAAATTTTCAAAAGCTAGCTAGCAGGAAACGCTTCCATCTGCTTGGAAAGTTTTGGAACAAAACCGTTAGAAAAGAATTCCAAGCTACCTTCCCTTACTGTAAGAAATACTAAAGATAATCAACTGTGAAGGAGCTATAATTTTTAAAAAATAAATGGGCATTCTAAATAATAGTGTAAGTATTCTTTTATTTTAAAGAAAATCTATGATCCACTTGCTTTAGGTGTCTCCATTTGTCTTTGAGACCAAGAATAGTAACTAAGAAAAGCGTATTTGAATCCTAGAATAAGCACTGGAAGATGCTCATTTGGCACTGCTCAGTTTCTTCTGCCATAATCATAGAATCTTCAGTTAGGCATAGGATTTTTATTTTTATGCATCTTATTTATTCTATTTCTTACATTTCCATGAAGAAATGATATGAAAATAATGTCTATCTTATTCTCTTTTGAAACTACTGGGATTTGTTTATTTTCCATGTTACTAGTAGAAGGTTCCTGAAGAGACTCTAAAGCATAATCAACTTAACTAGGTGGTTCTTTAAATATATTGTTAAAGGCCTTTCACACTGGAATCTCCCAAGCTTTCTCAGGCAAGTAGTTCCCATTCTTCTCATTTGACCATTCAGAAGTTTTTTATAAATCTCCCATGCTTCAGTTTAAGCCCACAGTTTTTCCCAGTCAGCATGGTCTTGGAAAGCTGGTTGTTTGTATTCTCCTTGCAGCAGGCAGCGCAATACAGGTGCCAAGAATGGTGACACACATCCCCTCCACCTTCTCTTCTCCAGACGAACCAACTGCACTTCTTCTGACTCTTCTTCAGGGGGAATATTTATTAGTCCTCTGAGAATTCTCATTGTTTTCCTCCAGACTAAGCAGCTGGTCCATATTTTTCTTGACAGTGGTGTTCCAAATTGCATATGACACTTCAGCTGAGATCTTTTCAATATTCAATGCACAGCTAAGCAGGGAAATGATTTCAGATACTTTAGAGGCCATACACCCATTTCTACATCTATTCATGTTGTTCACCATTTCACAATAGCATGATATAGCTCTCTTGTTCAGTTTTGTGATCTCCAGCCATTTCTTCTCTGTATGTTATTTATGCATTTGAATATTCCTGCCCAGCTGTAGTACCTCCTATGGGTCTTCTCTGAATTTCATCCTTTTTTCCATTCCATCTCCAAATTCAACAGGCCTATTTTGAATGTAGTTTCTATTCTCCAACATACTGGCTGTTCCTCCCAGTATGGTATCACCAGCAAACTTAATGAGCAAACTCACTGCTCTATCATCCAATTGTTTAATGAAAATATTTAATAAATCAATAGAATGGACTCCTGCAAAATTCCCTCTATGCATCCTCCTATCTTGACAGTGAACTATTAATAATTACAGTCTGTGTACAGTTTTCTATTCTATAGTATTATCATTTCAACTGACATTTCTTTACTAGCTTATGAGAATTTCATGAGGGAGAATGTCTTTCTAAAGGAAAGATATATGACATCTATTGTTTCTCCTCTGTCCACAGATCTGCCATCCTGCTGTGGAAGGAAATTAGATTAGCTAGATGTGATTTGTTGTTGGCAAATCCATGTTGGCTGATGTTCATTTCCTTGTTGCCTTGCAGGTGCTTATGAAGAGCCAGCATGATGATTTGTCCAACTGTATAGAAAGAACTGACGTTAACTCAGATAGCTTGTAGTACTTGGATCCTCCTTTTTATCTTTTTTTTAACAGAAGATTTTCATTTCTCTGATCTTTTGATAGGACATTTCTTTCCCACAGTATCTTTAACATGACTCTTTATGGCTCTAAAATATAATCAGCTGGTCTTTAAGTACCTAATGATGCTATTCGTCAGGATCATCTGGCCTGAAAATACATAACTTACCTAGTTATCTATTGAGCCTAGTCCCTGGGCACACATAGACATATATATTTAGACACCTAGTTGAGGTGTCTTGGTGTATGATTCAACTAAAACATAGGCATCTGATGGCATTATATACACTGTGGGCGCCCTTCCTGGCCTCCAGCTTCACACCAGAAGGATATGCATCCCCTGAAGGACCTACACCATATCTTTTGGCCTCAAATATATAGCTAATTTACAATATGGTAAATATATGCCAATAACAGGCAACAGAATTGTGCCTGTGCAGCCAAAGAAGTCCAGAAAATTATTTGGTCACTAGATGTCCATTGCAGGGTGATTAGGATTGCTCTCCAGGCTCCCCTGACTATGTTGACTAGATCACCAATGACTATTGTGGAGATACCTACCGTCACATAAAGACATAAGCTGTGACACTCAGAGCTTGATTCATTTGCCTAAACATATGCATTTGTGCCAACTTAGACAGCAAATGGCATCTTGCCTGGCTTCCAGCTGATAGTCCAGGAAGGCACATGTAACTTTTAGCTCCTGCATCATACCTGGCAGTTCAAATGGTGCCAGATGCCTGTGTTTAGGAAATTAATCGAGGCCCTAAATGTCAGTCTTAATTTGGAACTTAATCCTGTTCTTGAACTGCTGTGTTTATCCTCATCTTCTATGTCACCTAGGGTAAGTTTGCTCCCACTGAAGTGACTGGACCTTTTGTTATTGTAAAATGCAGTTGTCACTTAGAGCCCTGTTTCAGTCCTTTAGCTGTGACTCATTTTTCTTGTTCATAAAACAGAGAAAAATACTGTTATAGCAGTTATAAAGGAACTACTTTTAATAAGTAATATGAATATCCCTAGGTAGGAGTTATCCAAGTCCCAATTTTTATTATTGTTAACCAAAGAAACTTTGGGAGTTGACATGAATTCTAAAATGAAAGTATTTATTGTTAACAATGGATAACAGTTTCCTTTGCTGAAATTCAGGCCCCTTCTAAATGAGACATTTCTGAAAAGACTGATTGAAAGGTGGTAATGGAAAATCTCTAATTGTCATTAATCCAATTACAGTCCATTATGACAGACCAACCATCAGAACAAAGCTACAGTGAAATGCATGTATGAATATTATCTGAAACACTTGGTAAGCAGGAGGCCGGCAACTTCTCAAGCTTCTGTTTCATTAAGTTTATTGCTTTTGTTTTCAGGTCTGTTTGGGGCAGACTCTGTAATTTTGCTAAATGTCACAACCAGGTAAATAATGGCCTACAGCACAGTTCTGTGCACTGTAGACCTAGGGGCTTGATGTGCAGATTCAGTTCAAGATGATCTCAAAAGGTCCCCTCCAACCTAAACAATTCTGTGAATCAGGGGGATGCTTTTGCTCATACTGGCCAAAAAAAAAGAAAAAGAAGATTGTAGTACAGATAATGACCAAAGCAGCCATTGGATCCACTGGTTTCATTTTCTGGCTTCAAAATAGCTACTTCTGCTTATTATTCTGTAGCCTAAAGTCATCCTAAAAAATATGTCTCACATTTCTAGAGAGTGAGTCATAAGTGATGGAAGATAATATTACCTCTTCTTCTGTCCATTTTTCCTTTTTTTCTACCCAAAGTAATGATAATCACCTGTGTGCTTGAAGTGGTTTCAAGTTTTGCAGAGGTACATGTTTCAGAGCTGCGCAGACAATATGGATGTCTAAGAGACAGCAACAGGGCTTTAGGCACACACCTCTTGAGCCTGGCTTAGGAACTCTGTGCTCAACCTCTTGAAACATTTAGGTGTCTGAGTCAATGTAGTAATTTGTGTGTGACTACAGCATATTTTCTGCTGGATGGTGTGTCAAATGCATGTGTTTGGAAAAGTTGCATCATTCTATAGAGGCTGTTCAAAACAAAAAAACGAGACGTAGGAACACAGTTGGCATTCCTTGATCATGAACTGTCCTGGTTTTGGCTGGGTTAGAGTTAATTGCCTTCTTAGTAGCTGGTACAGTGTGTTTTGGATTCAGTGTGAGAATAATGTTGATAACACACTGATGTTTTAGTTGTTGCTAAACAGCGCTTATCCCAAGTTAAGGATTTTTCAGTTTCCCAGGCTCTGCCAGCAAGAAGGTGCACAAGAAGTTGGGAGGGAGCATGGCCAGGACAGCTGACCTGAACTAGCCAAAGGGATGTTCCATACCATAGAATGTCATGGTCAGTATATAAACTGGGGGGAGTTGGCCGGGAGGAGCCGATCGCTGCTTGGGCATTGGTCAGCGGGTGGTGAGCAATTGTATTGTGCATCACTTGTCTTTTCTTCCCTTTTTTTTTTTTTGTTATATTCCTTTTAATTACATTTATAATTATATTTTATTATTATTTTTGTTAAT
Source organism: Aquila chrysaetos chrysaetos (assembly GCF_900496995.4). Lineage (NCBI taxonomy): Eukaryota > Metazoa > Chordata > Aves > Accipitriformes > Accipitridae > Aquila > Aquila chrysaetos. Next base: position 29,635,882 of record NC_044008.1, read on the forward strand.
ATTATGTTTTATTTTAATTTAGTTATTAAATAATTCTTACCTGAACCCATGAGTTTTACTTTTTTCAGATTCTCCTCCCCATCCCACTGGGAGGGCGGGAGGAGTGAGCAAGTGGCTGCGTGCTGCTTAGTTGCTGACTGGGGTTAAACCACAACATGAATTTAGGACACTGAAGTGGTAGAGTCCTTTCAGTGTGGTTACTGTCTCATTTTCTGTGCTGGATGGAGTGCTTGTTGCTGGTAGAATATCATTCTAAGGAAAGTCTCTACATTGTTTTTCAGCCTGAACAAGGATTTATAGATTTCATCTGCTGTTACTAGAAAAGTTGGGACAAAAGCTGCAGTAATTTGTGACTTGCTGGGCCAGCTTAATGTAGTCCACAAGATCAGAAAATTATAAGTAGCTCTCAGATGTCTTCCATTCCAGATCTCCCAGATTCTGAGTGCAGTTTCAAATTCAATTAAGAGAATTTTTTGCAAGTGGCAGGTCTGAAGCATCTTGGGTCTGTGTTTCTTACCTTTCCATGGAGCTTGGGCAGTTGAAATAGTTTTCTATTTGCTGCATCAGGGGAATACTGTGACTGAGTAAATCTCTAATCCAAGTGAAAGTACTAAAGAGAAGGCCTTGATTTTGAAAGCAGCATTAACTCAGTTCTAAGTGCTTTAAAATTCAGGCCACTTAAAGACAAACTACCAAATCTCCTAGACTCTTTTCCCTTCTTCTTCCACCCCTTCACCTCTTTCCCATTCATCATCAGTCCTGAACTAGATAGGAGTTTAAACAGTCTGTCAAAATGTTTCTGTCTATTTTTCTGTGTTAGTTTCTAAATCATGTCATTTTTCCCCAGAATGAGTGCTTTGATTCATGCCATCTGAACTTCAGAATCTTTTGCCTCAATTAAAGCAAAAAATTGCCAATATATGTTCAAAACCTGGTCCTATTCCTCTGCTTTCAATCAGAACCTTTACTCATGCTTGAGAGTTTAAAGCTAAATTGTGGGCTTTAAAAAATATACCTTTACTGAGCTTGTAATAAGTTCAGTAATTTTGGAAAAAGGCATAACCAGAGTTACATCAGAGAGAGGAAGCTGATCTACTGTATTAATTATTTGAGGAATGACAATAGCAGCAAATTTTGAGTGACATTATATGAGGCTTCAACAAAGAAAATACCTTTCACTGAATGCAACCTTCATTGACATCATTGTCTGCTTTTGTGTCTAGAATTTTTAAACAGGACTCTCTTGTGTATTTTCAATTTTTTTTTCTTTTTTTTTTAAGAAAAGCATTGTGGAAATGTTTTGTATAAGCCTTTTCAGCCTGAAGTTCTATCATACAAGCAATGACTCACAAGTTTGCATTTCAGGGCCTATCCTGCTTACAGGTTATGACTTTGGCTAAAATCCAGGACATCCAACAAAGAAACCGCAATCATAACTCTTTGAGAATTAGTTACAAATAAATAATAATAATAAGGACAAACAATAGGGAAAATTGGAAGGTTTTCTTACAAGATTTATTAATGGTTCTCAGTGCATTGATATCTATGCCTAGTGTCTTCTAATGCTATCTTGGCACTTTCTGTCCCCACACGTTGGTCCCTTAGGGCTACGCAGCAAAACACCTGTTGACTTCAGTGAAATGTGGATCATGCCTTTGTAGTAGCACCTTGGAGATTTTTTTGTTCCTTATTATGAGTAATACATCAGGTGGAGACATGGCATACAAATTTTGTGCTCACAGATTCCTTTCTAAGGCAGATCCACCAGTTTGCATCCAAAGACACTACAGCTTTCTCCTGTCGGAAGGAGGAGTACATGTATCTTGGCTGTGATCAAATGCCTTATAACTGCAGAGACAAGAGTAGGATTTGTGATATTTACTGCAATTAAATTTGGCAGCATCTGTTATCAAATTTATACCAAATTCTAGGTACAAATGCCTGCAGTGGACCTCTGCAGCTTCTGTTCTTTCTTCTTTCTGTGTGTTTATGCTTTTTGTATTAGATGTTTGTTATGATCCGCTTTTCTTTCCTGGCTGCTTTACTTACCAGCTAAAAACTTACAAGAGAGTGGGGTGAAGGAGGTTGAAAGGAGGAGCCAAACATAGTCCATAGGCCACTCTAAAAGCATTTCTTCCTATCAGTTAGCTGAGGAAAACATTTATTTTGAGGTAACCCCATCCATGTGTTTACCAGGCTGGGAAATGCATTTGCTGCTTTTCTGAGATAATCAGCTGGTATTTTACAAAGCTTGCACAATTTCATTTTGGTGTATATCTATCTAATGCTGCAATCAGGTATTACTTGCATTTCCAGACTGAAGAGGCAATAAGGGTCCTCTCACCACATGAAGAAATGCAGTTCCAAAGTAGGAAAAAGGGGTTGACATAGATAAAATGTGTGCAGCAAAAGCAAAGTCCTGCACCCCATGCAGCAGTGCAGACAGGGGGTTGACTGGCCTGAAAGCAGCTTTGCCAAAAGAAAAAACACCCAACCAACCAAATAAAAAACAACCTGGGGGGGACTCAGTCAACAGCAAATTGAACATAAGCCAGTGGTGTGTCTCCAGAGCAACTGTGCTGTGGCTAACATGAGCGTAGCCATCAGGTCAGGTGAAGTGATTTTACCCCTCTCTCTGTCTGGCACTTGTGAGGCCACATCTGGAGTCCATGTCATTTCTCCCCACAGGACAACAACGACATGGACACCTTGGAGCATGGCCGGGGAGGCTTCCAAGATGGTAAGGGACTGAAGCACACAATGCATGAGGAGAGGTTGAGAGAACTGTGTTTGCTCAGACTGGAAAAGAGAAAATTTGAGGGGATCTTATCTAAACATACTTAACATGATGGTGCAGAGAAAGAGAAGCTAAAATCTCTTCAAGAGGCACACAGTGAAAGGATGAGAGGCAACGGTCACAAGCTGCAATGTGGGAAACTCTTATTTGAATTTGATATAAGGAACACTTTTTTTACCATGAAAATGTTCAAACATTGGAACAGGTCACCCAGAGAGCTGTAGGATCTCCATCCTTGGAGCCCTATGCTTACTCTCAGGTACTCTTCAGCATTACAGATGTCACTAGATGATTTAGGCAACTGAACTGTCTCTCGTGTGTCTGCCTTCATAATACAGCAACCGTGGTGCCTAGAGCAGTACCATGTGCATTCACTGACCATGACCCCACTGTGTTAGGCTCTTTACAAAAGCAATTCCAAACAGGCTAAGGAGGAATGAGTATATTCCTGCTGAACAAACATCTAGTTTACTGCGGGTGTATTGGCAAACAAATTTTGGGAGTTTCTGAGGGAATTAATAGAGCTGCTTTGAGGTATTTATCTGGAGTGCCTCGTGGGGCAGCATGAGCAACAATATTTCTTGTTTAAAAATTTGAAGATGGATTTTGTCATAATTATCAGTTTGAGAGTGAATTAGCAGGAAGAGTTAGCAGGGGAGATAAGCTGAGAAGAATCTTAAAAGTGAAGACAGGATGCTGGTATTCAATTCAAAAAAGAATGAGGGAGCCAATAGAGAAATAGAAAGAAAGGTGATGTGTAACTGTTCCTTCTCTCCAAGGTCTCAAAGGCCTAGTACTATTTGTAGTGCTCTTCAAAAATCTACGTGAATCCGTTGAAAGAGAAAGTGACATATGCTTCACTCAGCTGCCAACCATATGCTCCTGACAGTCAGATATTTTTCCTATTCTCAACAACTGCAACCACTATCCTTCCTGAATGTAAGAAAGCCTTCAGGAAATAAGTTGAGGGAAGAATCTAGACAAGGCTATAAAGGTGCTGGTGAAAAAAAGGAAACACTAAGAGTTAGCCAAGAAGCTGGATAATTGGATGGATTTTTTTGCCAACGTAATGGGTAATTAGAAGTTAGGAGGTGTCTGACTGGATGGAAGATTTGTTTCTGTGAAAGGCAAAGGGCTCCTTTTCATTAAATAGGTACCAAGAACAATGAAAGTGGCTCTTTTTTTATGTTTGGATGACCAGAGAGCATCAGTTGTCCAAGTGTTTTTAATCTCAGCTTGCTTAGAAGTTTCATTCTTTCTTCTTTGGCAAGACTCTTAATTACAGTGATATGCACATGGATATGTGTTAAAACACAGTAAGTGCATAAGATTTATGTATTAAAACACTGTGTCTCCTTTATATGTCTAACATTAATCAAAGGGAAAGGAAAAGTTTGTGCTGCCTAGACTCCGTTACTCCATTCTGTAGTGTAAATGTAAAGATAGGAGCAACCTGGAAATGGTTGATTCAGCAATTCTGTTAGGTACTAATATAGAAATCTTCACCAGCTTCTTAAATAATAAGAAGCTCTATGTGAGATCCTTTGGCCATGCATGAAGCAGGGTAGATAACTGGAAGTCTTTAAGAAGCATCTTAAAGCATTGTGTGAAAATGTATCGAAGCTATGGTTGAAGCCATATTTTTCATGCACATGGGCTATTTGAAAACATTTTCCGTACACCACCTACTTGTCAAAGCCTGTTCTATTGAAATGACTGCACTAGCAAAAAATGCTATATGGCACCATCCCCCCAGATAGCACAGAAACAAAAACTTTTTTTCCTAACAAAAAGTGAAAGAGAGAGAAGTTATTATGAAAGATCGTCTAAGTTCTATACGGTATCTATCAATGATGTTACTATAATAATTTCAGGAAGTCAAGGATCCGCTACAGTCTGAATAACATATTCTACTCTGTTGGAAATATTTTAAGCAACCTGGAATTATTCATATACAGAGTCTATTATTAACAAAGTAAATACAGAAATCACATAATTCAACCCAAACAAAGCAATAAAACACAGCTTCTTGAAGGAAAGTACTTCAGTGCATGTGTACTGGTACTCAGTCCTTCCAAAATTCAAGACAAGTGTTGGATTGGCCCTGTCTTTTCCTTCCGTTCCACAGTAAAATAAGTGGAAACAGCTTTGAGGAAGGAAATCTTCACAAGACTCCAGTCTTGGCAATTCTTCATTTGATCTCTCAGGGTAGGAAACAGACTGCAAGTAGAAAACATGCTGGTAGAAGCTGTGAAAACAGGAATATGAAAATCATGATTTGATAACAGGCAGTGTGTTGAGATTTGTGTTCTGTTCAGCACCTATTCCTGTCTAAGGAACTGTGCTTTGTGCTTCAGTCTTTGTGAACCAGGTAGCAAGTTCAGGAGAGCTGTGACAAAAAATACATAAATTGCTTAGAGCTTAGACAGTATAGAGTGACAATAATCTAAATATGTAAGTATAAATGCAGATCCAGATGCTTATACACGTGCAAGAGTAGAAATGGTCCCAGTGTGAAAGGGCGAGAGGAGGTTAAATCCCTTCCCATGTTGTGGCACACCCTCTCTCTGGTTCTCCTTAGGACAGTCTGCGGGGATGGGACCTACCAGGAATCCTGTCCTGCCCACAGAGCAGAATAATTCTGAATACGGATTTCAGTGACAGACACCTCTTTGGCTAAAGCTGCTTTCCCATCAGGATGCTGATTCGTTGAGACCAAAATGTTTTGTGAGGAGGGTTCTAATTCAGCAAGCCTCAGCCAAAACACAGGCAGTCATTCGAAGGAACTTGGACCATCGGGCAGGTTTCTACCCAAAACTTGTGCACATTCCTGCCAGCGTGCTGGGAATCCTGCTCAGCAGGTGTTGCAGTTCGAAGATATCCACCTGTGAGCAGGGACAGGGCTCACCCGGGATGGAAGCTTGTTTGACACATCTGGGAGCTCGGTCTCTTGCCAAATCTAGCTCCTGGCTCACCATCTGGCAGCCAGTGACTGCTGTCTGTGCCGCGGGGCTGTCCCACATGCCTGGGCTCTGTGAGCTGGAGACCCTCACCCAGTAGCCTGCCAGCCAGACTCTCAGGAGGCTGAGAAGGTAAGGAGTGGGACTAGGATCTGGTGAGCTTTAGTTTGACACATATTTTCAGAGCTTTTCTTTCAGTAGAGAAGTTGCCAAAGACGTTTCAACCAGTAATCCAGAGGAGGAGGAACCCGCCCAGTCATTTATAGCTTGATTTGAGCTTTTAGAAAGGGGCTTTTTCTTCTGCCCCTTCACTGGGAAGTAGCTGGCATCTTGGTGTTCAAGGGAGTAGAAGATGCTGTTACACCATGAGAGGAAAAAGAAGGATGCAAGGACTTTTAAGAGGAATCCCCATGCAGGAGGGAAGCAATAACGGTGAGGAAGGGGTAGAGTTTGGCATCCTCCTTCATTCACACAAAGACAGTGTCTCCCTCTCATTCGGAGCTGGGGCTATATTAATTTGTATGGCCTCCACTATTATAGCGTCTGAGCGGCTCTTAATCACTAATGGCTTTCTCCTCAGAGCCCTCCAGAGAGCTGTTCTCTTCTTCTGAGAGATGAGGACTGAAGTGCTAACGAGGGTAGCAGCAGTTTTCACTGCATCAATATTGCTGTTTTCCTTCCCCGGTAAGAGAGCAGCGACCCTCCCTCTCCCAGTGCCACTGGTCCTTGGAGGAGCCTTTCTGCACGACGCCCGCCATGCCGGCTGCCTCCTCCAGCGTGTGGGCTCCAAGGGTGGCTCCTTGTGTTGTGCCCAACAAATCCACACCCGGCTGGTACAAAATCTGTAAGCCCCGTGCCACGCACAAGCGCTGCAACACCCTGCAGTACACCAGGCTTCTCTTGCTCTCCTCGGCTTCTTCATCTTCCAACACTGGCTGCAGCAGAGCCTCGTCCTCATGGGGCCTCATCCCCTCGTACGAAGGACTGAGGCTCTTACGGTGTGTTTTGAATTTTGGATGAGTCAAAACAGCAGAGCTGCATGTAATGAACATGACTTCTATTGCTCTGCTCTCAGCTTCATTCATGGAAAAAAAAGTGCTGCTGGTTTTTTTTCTTAATTTGGAAATGAATCTTCAGGTACAGGTAATGACTGTGTTTTGGAAAATATCACAGTGACTAAGCAGCTCTGCTGGGAGCCTGAAAGAGGTTCTGTGGAATTTCAACATTACTTTATGAAAAAAATTAAAGTAAACTCTGTCTGCATTTCTTCCTTCCTTCCTTCCTGCCACAACAAATGCCACAGGACTTACCACAACTGACTATGGAAATGAGCTAAACCTGGAAGCAACACTGAGCTATGCTCTTTCTTCTCCTCAGCACACTCTTTCTTTTTCTCTTTCTGCTCCTCCTTATGTAAATTTTAAATGTACTTAGGAATACTCATTAGCACATATTAAGATTTGTTTCAACATCTTGCAAAGAACCAATGCAGAGAAAGGAAGATAAGAAAAACTGAAGAAAGGATACAAGAAAATTGAAAAAAAGAGGGCAAAAGAAGAAAACTAAGGAGAGGAGAGTCTGGGAAAAGAGAAGGACACAGAGACGATATATATTCTTGATGCTCTTTTCATGACAAATACCAACATACTTCTCAAGTTAAAAATTCACACACCTATTGCAGTGACTACAAAATATAGTTCAGGTCAACTTGCACAGTAATGACCTTACTGAAGTGCCATGTTTAGTGCCATGAAGTCAGTTTAGCTGACTTCATTTATTTATCCACAGCACTGCCTTTCTTGATTGTTCACACAGTGTTAACAACACTTACACTTTAAGGACCTGTTTACTCATTCACAGCAAACTTCACGGTATTCTATGGTTTTCTAGATAATCCTTGGCAGGATCCTTGAGGCCAAACTGTTTCTCTATTCATTCTGCCTCGCTCATGAGGCAACTCCAGGCTATGTTGAGAGCTGCCCAGTTGGCATGACAGGGAAACATGCTCCAAAGGACATTCATCTTTATAACCACCCCCAGTGTGTCTCTCCCTCTGCCAACACAGTCTGGACAACTTGCGTGAGGGATCCCTCCGACAGCACCCCCAGTCCTTGTAAACACGTACGGAAAGGCTGCCCTCAAAACTCATTGCAGGGCCCTGATACTACTGCACGCAACTTTCTGTAACAATCCCGTGGCATTATCAAGGTGCCCACTAGCACTGGAGAGTACCCTATGTAATTCTCAGTACAGGTAACGAAAAAGTAGGTGCAGGTAACTAAAACAAGAGCCAGCACTTTCCATAAGGGTAGCAAGTCAAGGGGTTTCAACTAGCACTATTCAGTTCAACAACCAACCAGCCACCAGCCACCAACCAACCAGCCGGTGGTGAATGTGAGACAGCAGTGGCCAGCTACAGCACATAGGTGAGCTTCATATATGTCTATTCCTGGTCAGCCTAAGGGATTTTTTTTTTTTTTTTAAAAAAGCAAATTAAAATTGAAGGACTTACTTACCTTCCATTACTTGTGCCCATATGTTCTGGTTTCAGCTGGGATAGTCAATTGTCTTCCTAGTAGCTGGTACAGTGCTATGTTTTTGAGTTTGGTATGAGAAGAATGTTGCTGACACACTGATGTTCTCAGTTGTTGCTAAGTAATGTTTAGTCCGAAGTCAAGGATTTTTCAGCTTCTCATGCCCAGCCAACAAGAAGGCTGGAGGGACACAAGAAGTTGGGTCGGAACGCAGCCAGGACAGCTGACCCAAAGTGGCCAAAGGGGTATTCCAGACTATGTGACGTCATGTCCGGTATATAAACCGGGGGGAGTGGGGGTGGGGGGATCGCCGCTCGGGGAGTAATGGGGCGTCGGTGGGTGGGTGGTGAGCAATTGCACTGCGCATCGCTTGTATATTCCAAGCCTTTTATCATTACTATTGTCATTTTATTAGTGTTACCATTATCATTATCAGTTTCTTCTTTTCTGTTCTATTAAACTGTCCTTATCTCAACCCATGAGTTTTACATTTTTTTTTCCGATTCCCTCCCCCATCCCACTGGGTAGGGGGGAAGTGAGTGAGCGGCTGCGTGGGGCTTAGTTGCTGGCTGGGGTTAAACCACACCATATGAAGGCAAATTAAAAGTAGCAAGGCAACAAAGCTCAAAAATTTACCAAAAATCACAAAGCTGAATAGTAACAGATCTGAGCACAGGACTGGAGCCTATCTAGTCTTTCGTCAGTGCATTTTCCAAGGGACTTTGCCATTTCTGTAAAACTACCACAGAAGACTTGATAGTATCAAACTGTGAAGACCTGGGGGTATTATTGTTCCCTCCAGAAGCAGAGACTTAGTGGGAAAGAAGTTACAAAAAATTAGTTAAAAAGTGAAAAAAAAAAAAAAAAAAAAAGAAAAGGGAAATTGTGGAAGAGAAAAGAAAGAACAAAGGAAGATGATAAACGGTGATGTGTGAAGGATAGAGAAACAGAAAAAAAAAGCTTCATAAATGAGTGAATATGAAGGGAAAAAGGAAAAGAAGTTAAAAGATATATAACAGGTATAGGAAGATTGAGGGGAGGAGAAGAAAATGAGAGTAGAGAGGAAAGTTGATTTTTCAGGTATAAGATTCTACCCCTACACAACCAAACATTTCCAGTCAGAATCATCATTTTCCAGAAGACAATTTTTGTTCTTAGAATGGCTTTTTCTGAAGTGACTTAAACTGGAGAAGAATCCATAATCTGGAGAGTCTGATGGATGTTGACAATGGAATGTTTTAATATCAGCTAATGCTTGATCTTTTGAATCTGTCTGGATGTTGCTTTTCTAACACTGTTTTTTAATTACTGCTTTCTTGTGTATTCTAATGTTTCTGCTAACTCATTTGACTGATCTTAATGTGCAAATAAACTCACATCCAGTAGTTTTGCAGAGCTGAGTGGAGCGTGGGCCATTATCCATTTGCAATATCATGACACAAACAACACAATTTGGATTGTATCATGTGTAAAACCAGTCAGAAATCTTGGGAAATTTGTTGATAAATGCATATTCTATTGACACATTTTGCTGCATATGTTCGTCTTACATTTAACTATGATACATTTCATTTTTGCAGTCTTACGTGTGTTATTTAAGACTGCAAATGTGTGTGGCAATATAATAATAATTTGTTATTGTACTTTAAAAATACAAATATGGATATTAGCATTGAGGTTTGTGTATCTGGCTTCAGCTTGGTTACTCTCATGACGATTTTTGTACAGACACTGGACACTTAGAAGAATTATTCTTCATAGTTTCAGTGTTTTTACATAATATGCTAATCAAAGATTATAATTCTTCTGTGACCTCACTTCTTCATTCAACAAATTGCCGTCTTAAAGTAAGTTTTATTTTACCTCTTCCTTTTTTTTTTCTCACAAGCACATCACAGTGTATGAGTAAAATATTCCTAAGTACTGATCGGTGTTATTTTAGATAGCCTTTTATGTATTAGATGTCACCATTCCAGCACCATTTTCCCACAATGTATCTGATTTTCACATGATTTTAAAGCCACATCATAATGCTTTTTGCTTTATTGAGGAGCTAGTTGATGCGATTGTGTCTTAGATTTTTATAGGACTCCTCTGAATGAGACAGTCTCTCATATTAGTGGTAGTCATTTATTTTTTGGTAGTATAATTCTGAGGTTTTTCCTATTTAAAGCTAATTTTATTTTGGAATATTATTTTTATAGATCTGCCACTCTTTCTCCAGTTAAAAGCAGGAATAGTCGCTAATAACTTTAAATACAAGGTTTATCCTATTTCTGAATAGTCTTCATGGGAGGAATTATAAAGAAGACATCCATCATGCTGTTATACATCTCATCAATTTTAAAAACAAACATGGTTAATTGCAGGTTTGCACAGAACAAAATACCATAGTCCTTGTAAGCTCTGTTGCATCGTACTGATTTATTCCAATGCTTTGATCTTACTGTTGTTTTTACCTACTTCTAATGCCAGTAATTTTAGCAAGAGTGACTAGGTCTCAGCTATATGTAAGACTAGAACAAAGATGGAAGATGCAGGATGCCAGTGTCAACCAGATATTTTTTTCTGCACCATAATACCTAAAGATTGACGATAATATGAGAAGAAATGGATATGGATTTCTACAGATATTTGGATTTAGCATATTAAGAATAACTTACTGTGAAGGTGGTAGTCACTGATGGATATTTTTAGCCAGATCAAGGCCATCTTTCCCAGTTGGCGAGAAAAAATGAGCTTCGTATTTTGAAATGTGTGCTTGGTTTGCATATCTCTCTCCAGGTAAATGATTTAACCTTTTAGCCATCTGTTAGAAGTAGGACTACTCAAATTTCTATGCATAACTGAACTACAGATGCAACTTTTGCAGACAAAGTATATCCACAAGGGGAAATTTACCTCTTCATTTGCACTTGTTACACTACAGAACATCCTGAGTCGAGCTTGTGCTGTCAGTGCTTGAGAATTATCCATTGGCCACCAACAAGATGTCTCATTAAAAACAGACAGTAGCAAATAATCATCATGGCCCTAAGTCAGAGGGAAGAAATAGCTTTTCCTCTTCTAGTTGACTAATCACTTTTTCATGTCCTGCAGTCCCACTTATGCACTGGTCCCATACCCAGTGTGAGAACTCCATTAAATTTTGCCTGCCACCTTCTGTGGCATGGGGAAACTCCACCTGAATCACCGCCGCTGTTAGCAAAGCTTTTATCGCATCCATACAGTGCCTGCTCAGGGATCTTTCTCATCATCTGGAGTGTTATCTCTACCTTACCCAGCATTATTGCTGCCAAAATTCCCTTCCCAGTCGTTCCATGAGTACCCACTGCACTGACCCCCTTGTGTGCCTGTGTCTTACCCTGAAGGCTAAATACTTGCCAGGTGAGTGACACGGTGATTTTACAGGAGAGCAGGGGAAGCAGTGACATGTATCCTTTAGCTACAGGGTGACTATGAGAAAGGTCATGTATACAGCAGTGGAAAGAAGCCCTATTGTCTTCTTCATTTCAATGTGGCTGTGTTGAATTGTAGTCACTGTGTGATAATTCTGGAATTTATTCCAATTGATTTTGTATAACCAGAATAATGTCTCATTATGTTGTGTAATACTCCACAAAGAAAGACCGTGAAATAAAATAGTGCTTTAGTCAGTGGTGTCCTACATGATAAGAGTTCTCCTATGACAGGCATTGTCCCGTCGTTTTCTTCAGTGTCTGGCTTTTTTGTCTTTCATTTATTACTATTGTGACAATAACAGAGATGTTGCTTTTCAAATTCATTATCATTGTTGTTTTTCAACATTTCCCAAATGAAACCGTGGTGAGATAGAGCACCATACTTCCATTTCCAAGATAATCGCTTTCTCCAAGGAAACTGATAGGTTTCAAATTTATGTTGATAATGAAGGTACTATTTGTCTACAGCTATGCCGGTAAGTCTTTTTTCTCTCTTTTTTTTTTCTTTTTCTCTTTTTTCTTCTTTTCTGCACAACAGCCTTTGTGCTTTCCAGGTCACTGAAAATGGGACAGAATGCTCTGAGCTATGTGCCCTACTGAGTGGAACTGTTTTGTTCACATGCACTGATGCTCCCTTTGTAAAGAAATAAAAAATGCAATCAGGAAAATGCAGAAGTGAATGTTTTTATTCCATGCTCTAAGTTTAACAAAACAAACACATTACAGATCTCCTCTGTATTTGAAATATTTCACAGATGTGGTCAGGTGCTGATAATTCCATTTTGCTATGGCGTTTAATCATTTTTATTGCACTACAAGATTAATGTTTATGTGAAGCTGTTCTATTTATGCCATGACACTTTAATGTAGTAGTATTGTCCAAAGAAAACTTATTTCTTTATGGATGTTTTCTCTGCATAAACAATATTTTTTCTTGTATTATTCTAATATTTCTAATATTAAGGAAAAAAAAGTAAAAGTTTTATAAAACCATGTAACAGCACTGAAATAATCACAATAATTGCAAAATCTGTATTATTTTAAAGGATCTCAAGGAGCAACTTATGCTTTGCAGAGAAGTACAGTAAATGCTGGCTGGCCTGAGATGCAACACAGAAGAAAAGCTGAGATGAGGGAAATCTTTGCTACAAAGACATGGTTTTTATAAATATGGAAAAAGGAAGTCTCTTGCTGTAAAAAGGATGGAGATAGGGAGCTCACGCTATCTTGGGTGTAACTTTTTAGTTTTTCCTATCTGCTATTTTGTGAGATGAGTACCCTAAGATTGATGGATTCTAGTGCAGAAGAGAGACAGAAAAGGCAAAGATTCAGATATTTCAATACGATGCACTTTTAGTAGGCATTTTGGGAAGGGAAGAGAAGGGAGGGGAACAAGCTTTGAAACTATGACTCGGTAATCATGATCATAGAAATTATATTCCAAATATGTTTTGAGTATTATACCATAAAGCAAGCTGGATAGAAGTCTCCTTCTTATTCATGTCTATAGAACAGCAAACTATTAAAGACATTTATTCTTCATCTCTAACAGCCTAAAATATTCAGCTAACAGATTTCTTTTTCCTGGGACATCACAATTTTTGCAGCTATGGTAAAAATTTTGGAATATACGTATAGATTTTTTTCTCTAAATGTGAGTATCTTTTTGTAATTTCAGTAGAGGAATTGGTGTTGAATATCCACTCAGAATCATCCATGTAGTGTCTGACAAAAGTTCTTCTTTCATGAACAAGAAAACAGCATATATATACATATATATCTATGTACACACAGAGACATAATTTGAGATTGTTCTATACTTAAGGCAGTTATATTGTTCGAAGTGACTATTGATTTTGAATGCCTTTATTTGTCAGTACGCATCTTGAAACATCTCATGGAGGACAATCTTCATAGGCAAACGTAGACCATTTTCTGAAAATCTTAATTTTTAATCTGAGTACTCAAAAACTAAGCCATTGCATAAACTTGATTTTTTTTTTTTTTTTTAAATATAGGTCAATGGTTCATAACATCCTGGATCCTTTACTTGTTTTCTTCCTTTTTCTGCCCACCATTGTGCTGTTGGAAACAGATAAACTGACTCCACTGTACGAAAACTCAGTTATGCAGACTATTACTATAATTGATGAAAACAACCCAGCTGTGTCCTGTATCACAGAAAGAGGCATGAGCCCAGCTTTCCACAGTACCAAAGATTTTGACTCAATCCAGCCTGGCAGGTTTGCATGGGTCCATTTTTGAGAAGGGACTGGTCACTCATTTAAGTGCTTTACTGGAGCAGTACCAGAGTGTTTAGTACTTTGCAGTATTGAGATTTATGTACTGTTCACCATCTCCCTGGTTCCCTCGACTTTGGAGCATGTTTTCACTTATGATTCAGAGGCAGACTACCACCTTCTGAAGCAGTAGCACCATTGCCTCTAGAATCTGGATTTTTTTTGGAAGCTTCCAAGCAATTGTAAATCAGGCCTTGAGCCTGTTAAGTGTAGGAAATAAGACCAGATCTCAGGCTCAGGTAGTGCCTCTGATGGGTTCCAGAAGTATATATTCTCAAGTAAATATAGGCATGTGAGCAGTATGTCAGTGGAACTTTATCAAGCCGGAATACTGAAATGGAGCAAAACAAGTAAGTAATCAAATGTTATTAATTATCCTGGACTATCTTCTACACAGGGTATCTTTTTTTCATCTGCTGGGAATCTTTGATGTTTAACTTGAGTTTTAGGACAAACTGCCTAACCTCAAATTTTAATTCTAGTCACGCATCAGTTTCTAAAGTTCTCCCCAGGCACTTCAACGCAGAATCTCTTTGATTCACTGCAAAATGAAGTTTGACATATCTTATTACGAAGAAATACTTCATTTGAAAATGTACAGAGTAGCTCTAGGAAAACAACAGCAAACTCAGAAAACCTTGTCAACAGTGCAGACTTTCTACAAATGCAACTGACAAAACCGAAATAATATTTCCCATTAAGAATGAAGTTTGCAAATAGCTGGGAGTGGAATCTGTGAAGGTAGTCTTGCTATAAGACCATTAACCAGAAAATGTTGAGAATTTATAAATTTGCTACGCAGTCCTGAGAACACTTAGAGAGAATTCAGTGGTCTGACTCATTGTTAATAACATTCTCACCTCTCTTTGTTGCTGTGGGAGAAACATAGGTGGAGTATTTTTGCAGTGGGTCTTGAGGTACCAGTCCCTCTGAGTCAGTGGAGAAGACATTGTACAAGTGGAATGACTGAATCCCAGGTTGCATGAAACCAGTCTGTCAAAACCTTATATCCTTTTTGTCCTTCTCAGCAGAATACTATCATTTATGTGAACTCAGTGGAGTAATGCCCACTTACAAAAGGCTTGGATTTAGTCCTGCAGCTTTTTTCCCCCTTCTTTTCTTCTTTTCTTTTTTCTTTTCTTTTCTTTTCTTTTCTTTTCTTTTCTTTTCTTTTCTTTTCTTTTCTTTTCTTTTCTTTTCTTTTCTTTTCTTTTCTTTTCTTTTCTTTTCTTTTCTTTTCTCCTTTCCTTTCCTTTCCTTTCCTTTCCTTTCCTTTCCTTTCCTTTCCTTTCCTTTCCATTCATTGCTGTCCTCTTTCATTGACATCTACAATGGCATCTTACACACCCAGACGAGGTTGATATTGCACACAGTATAAATCAGATTGTTGATTCACATTGTGAAGTGTGTCACATTTTCTGAGAATTCCCTGGGATGTCATAGCCTTTTCCTTTCATCCCAAAGAAAACTGCAAAACATGCTCCCTGTTCAGCTCAATATGTTGAGACTATTTCACTGAATGGGCTGGGGGGAAAAATGAAGAAAAGGACACTCTTTATCCATTTATGGTTTTACTGGTTAAATTTATCAAAGCAAGCTGTCAGCCCTTTTGAGTGGAAAGGTCATTAATGCCGAATGGAGGGGCGCATGGGATACTGGAAGCAAGTTAAACCTTCCTGGCTTTCTCATCATCCCCAGTACCACTGTGTCCTCCATGAGGCTTACTCATGTTTGGGAGACATCCCAGTGATAACCAGCTGGAGGGAAAGAGACTGGCAGCCTCACCACCTCAGCCCGCTTCTATGAAATCTCCAGGAATGCTTAGGAGAGAAACACACGGATCCTGCTGTCACTCCGAAGCAGTCATTTCCATCTTCAGCTTTTCCCCATTTTTTAAAAAATCTCCCTCTCCATTTTATGTCCAAAAAAAAGCCTGTAGTTTGCAAATCTCACCGTTTTGTTGTGAGCCGTGACCGACACATCGAGATAAATCAATGCCTTCAACAGCCAGACACTGAGAAGGACTTGCTAGCTATATGAGCAGCCCATCTGACCAGGTGCTGCATTTCTGTAACAAAGAGGGCATAAAAGGGAGTCAGCACCAGAAAAAGGAACATTTTCCAGAAACATTTTCCCTTGTCAACCTTTTGTTTTCCCGGGGTGCGTTTTTTGTTGGCTACGTAAGAAAGATAATTCAGCTACAAGTATAGTCCCAAATTTTCTCTTCCTCCCTCAAAGAACTCTTTAACTCTTTCTTGACACCATCCAAAATATTGTCCTGCGGAGGGGGAGGTTTATACGCTTCTGAATGAGCACAATTATAAATGCAAATTTTACTTGACTGAATGCTCAGAAAGGAGACAGTAGGTTCATTGCAATATTCCTTTTAATGGTTCATAGTGGGGGGGTTGAGATGCATTTCACTGTGTGGGCCAAGGTGTCTCGTAGCACGGTTAGGGTGAGTACAGGGCAAGGCCACCAGTACTGCTCCTGTCAGACGCAGTGTATGTGCCCAGCCTAGCAAACGTGATGACTGCACTATGTCGCCTGGCCTGACCACAACCCATCGATTCGCCGGTGCTCCACTTAGATGGTAGTCCATTAATCAACTTACCTGCCAATTGGACAGAAACATTTTGCATGTTCTTCCAGCTCCAGCACAAACACAAAAAGTCTAGGTTTTTAATATGATCTGCAGCTGCCTTAACAGTCCATGGCAATATAGCATTTTTTTTCTTTTTCTCACTCACTTTCATGCATGTAAATGAGGATGTGAGGGTGTGCAGATACAGAGAGCTGTCAGTTACCTCATGTTCTAACTTCTTGGCAATAAAGTCATTCAGAAATACAGCTTCATGCAGGTAACAGTAGCTTTGAAAGAAACATAAAAAAGCCTGTTTTACATCATGGCATCTTCACAGGTGTGCTGAAGCAGGAGACCTAATTATTTTACTGGTTGTATGCAAACAGACAGATAAAGTGTAAAATGTTACACCCTACCAAGGGGACCAAGAGGTGATAGCAGGAACAGGAAGGGTAAGAAGATAAAGCAACTGTGGTTTTGTTGTTACAAGGAAATCAGTACAAATCTTTGGGAAAATGTGCTGAATAACTGGCCTTTAAATCACTGTAGCTAGCAGCTATACAGCAATCTTAAAAAAATTGGGTAGTTTTAACCAGGCATTCCATTAATAGGGTTTAATATAATAGGTGTCAGACCTGCTCCACCTACAATTGTATTAATAACAAAGTGCACAGGGATGCTGTGACCTCTGTCCGCACCAGCACATTGGAGAATTCAGGAGGAGTTCTCTGCTGCTTGTAAATACTCTTTCTTTCTTTGGAGACGCACACAGGTGAATAACATCTGTAGGAACTGATGGAAGCAGTTCACCAAGTTAAAGAGTTCTTACATTTCTGACATGTCAAAAACATCTGCTTCCTTCTTAAATAAACCATTGAATGAATATTCTCATACAGCACTACCGAAGCATGCAATACAGCTTCATTAAAAGCCTTCCGCTGCCCTCCAGATACACTTAAGAAAATAACTCTAAATGGAAGGATGCTACACACAATAGCTAAAGGGAATGCAATCACATTCAGAGAAGATGAAGAAATCATAAGCAGCCACCTGCATTTCTGGAAAGTCCTTGGGCTCTTGCTATTGGCAATTCTAGCAAAACACTTCACAGCATACACCCGTGTCTGTTCCCAAAGCTTTCAGGTTGAACCACAGGCTCTGGCTTGCATTGCTATTGTAAGAATAACCTACCTCTATGAAAAGCAGTTACTTAGGAATAGGAAAGACTATTAGAAATAAGTAGTAGCCAGGCAATTCTTCCCCAGGAACTGAAGTGAAACTTTCTTAAGCATTAACAAAAGCAAACAGAGGAACTGCAGGAGAGCTAAGGGATGGATCCCCAAAACTGTCTTCTGTGCATGTCAGAGTACCCTGGCAGGCCAACCCCAGCTGCCTGCATAGGGAACTCAAGTTCAGATTTTGCTTGTGCCATGGGACAGAGGGAACATTTCTGTCCTGAGACCATTGTTTGAAATAAGATTAGAAGAGCTGGTCATGACTGAGGTTGTTTGATAACGTCTTTCAGAAAAAATAGAAAGCACTTTGGCAAGAGAACATGATTAGCCTCGTACTAGGTCATCAGTACAAATATATACAGGACTATGTAGTGACTTTGGTCTAATAGTACTCTGGTTCTACAAATCCTTGATTTCAGATTTCCTTCCTTCTACACGGTTTAAATAAAAGTCATTTACCTCCTTTCTTATATCCCAATTGTGTTAGTTTCCACCTTTGAGAGAAACTCTTAAAAAGTACGCTTTCGTCTTTACTTTTCACCAATTCCCGCATTGGGCAGGTGGACTGTTCCCTAACTTGGTGGCGGCTGAGTACTGTCAGTATCCCGGGGAACTCTCTCCTAATCCTCCCAGCTGAAGTGCTGCTGAGCACAACTCTCCCAACTGTTTTTGCTCCATAACATCTTGACACTTTGACCCTTAAGCTCCACAACAAAGCCTGAACTGAAACATCAGACAACATATTCTTAAAACACCAACATGTCAAATTCTTGATAAAGGACTTATAGGTCAGCAGTAAATTTTTAAAAACCCTTTCCTTTTTCTATGAATAAGACCTGGATTTTTCAAGTGTGTAAAAACCTGGAGCAAAGGCTCTTCCTAGAGTCTTTGTCTCCTGCAGAGTTACCACCTCCTCAATAAGAAAAAAGGTGCTCTTTTTTAAGGCTATGGGGGGCATACTGAGCTTCCCATCCCCTCTCTTAAATGTTCTGCCTTTCTTTCCCTGAAAAATCCTGTTGAAAGGAGTATATTTCTTAGAGTGAAATTCAGAGAGAATGACTAGAATAGCTTCCTGCAGGCAGTTGCCAGGTTGATATATCAAAGCGATATTGCTTTCTGAATTGAGTGGCACCAATCAGCAGGAACTGTCAGTCTGGGGATATAATAACTGTGGTGCCAGTCGTCAGGAATCTAAATGAAAGTTTCAGCTGTACTTGTATATTTAAAGTGCCTGTTGGCTCGGGGAGGGGAATAGGAAGGGGGAAGAGCTTTGCTGGCTGTGTCAAGGAAAGGATGGCATCAGAAGAAAAATTTGGTGAAGCACACAGCACCTGGATTCTCCTCCCAGTGCAGTGTGAGAGTCAGACGACCGAAGTCACGGCACGAAACGGATCTTGCATCTGCGCCCTTCGTAATTCCAAGCCCTGTTAACTATCTTTCTGAAGAGAAGGCGAAGATTCGTATAAGCCTGTCACATTTGTCACACTGACATCCTACCGAACTGCCTTTCCGGACTCCAGTCCAAATATAGATTCCCCGAAAACTCTGCTCCGCTGCTGCCTGACTCCGTCAACGCCTGAAATCTGTAGACACCTGTTTTTTTAATGACTAAAGTTCCTCAATTCTTACCGAGGTGCTGACACAAACCGCCTCAGAGCCCGCAGGCCTGGCGCCCTTCCCTTCCCTTCTTCCCCCCGCCCGGTTGGGGAAATGGTGTTTGAGCAAGGACAAAACCCTGGCTGCCCCCTCCTGAAGGAGTACCCACAGCACCAGAAGGTTCGCGTTGGAAATCCCACGGTATTGCCGCTCTCGGTGCTATGACATCGGAGACCTTTTGCAGACCCAGGACTGAACAAAATAACTGATGTAATGAACCGGATCACCCTTCTGCGAGGGAACCACGATCAGTGCTATTTTAATCAAATTTTGGTATGTGAATCATATTTTAATTGGGTTTCTTTTTTTTTTTAATATTCTGCGCCGTAAACATGAGATAAACCATTACATCCATGCAGTGTCTGTGACTAGTGAGTAAGGTCACAGTGTTGATTCAGTTTGCTGCGTACATGACTATGACTCACCAAGCAGAGGAAAACTCTCAGACCGTAGAAATACAGGTATCAAACCCAGGCAAAGCTTGTCTTTTCTGGACGGCGCATGTGAGCCCTCATTCTCAAAAAACGTAGCCTGATACAAGATTTATTGAGAGGGGTGCAGAGTCTCAGCTTCATTCCTGTCCTTGTACTCCCATGCTGCAGATCTGTGACTCCCACCTCACTTGCGTAATTGTCTGGAAAGCCACTTTCCTGCTGAATTGAACAAAAATCTCACCATCCATTAAAAAGGGCAAAGTGATATTGTATGTGATGGTACAATTCCTGATCTGTAGCTTCTAGGAGAGTAAGACTCACCACCACCCCCAAAAAAGTGGAGACCAGAGGAAGGCCAGGAGCCTGGCCAAAAGGGATTCTTCCTTAAACTGCGTGAATTGGAAGTATCTGTGATTCATCCAGCTATTGTAGGTAGCCAATTAAATATTCTGCCTTTAACAACATTTGGGTTTTACCCTCTTCAACCATGCAAAATTGAAACTAAAATCTCTAATGAAGAAAACACCCTTTAAAAGTAATTTAGAATAATTTTTAAAATATGTATTCTAAAAATGCAGTCTTACTCTCTCTCATTTACTTCTTCCAGTAGTGAAAACAATAAATTATGATGTCTGTGGAGTAGAATTAAATGGACATTTTAAACAGTTTCTTTGCCTGGGAAAGAATCAGATAAAGGTAGTAGAGGTCTGATTTCTCAATTTATCTCAGCATGGCCTCTAAAAGATGATAACCACTGAAAAGGTGATAACCAGTTTAAAAGGATATGCAATATTGATTTTATAAATGGATTCAGGTTAACCAGATATGACTGCAGAATTTCCTACCATCTGTCCCTTTGGGGGAGTGCTCTGCAGTAGTACTGAAGATTCATGGCAGATCTGATGCTTAGGCTCTTCAGGCTGTTTTGTCCTCCTGGATGTTGTCAATTGCATTTGCATTTCTTTTTATTCTCAGTATTTTGCACCCTGGTGTCCACTGAGGAACAGATTCTTGTGTACACGTCCTGTAGCATTGCTACAGGCAGATGGTTTCTATGCCAGTACATCATTGGCTGTCCTAGAATCCTGGATTTCTTTTTTAAAGGATTTTGCCTAATGTCTGCTGTGCCTTCAGTAAAATGGTTTTTTGTATTATTGAACTTTAGAAGAGCTGTCAGAATAAGAAAGAATTATTGAAGGTTTTCCATTAAATAATCAAAAGTAAATTCACTTCTTCAAAATGTTTGTGAAATATTTAACCTGGAAAAAAAGGCAAAGCCAATATCGAATGGCTGGAAATTTAAACTAAAAGCATTCAGAATGGAAACAATGTGCCAATATTTAATAGTGGCAGTAATTAACCACTGGGACACCTGGTTATGGGGAGGGCATAATAACCCTTAGTCTTTGAATCAAAATCATCTTTCTCAGTATTGACAGTCCTACGCCTTCATAGGGACTAGTGGTTCAGATTATCTGATTTGCACCATGTAAAAAACCAGAACATAGCATAATGAACATTTCCAGCCTAAATTTTTCACCCTCAGTTTTATTTGGAAGTTATTTTCTTTGGCTTTACGAATGGAATGAACCACAAAGAGCTAAGTATTGTTAAACTCTTCAGTGAAAATCAAAATCAACTTGTTGTAACTGATAAAAGGAAATTTTAAGTTCTTCATTCTTGTTTGTTTTTACAGTATCATTTTTACATTCCCACTGGTTATCATTGCATCTGAGAGTTTATCAGGATATTAAGAAGGATAAGCAGTTACAGAAGGAGAACAACTATAAGTCATCTACTAACTGTGAGGAGATTTGGGAAAAAACTTCCCTGATGACTACACAATTGTCAATTACAGTGATTTGAGTACATTCCTCTGAATAATCATGCCTGGGCTGAGATGTTGGGATAGCACGAGATGGAACATTGTCTTGATGCTCCAAACCTGTTATATTTTTATGTTGCAGCTTTGTACTTTAAAATTTTCCAAGCTTTCTTAATAGTGCAAGTATAATAATTTGAATGTCTCAAAATAATAACTATTATTAGGTTCTAAACTGTCATAGCTGGCTAGTTAATTTTGTTTATATATTTGCTCCCCCATGGTTTCCTCCCTGAGTTTCTTGTTTTTTGAAAGGCACAGACCATTCCCTAAAAGATGCAAGGACAGGTTCAAAGAATGTAATGCTTGCAGGCAAGCTACACATTTTTTCACTTACACACGATGCTCCCATTTAGCTGAACATTCGGCAGTGTCTTAGCTCACTTGGCTAATTCCATTTGCCAATTCGATTTGCCATTTGATTGATTTTAAATTGATAACAAAAAAAAAATCTCCATGCACAAATCCTACATCATTGCAATATCTGTTTGTGAGAAACGGAACAGCCCTCTTGCAGTGTGAATGCTTTGAAGATTAGACATATCATGAGGCTGTCACATAAATACACTGGTATTTGTTTAGACAGGTCCAGGTGGGCAGTTGGCTCCTTGAATTTTGATATATCTGTTTGTTAACAGCCTTAATTTTATTAGCTGTGTTGGCGGAAAATTGTGGATCGCTTGGTGGGGACAAAGGTATTTTATATCTTATTTGAACATTTTTTCAGGAGCTTGTCCATTGTTTCTGTCTTTACCAGGTGACTAGCTTTATGTGAGCTGCACGTCAGAGATACAGAGATAAGCAGAAGGAACTGCGTAATTTAGCCAGCTCTTCGGTAGACAAAAATAAATTTTTAGCAAACAGTTTCATTGTGTAAGGACAGGTAATGCAAGTGACACGCATCAGCTGTCTTCTGCTCTCTGTCGATCGCTACAGGTGCCACCATCACTGGCAGAGTGAGTAGTGATGCTGAGTTAAACTCATCTGCCACTTTGCATTACAAGCCCCTGTTTGCAGTGGCTCATAACTTTGCTGGACTTTGACAGAGGACAGAGGAGGGCTGTCCCCGTAACTGCTGGACCCCGGCTGCGCAGCGCCGGGCTCAGGAGCTACGAGCAGGGATGCCGTCTCTCCTGCCAGGAATGCCATGGACATGAGGCAAGATGGAGCATTGAAAGGAGCAGGGATGAGGCTAAGGAAGAGGAAAATGAAGTAGGATGAGCGGTAGGGGTTTTAGCAAAAGGCACTGCAAATAAGAGGCGTAGGAGAAGGGACACCAGCAGCTCCATGGCTGCTGGCAGAGGAGGAGGGACTGAGATTAAACAAGGCTCTGGGATGGAGCCGGGAAGGGGACCGGCCGGCGGGTCACTCTGAGATACCACGTAAGGAGACGGAACCGAGGTGGAAAGACTGCGGCAAGGAACCAGGCTCTGGGTGTGAAAGAGCATTGCTATGGAGTAGCGCATGGTAAGGCAGCAGAGGCTCCCAGTCCGCAGGGGAGAGCAGGTTTGGGCAGCGAGCACCTGCTCTGAAAAGCCTGTGGAAGGAGTCCAAGGCTTTAGGTGTGCGATGAGGAACTCAGTGTTTGGAGGAGGTAAAGGCATGGAAAGAAACAGATTAAATAAAACTGTTCACTTGATATAAACTTTAATTATCTTTATCTTAACGGGAACATATATTGACAAGATCTAAAGCAGCTCTCTGCTTTGAGGTTAAAAGTTGCTAGGAGAAATGTAACCCTGCAACCAGTTAAAGCCATAACAGTTAGTTTCCCATCTCCTTGTCTGGTGAAGGGCTAATGTGACAGCTGCCATGAGGCATCTACAGTTATTCTAAGAAATACCAAGAGGATGTAGGAAGATGTAGGAGTATGGGTGAGTGACAATAACTGTTCATTAGTTTTCCTCCCGATCATGTCAAGTGCTTTTTGCTGGACACCTGGTGCCATCTGCTTCCCTCCAGCTGTTCCCGTCAGGGAGACTGGGGTAGCTCGGTTGCAGCTCTGACCTCTGCATCACTTTGCTTATGCTGCTGCAGACCACACCGCTCTGCCTTCAGTGAACGATACTGCAAATTAGCTAGATTTAAGGTGAACTTCCAAAACTGTCCAAAGGTTGGGCTTGTCACTGTTGAATTTAGTGTAGTGTTCATATTTTACTTCTAACGCTGTCTGGACCACATGAAAGATGTCAGCCTACCATCACCCTCCAGTTTCTCCATTAGCTCAAACAGTGGAATCAAACACTCAGAATAAAAGTTGCATGAGGTGGACCACTTTCTGGGATGACTCAGGTTTCTGATGTGAGGTTCCTCAATGCATCTGTAACAGAGGCTGAAAGGCTTGTGTTGAGGAAGACAGGATTTCAGTAAGAGAAAGACTGGTCTTGTGATTAAGACAGTCTAGCAATAATCCCATCCCTATTCTTGTCAGAAAATTCCTACCTAAAGCTAGATTAGTCATTGGACTAAATACTCAACAAAATATATGGTCTTTGGTGCCTCAAACTAGCTGCCCAAATTAAAGGCCAATTTTAATCTTAATCTGTCTGCCTTTCTCCACATAGAAAATGCAGATAATATCACCCCTCATACCACAAAAATACTGCACGAATAAAATTTACAATGAGTAACACCATAGAAAAATCCCCCGAGGACGTCTGTGATTCTGTCGCATGGAATGGTTTGAGTAGCACAAAGTAAACATGTCCATGGGCCATGCACTGAAATAGGAGGGTAAAACAAAAATATTGAGGAGCCATTCAATCACTGAGCGCTGTCCACCCAGGGCACCGAGTGAGATGGCCTTGCAGAAAAAACAGTATGTGATCCTCAGTCAAACTGCCACAATTCATACACAACAAGGGGGCACCCCAGGGCTGTACAGACAGAAATGCAGATAGATACACAGAAAGCTTAATTCAGGCATTTTGTAATTTTTCAGCACTTCCATTACAACCTTACTGTAACTTCATGGGGTGTCTTGTTTAGAACATAGGTTGACCAGAGGTGAAGGGTATGCTGATAGTTTTACTGAAGTTCCACTATCACCTACATACTCTTTACACACTTTCAGAACAAGCCATTTTCATTTTAATGTGCTACAATTGCCCTGAGCCCCTGTTGAAATTATCTTCTCATTCAGTAGTCAAATTGCTGCAGCAGCAAAGTCTTACTGGATAGCCATAAGAGGAAACCTTTCAGAGCTTGGTGCTCACCATATTATCATCATTGTGATTTGGTCCTCTTGCATTCATTTTGACATTTCAGTTTTACTCAATACATCATGGCATCCTTTCACATTACCATCCTTTCACTTACCTTGGATGCCACATCATTTTCACTGAATTTTGATTTTTTTCTATTCTCACTGACACAGGCCTGAGAAACCATAGAGGAGGAAGTACTTTTGAGCTCACTCAGGTACATCTTGTATCTATAGTGAGGGAAATGACTGCAGTAGCCAACACCAACGCAGGTAGGAAACACGCATCTTAGCCCTGCTACGAGTTAGTGCCTGCAGCAACACTTGCTTCATGATAGGTGCAAGGCAGGAGTCTTCACTGGTTCTGGCCCAAGGGAATTAGCTTACTACATATATAGATGGGAACACGTTAGGCTCATTGAAGAGTGGCAGGAGCTGCCACAGCAGCATGTACTATCATGCAGGTGAAGTAGGGTTCAGGCTGGGCAGACTAGAGCTCCTCCTGGGACACCCGTTCTTTCATTGTCCCCGTGTGATCTGGAAATTCAAAACCAGTCAGACCTAATATTTCTTAACACGTTCAATTTGGCCAAATATGAGGTCTTTTTCCTAAATGTGTTGCAGTTTTCTGTACTTTGTCAGTTGAAAGAATAAGGGAAAGTACATATCTCAGTGCGCGTTGCAAATGTGCCCTACCAGCTTGGTGCAATATTAAAGGATGAGAACTGACAGTTCAAGCCTCTTTTGCTCTAATGTGCTGAATCTGAATGCCCTGAAGTGAAGAAAGCTGGAATTTCAATTCAAAATTCAACACCCACATCCCTAAATTCAAGAGCATTTGGGGTTAGTTTGTAATGTTAGTTCCTTACAGGGATAAAAACAATTTGGACTGAAGCCGGGAAAAAATCTGGGGTCCTCTCTGCCCTTTGCTACTGTTGTCTGGCAAATCAATCTCATGCCTAATTGAAGACTGCACCTGCAGAATATTAAAGGTGGGGAGCGTGCGGTACATTTTGAGCGACGCTCGCCTCACTATGACGGATGCTTTCTGACAATGCTAACACACTGAAAGGATAACACCCCTCCTCTCCCGTCAGAGGCACCGGACAGCAGTCAGACAGTTGGCGTCCTGCGTCAGCCACCGACTGCGCTGCCCAGTCTGGTCTGACTGTTTCCTTGCCCCCACGTGATGTGGAAGGGGGCTGCTGAGCAACCTCCTCTGGAGCTCTCCCTTCCCTGCCCCTCAGCTTCACTCTCTCCCGGCGTACGAGCCAGAGCTCTCTATCTGCTCAAAAAGCATTACATGGCATTGGGCTTCAGGGAAACTTAACTAAAATACTGATAAGCAGATGCTGATGATTGCCAGCCAGTATTCAGAGGAAGGGCTCTTAGGAAAGGAAACATCAAATACACAGAGAAAATATTATAAATAACATGAAATATTAAATATTAGCTGGAATGCTTTGCACAACTAAAAATAAGATGGAATTAGCTAATAGAGATACTGCGGTTCTTCCTACACAGATATGGCTCTTTTCTTCTCCGACCTCTATTAATAGGATTTCAGCTGCAATATTCATTTACATAGCATTTATATTGCATTAACACTAAAATAATTTAGTGCCCATGTAAACACATTCCTCCACAAGTTTCTTTAAGAGGTGGTTTCTTGGTCTCTCCGAGATATCCCTGATACCCTGTCACCTGGGCTCCAGAGTTGAGAAAGGCAGCATCTCAGTCCGTTCAATGTCCTCCTGACTTGTGCCAACAAACTCTCTTAATTCTCCACATTCTAACTTATAGGTTAATCACTGATGACCCTTCAGGTAACAGTTAACACAGAAACAGGACAGCTGTTGGATTCATCATATACAAGATCTCTTCCTTGTATCTTGTAGGATTGCACTTGAGAACCTATTTCACTTGCCTAGGCATGGGCTTGTAGGGCTATGAGATATTATTGTCTTCCCATAAACCCAGGTAAATAAAAGACTAATATCCACACAGGCATACCATCACCTCAGGTGCACCTGCCTGCATTCTCTTCCAAAGAGAGGCAGAATCCCAGTTTAAATGCAGTGAGGAGCAAAATGCAATGTGTAATCTATGGAGGTGACGACCAGTTCCCTGTGCACTCTGTCTGGTCCATAAACCAAACTGTGGTAGATCAAAACTCACTCATGGCAGAGAAATGAAGCCATTATATGCATTGAAAGTGGTGAAGGTAGAGGACAGAATTTATAGGAAGTTCATTTAGGTTCTGCACTGTTCAAGTCTCTTTTTTCTTACAATCTTTTTTTCTGCAGTCTGACTAGAAAAGCTTTTGGAGGGTGAGCATGTATGGCTTAAGGGAATAATCAACCACAATCTTCTTCAGATAGCGCCAGAAAAAGCTACTAAGCATGACTTGTGACTACCATGCTCCTTTCCTGATTTTTCTAGGTCTCGTAGTTGAATGCCCTGTCCTCTACACATGGGTAGGGATCCAGAATGTTCCAGCTAAGATCCACTTCTCTTTTTAACTGGTTTTCTTCTGTCCTGTGGCACAAATTCAAATGCTTGAAATACCAAAGCATGTAGGCTACACATTTTGATCTGTTTCCCTTTATCTACTCATCACCTCTGCTCTTACATGGAAAGAACTGCCTGGTTTTGGAGCTGAGCCATCTGTTTGAATCTGAGCACTTAACACAGCAGGGTCACAGTCAGTAACAGGGACTCCCCAGGGACTCATTAGGACTTCCAAAATTGTGTATAAATGCAGTATATATGTATATATATGCTGCTCTGGCTCAGAAAGCTTAGGGGAAAATCACAATTTAACTGTAAGTTGAAGCCCAGAAAAGTAGTGGGAATCTTTGCAATCACAGCCAAAGCAGGAGGATCTCTTTCTGTTCATTATGAATTGCCAGCTGAAACAAGCTGAATTGCAAAATTTTGTTTTAACTACAGTTCATAACAAATCTTCCTCTATCCCTTGCTCACCAGGTGAAGCTTCAGTACGGCTGAGTAGGACCTAAGCATAGCTGTCTTCAAGTGAACTGAATTCATTGGCGCTGGAGTAACTTAAGGACTTCATCTAAGCCCTTACTGAAAGCATTTGCCAGGATGACCCATGCAGGACAAGCTACAGGGTGATAAAAAATTAACTGAAGAAAACAGTTTCTTTTAATTTTTGTTCACCTATTTCCTTTTTTCCTCATCGCTAAATAATTAAAAAAAAAAAAAACCAACAACCTGCCCAGTTTTACTTTAGCCTATTTGTACAAAGGTTAAAAAACCAGTCTCTGGTATTTTCATTGCTTCTTTTATTTTTTAACCTTTCAGTAGTTTACATTACTAAGCTGTCAAAAAGCACTAAGGGACTTTAACCTGCAACTCCCATCCACATCAGTAATATCGTGTAATGTCCACGATGGAGCAACTCAAACGTGTGCACTTATCGTACAGCTTTGAACAAGCATTAAGTACTCATTGAGCCAACCACTTAATTATATGCCAAAGTATAGACTACTGTGGTGGTTAACTGAAGAACAACAGCTAAGGGAATCACATCGCTCTGAAACTCCTGGGTTTTGGGGTGGGGGTATTTTGTGAATGACATGACTGTCCTCCCTTTTAGTCTGAGGGAAGGGAAGGCAAAAGAAAGGGGCAAGGCAAGGGAAAGGGGAAAGGGAAGAAGGGGAAGAGAGAAGGGCAAGGGGAAGAAGAGGTAATTAATAAGAAAGGCAGAGCAGTAGCAACCATTTTGCTTACAAGGAGGCCTTTTGATTAGTGTAGTCCCCACCACAGAAGTAAAAGGGCTTCTAGCTGAAGTACAGCAGCGCTTGTGTTTGTAAATTGTATTCTGCAGCATGTCCTGGCAATGTTTTTTTGGATATTGAGCAGAACTAGTTATATCTGGTGGCAAACTGAGGATGACCAAGTAGTGGAGCAACAGTGAATTGTGGAGAATTGGAGCTCAGTGGTGCATGAAAGCAGATATTTAGCCAGAAGGTGTTTGATTCTTCAGTCCAAATGACACACCCAGGCACACCACAAGAAAAACCTTAAGTCATAAATCTCATTCTAGGGAGAGTGCCTTGCAAGGTTCAAGAATGAGGAGAAGGAAGTTAGTGTTTACATTTATGATAGAAAGTGCAATCTTAGATGTGTCAACCAATCATGTTTTGATATGGACAATGCTCTGAACTTGCAGGTATTACCAAAATGATTTAACTGATTTTGACATTTGAGGAATTTAAGGGGAGGAGATGAAGAGAGAGTTTCATTGTGCTCTTTTCAATGAACTTAAAATGCAGGAGATTTGAGTCACTGTACTAAGGAAAGGAGAGAGAAGGCACATGTAATATCCATGGCAGTAATCCAGGTTCTGGATTAAATTCCCTGATCCAATCATACTTTCTGAAGCAAGAATTACTTTCTTTCCATTAGCTGGAGTGGCAACGTTCCACTGCTGCTGATGGGGCCTGTGTGTATTAATGCAAAGAAGAACATGAAGTTGCTAGATATAGTGTGACAAAAGTCTGAAGTTGTGCACATTACCCTAAATACATAGCATCAGATCGGATGAAGACTGCTACTGCCCCTCTAATATAAAATGTGTTTGGACTGGTCTAGTTGGATTCTCAGCTGCCCTATATGTCCAACGTTGTCTTCTCTATTCATTACCATTGCTTTGACATGTGGCTGTAGATTCCCCAGATAAAGGATGGTGTGCCTTGCTGCAACAAAAGGAGACCTTCTGGACTGCTTGTTGCAAAATCATTCAGGAATCTCTGGTAATTTGGGGGGTACATATATCAATATAGTCTCTATAATTTTGAAAAGAGGGTTACAAAAAAGACTGAAACACCTCCTGCCTCGAGTGCAGCACAGGGATCAATTCAATTGCCCATACATAGGAATCTACTGACATGTGAGATACCTTGGGGTATCCAAGAAGCACACAAAAGTGGTGGATAAGACAGAAGACTTAAAAGAGACCCAAAGCCTTTTGGAACAGCTTCTGGGGGCCAGGTGGAAGAGTGTGGGCTGTCTGAAGTGGCACTAGACAGCCATGTATGGACAAATGAATCAAACCCAAGGAATGGGATTCAGTTTGTGATTAAGACACAGAAATATACGTATCTCTATATGGGTATCTCTATATGTGGTAGATGGCCAAATATGTAAGTTCCCACTACAGGCAAGGGAGATCCAGAGCCCTATTAATTTGCCTGACCACAGGTATCCAGAGCCATATGAGGTGCACATCCTTATGAGGTGGGCAAATCAGACCCAAGGACCTATAGCAGACCTGTGCCTGTCTGCAGTATCAGTTGGGGGCAGGTAGGATATCCTAGGACATCTTAAATGGAACTAGACACCTATAGTGAGGCAATGGCATGGGTGGGGGGTGGGAGGAGAGGGGCTCTTTCTAGAAAGTTTCTCCAGAGTTGACACCGTGGACTCCATTCAGTTGTCCACACCAATGTAGTTTGTGCTATGAGAAATGGTCTTCCTGGCCTCTGCCCACAACTCCAGAGACAAACAGACTGTGGTGGGTTGACCATGGCTGGATGCCAGGTGCCTACCAAAGCCGCTCGATCACTCCCCTCCTCAGCTGGACAGGGGAGAGAAAAATATAACAAAAGGTTCGTGGGTCGAGATAAGGACAGGGAGACATCACTCACCAATTACTGTCATGGGCAAAATGGGCTCTACTTGGGGAAAATTAATTTAATTTATTACCAATCAAATCAGAGTAGGATAATGAGAAATAAACCCTGAATCTTAAAACACGTTCCCCCTACCCCTCCATTCTTCCTGGGCTTAACTTTATTCCTTAATTCTCTACCTCCTGCCTGCCAGCGGTGCAGGGGGACGGGCAATGGGGGTTGGGGTCAGTTCATCACCCGTTGTCTCTGCCGCTCCTTCCTCCTCAGGGGGAGAACTCCTCATTCTTCCCCTGCTCCAGTGTGGGGTCCTTCCCATGGGAGACAGTCCTCCATGAACTTCTCCAGTGTGAGTCCTTCCCACGGGCTGCAGTTCTTCATGAACTGCTCCAGTGTGGGTCCCTTCCCTGGGCTACAGTCCTTCAGGCACAGACTGCTCCATCGTGGGTCCCCCGCAGGGTCACAAGTCCTGCCAGAAAACCTGCTCCAGCGTGGGCTCCTCTCTCCATGGGGCCACAGGTCCTGCCAGGAGCCTGCTCCAGCACGGGCTTCCCATGGGGTCCCAGCCTCCTCTGGGCATCCCCCTGCTCCAGCGTGGGGTCCTCCCCGGGCTGCAGGTGGAGATCTGCTCCACCGTGGACCTCCCTGGGCTGCAGGGGGACAGCCTGCCTCACCATGGTCTTCCCCACGGGCTGCAGGGGAATCTCTGCTCCGGCGCCTGGAGCACCTCCTGCCCTCCTTCTGCGCTGACCTGGGGGGCTGCGGGGCTGTTGCTCTCACATGTTCTCACTCCTCTCTCTGGCTGCAGTTGCCGTTGCACAGCAGTTTTTCCCCTTCTTACATCTGCTCTCCCAGAGGCACTACCACCGTTGCTGATGGGCTCAGCCTTGGCCAGCGCCGGGTCCATCTTGGAGCCGGCTGGCATTGGCTCTGTCGGACATGGGGGAAGCTTCTGGCAGCTTCTCACAGAAGCCACCCTTGTAGCCCCCCTGGCTACCAAAACCTTGCCGTGCAAAGCCAATTCACAGACCTTCCATTGGCTCTGTGCTATATTTGTTAGCCTCAGATGGATGTCTCAGATACCCAAATATCACAAATTACACTTAGACCTCTGTCAGAAAGGATGGCAATGAGATGTTTTTTCATTTAAACTGAACTAAAACCAGGGTCATGTATTTTTTTCTTGGAAAGACAGTGAGCTGTTGCAAAAAGCCTTCAGAAGAAAAGAAGTGACAATGAAATGAAAAAGTTCTTTTGACTTTTGGTTGCTATGAAGTTCTTTATGGCTCAGAGGCAATTAAGTGTTTGCATGCTGGTTCTGTGGAAATCTAGACTTAATGGAGAGCTGTTTAACATCACATTTGTTTATCTGAATATTTTTACTCAGGACTGCCTCATTATGTCTTATTATTTTCATGTTTCAACCTAAACTATCAGCATAAGGATCAATTATAACACTACATTTTCCTATTAAAAAAGAAGTTCATGGATCAGTGACAGAGTGCTGAAACAGCAAAAATGTTTTTTCCATAAAAATAACCTTTTCTGCAGCAGTCTCACTGATAACTTTGTTAAATTATGGAAGATCTCACAATCCCCATAAACCTGCATATAGGTCTCCTGTGCCTGTGCTCTCTCAGAATATTTGCACTTACCAGAACCAAGCTTTCTCCCTCATTAATCTAGACTTATTTTCAGAGAAAGACAAGTGTACTCAGGTGGCTTGGTTTTTAAGTGACTACCTTGAAACACTGAAATCTATTCGGAAGCGCCAACCAATTCTCTGAGAGTTGGATCCTATTAAACATTTCATTTTGTGCAGCCCAAACTGGCGAAGTTAAACTTCACATCAAAGCTAAATGTGGCTTTATGTTAATGACATTTGTTGCAACTGGAGGTCGAAAATGTCCGCTCTAGACAAGTAGAAATGCAGATATGTTTCCTTCTGTTTCCATTAGTCTGATGCACATGTAGTTTTTTCTCCCAAATATGAAGACTACCAAGTTCACATGAAACCTCAGACTCAGGCAGCAGACTCCTCCATGCTTCTCCCTCAGCGAGGAAGATGTCTTGGGATGCTTAGGTGGTATAACCCTGCACCTTTCTTCTGCTTTTTGACTCTCTACACTGCATACAGCTGGTCAGTGGGTTGCAGTGACCGCACCACAGCTCTCACCAAGCAGGAGCGAGACTGGGGTATGGCCCTGCAGCCAGGGATTCTTCCCTGGTGGGGTCCTCCGAGGAGCTCCGTGGCCTGGCACACTTCCCGCCTGCAGATCGCCGATGCTCCATGAGTTGGTCTACCAGCGGAGAGGCAGGCCACACTGCTGGCCCATGGGAAAGGGTAGGAAAAGAAGATGGTTGAGTTCTGTGAACAAGAGGGCTAAAAGGTGTTCTTCCTCCACAGAATAAAAGCTTGGATAGATGAGTCTATCAGTATGATTTAAAAATCAGCTCTGACAAGAGATGGCAATACAACATTTGTTTCTTCTGGTAGATTTTGCAATTCAGATTTAAGCTTGTGACACTCTAGTGTATGAGAAAGCTGTCAGGAGCATTTTAAGCATAGTTATTTTTCTCTTTCCTAGGCTGCGTTAAGGTAACCTGGGTTTGTAACTTGAAGAATTAAAGTAGAACATTTTGTAGAATTCTGAAGTATTTCTTAAATACTTTCTGTAAGACACAGTTTATGCTGCATATGTGGTGGTGGGGTAATCTTTATTAGTATTCTCTTGATATAACCTAATTTATTCATTGCTTCGTCACCCCTGAGAAATATGGACCCCTCCAAGTGAGATGACTAAACCATATACCTTACCGTCATGCATTCGCTGTCCATAAGATTCCACAAACAATAAATGTATGGGAAATATGTTTCTCCCTCCAAGATTAATCTGTGCAGTCAGGGAGTCTAAGAGATATGACAAGGCTGATGTATTGTACGGCAATTCATTTCAGTGAAATATTTCTACATAACTGTTGATGGAGAACAAAGTTGGAATTTGCTGAAACAGTTGTATATGGTATGCACCAGCATCTCAACAGCAGGAACCTTTTAGCAGTACAGCAGCTCATTCCTAAAGGGTTCTTTTCTTACGCCAAGATGCAGCAAAGTTGGCAGCTCGGCCCAACCCGAAGTGGTGCTAGACAAGATGCAGAACCACAGGGTTTGGGCAGATGTACCACTGACAGATGGTGCTGAGATTAGTCATTATCAATCAGCTTCAACTTGCATTTTTTCCTCTGGTTCAATGCCAGTCAATGATGAACCCTGACTGATAATGCCTTATTACTGGCCAATATTTATTATGATTTGCTGACTCCCTAGAGG
Source organism: Aquila chrysaetos chrysaetos (assembly GCF_900496995.4). Taxonomy (NCBI): domain Eukaryota; kingdom Metazoa; phylum Chordata; class Aves; order Accipitriformes; family Accipitridae; genus Aquila; species Aquila chrysaetos. Next base: position 29,669,915 of record NC_044008.1, read on the forward strand.
ACAAAGTGGAGGCATAGACCCTGCTCACGGGAAAGCACAGACATAATGTACCAAGTTTGCTCATTATCACCAAGACTGATGCTTACAACTCCAACATCAGCTCTGCCGGTGCCATTCTCTGCAGAGGGATCAGGGGCTGAACGCAAGCAGAAAGACCAGCTGCCACCTCTCTCAGAGGTAGTTCCACCCAGTTAAGGCTGAAGTGTGCTTTTCGGGATAGCATAAGAGGAGCATAAATAGGCACTAATATGTAGAAATCCAAGACTGGCAATTATATGAGTACTATGTCCTCTTTAAAAATATTAAACAAATGGCATTTTATTTTAAATCTGTATTGGGTTTAAGTGGCAAGGTGACCCTGCCAAGGTCAACCCACCACAAAATCCAGAACAAGGAACTGAGGAACAAAACTATGACTCAAATTTGACACCCACCCACCCCGCCGTTTCCTTGTCTCAGGGTTAAAAAAGGGTACATATATGAGTACATGGATACACATATGTATGCAGGTATGTTGTACAGAGACACAACTTTATAAGAAGGTAGATGGGACTGTACATCTCTCCCTGCCTTTTCCTCCACTGTACAATCACATGATGTGGTGGTGACAAAGCAGGACTGGCTGCACTACATCCTCTGTGAGCACTCATAAGCTTGTAATATAATACTAAACACACCCCCCACCCCAAAACTACAAGACTGTAATATAATACTAAACATTATTACACTAGACTCAGCCTTGATTTACTCAGACATAACTCCACTGAATCCCACACCAAGACTGAACCCTCTCCCTTGACATTACAGAGATTGAAAAATTGTTGCTAAAAATAAAGATAGTTGTCCTCACAGTCTGACTAGTATCTACAAATTATATTAAATTCCTTTAGAGGAAAAAAAAAAAGAAATTATGTTATATGCAGTAGACAACATATTGCATGTTCATTGTTGAGATGTCACAGAAAAGTTTTCTAAAATCATCATTGCTGATACTGACTGGAAGAAAAATAAAGCTATAATAGATAGCTGGTTTAACAAAACTGTCCTAGCATGTCTTTTATTTGATAAAGATTAAAAGAAAATTACTGCATAATGCAATATACCCAAGTCAGCACAGCAGTAAGAGGAGTCATTTTATCTACAGGATTAAGTCTCACAATAGAATAATCCATAATGGAAGTTACAGGAATGGAGCAAAAGAGAGAGCTAAAAAGGTTGTTCTTTGCTTTTTTTTTTCCCCAAGAGTTATAAGAGGATGATCTAATGCTATGTTTCCATAAGCAGAGTTCTTTCCCAAAGCATTTCCCAGGATCATTTCTTTTTATATTTAATGAATTTCAAGAAGTGAGGAAGGTTGATGTTTTATGCGTAATGTGGTCCCTGAACAGCAGAATACAGCCGTGAAGATATTCTATGTATCTTATTTTATAGCTGCCAGAAATGCTTTTTTTTTTTTCTTGAACAAAGACTCTCCAGCAATTTATGAATGCAGTTAAATGTTCAGACATTTCGGTGCAGCAGAGGTTTTCCCTGTGCAACTGAGGATATAGGGAATTTACAAACTTCAGGTTTTTAACAGAAACCTGCCTCCAAAGCAGCATTTGAGAACTGATTTCTCCCCTGCAGAGAGCTAGGATTTCATCTCAAACACAGCCCCAAACTGGTTCAATACCAATACTCTCCAGTGTAGGCTGCGTCTCCCAGGATGAGAGCCCCTTGGTGAGGGGGGAGGCACGGCGGGGTGGCTGCAGCCCACGCCAGGAGGTGAAGCCCAGCGAGAAAACCCAACGAGAAAACCCAACGAGAAAGCCTAGCTCACAGGAAAGACCACCACTCAGCTGCACCTCCCGTGAGGCAACGTTCAAGAACCACGTAATTTCTGACTTGGGACATTTCTCTGCAAGGTCGGAAGCACCAATGGATGCAGAATCCCTATAGATAATTCATGGCACTTCCATAGGTACTTTTCAGGGCTAATGTCATCTAAATAAAATTAAAAATATCTTTAAAAATAAAGACCTACCCAGAAGTGGTTCTTCAATGGAATATAGCAAATTTGAGCAATTAGCTGGTCAGAAAACCACAACTAATTTCTAAGTGGAAAGGCAGAGAAGCAAGGTAACATCCTTTAACATTTTTTTTTTTTTTAAACATAGACAGGCTTTCAAGTAAATAACCAGCTAGAAGAAAATAAGAAGATTTGAAACATTTTAATTCACTGAGGTTCATGGGAAAATAATCTGAAGTACCTTATGTGTTATCAACTGGTTTATGTGCAAAATATTAGATTGGGTAATGTTGTACTCAACAGCTGAAACACAAGCTCAGCTGAGAACTGACACTGTTATTTTGGGGAAAAGACAAATTTACCAAATCAGTTTTCCTGATCTTTTTAAAAATCCCACAAAAGCTAGCACAATTTGAAAAAAAAAAAAAAAAAATATTGAATCGATTCCAGACAAACATACCTGAAAAAAGAGTCATACCTTAAATAATAGAGGTCTGAACTTGCAGCACTGACATAGATAAATAGGTAGCCTAATAGGTTGTTTACTGTGCTATTGGACCTGGAGCATGATAAAGTAAGCAGAAAAGGGACTGCATAAGCTTTATCTCCATAACAACCAAGAAAAGAACGATTACAAAAGAGCATGGAAAAGCCACCTTCACAAAACAGGCTTTAACCTTAGAGCAATGGGAGCAGCACACCACAGTACTGCTGATGTCTAAATAAAAAAAAGACACAGTCTTGGCTCAAAACTATTGCATCTCGCACCAAGTTGGATGCTCCAGTTGCAATAATAGAAGTGTAAACCTATTTAATACAGCAGTTGTATGGAACAACAAATTCTTTTAAAGGAATTGAATTATGATCAGTATGTTACAGAGGAAGAAAAGATAGCATTGCATTAAAGTAACTTTCAGAATATACCTGTATAACAAGAAACCATTCGCATAATACTTTCATTTAGCACATTTCAGGGTATTAAGCCATTTTAAAATTAGCTAGTTTCTCTTTTGTTTCCACAAGCTTGATAATTCAAAAAGCTCTTCGCTATAGTTTGACCTAGCTGGGTGAGTTCTTTAAGGTTTTAGAAGAAAGACAGCATTCAAAAGCAGTCTTCACAGAAACCTCCTAGCTGAATAAAAAAGGGGACAAATGTTTGAAACGAAGGAGTCATTGGGAAGGTAGACTCACTTGCAACCTGAACCTGTTCCTACTCAAAATGTTGGCAAAAATCCTGCTGGCTTTAATGAGCATGGGATCAAGACCTTGGGTTTTCTCTTTAGATTACAAATTAAACTCCTTGATGTGAAACTACTTTTAGGGGAAAACTGCAGCTTTAATGTACAGGCCTTCAGTAACGCAACGTCTAGAAGAGCCTTACTTTGGCCAAAACTCCTGGGGGCATTTTTCTTCCCCCCAGGTACAATAATTGGTCAGTGGAAATAGTGCAGACATGCTACAGCTATATGTAGCCATGCAGAATGGGCACAGCTACCCCAGCTGCCATTAACAATTGCAGTTAGCTCTTCCCTTCTCTCACAACCCACAAACTCTTTGCATGATCTCTCTCACACAGTGTCATCCCAGTGGGTTAGAGGCAAAATGAGAATTACATTTCCTTGAAGAATTTGAAAGCTCTTTTAACTGGGACTACTTTTACATGAAAAAAAAATAATCCCACAACTGAAACTAAAAGTGGCTATTTGGCTTGGATATTTTACCTAGGCTGTTCAATGTTTGTGAAGAGGGGAAAGATAAGGGGACTTTTTTCTGGCAAATAAGGGTTCTAGTAAACAAGAAGTCATGGCACAGTTTTTCACACACAAACACAAATCCATTTGGAGAGAAAAAGGCCATTTTCAGTAGTAAAGCTCTTTATTAAAAATAAATAGAGAGAGCAACCCTGACCCATGCAGCAGATCCCCCATCCCTGCCCTTCCTACCTTGCATCCTCCAGCCTGTGGTAAGGAGCAGTCCTTGTGCTTACAGCAGCCACAGCACAGCAAAGACAGGATGCTTGCCTCAGTTTCCTTACTTGTGCATAGTGCCCTTTCACAGAACAGAAGAATCTTGCCTGCACTGAGCGCATTTGACCCAATATTGAAACGCTAACCTAACTACAAGAAGAACTTTCACAAAGACTTCCAATCCAAATATCAATTAAAATTTTTCTAGGCAAACGTGCTACGGTTATGTGTACAAAGCAAATAAACTGAGAGTCGATACAACTACAACTGCTACAATTAGCAAATATGTATGTAAGATTTATTCAAGCACTAGTCATTCAAGACATTATTTATTATTCTTTTCCTTGATGCCATATGTCTCAATCAAGTTATAATTTCATTACTACCTGTGCCAAAATATTTGAAATGCAAAATTCTTTCTCCAAAACAATGTATAAGAAATACAGTTGTAAAAGACCTGCCAAGGCTGATGTTTCTTATTTACCATTTCAGTATTACTTTTACACTGGTACATGTAACTTCAATGGTAAGAAAGAAGTAAAATATTTTTAGTCATTTTGCTGGGGGTTGGTTGTTTTTTTTTTTTTTTTTCATAATTTTAATGCTCTGCTCTACTGAGTACATGAAGACAGTGATACTAATCAGAGGAAAATGAGAAACTAATGCTTAGAAGGTGCAGATGTAAAGCTGCTTAGGTATGACTTTGCAGCAAGAATAACCTATTCGTGTATTAACACTGAAATACTACCTACCAAATTAACTCTGCATCAGGAATACTGGAAGTGGCTGTTTTAGCTTCAGTAAAAGACCACAGTAATCAGTAGATGAAATCTGTTGACAAGAGCCCCTTTTAAATTCCACACAACTGGATATCTTCCTTCTCACTCTGGGAACAAGCAGATTCAGACATACTGCTGTCATGACTGAAATGTGGAAGAAGGGCTCCCTATGTAAAATCTTCCACCACCAATTCTAGCAGCTTTCAAATGACATATTCACAAATCAGTTTTGCATAAACTTACTCTAAGGTATTCTTACTGAATAGCTGAGTGGGAAAATATCATACTAGCACTAACAGAGTTTGTTATTCAGATCATCTTGATGTCTTTCCTTTTGGTGGTATTTGACAAGTATTGAAGTTTTATACCAAACCTTACAAGCATGTATAGTATCTAATTATAAGGTGTTACAACCATTAGTATGGCTCTTTTGGAAGATTGGAACTCCTTCCTGGACTGATACATACACATTCATCCTGAATACCATTCATAAGCAATTTTCATGAAAGCAATTGTTTCTTTGCAGACTAACGTGCAAATCCTACTTATAAAGCTTACAAAAGGTTAATGGTGAATAAATAATTTAAGATATAACCGATACCTGGTAGATGACCTCATTTGCTTTCACAAGAGAATTCTTATCTTTTCTTAGAAGAGAAGATAAATGTCATAAATGAGCATCATATACCTAGATAGATACACATACAAAGTATGCTAATATTTTGTTCAGCTGTGACATGATGAAAGGTCACACTTGCTGATAGATTTTTAGCAACATATTAGTTATGTCAATGTTCTTGTGACTATTCTGATGACACCAAGGAAAAGCATGCTATTAGCACCTCTCTGTAATCCACCCAAGTCAAACCACAAGAGGGAAAAACATAACGCAAAGGACTATCTTAAAAAATTCAGTGAAGTTCTAAGACTTTTGATTATGTTGTGGTACGTGCAATTGTATTTTAACTGCCAGATATGATGCTAAGGCAGTGTTGCAGCTGTTATTGTTAGGTAACGAGGTACAGTCATGATGGGAGTATTCTGAGACAGACACCAATATCAAACACTAATTTATTTATGTGCTGCTAATAGGCAACCTATCTGTTAACAACTGAGTGATGCATTAATCAAACATCTTAGTCAAGCCTGATGCCATGATTTTCCCTCTGGTGCCTGCAGATTTTGATCTTTCTTAATCTCGGAGATCAAGATGCTTGATAAGGGGACCCAGAACAGAAGCGGGTCTCTTCTTGCTTCCTTAAGCTCTATTGCAAATCACTGGTATTTCTATATACATTTCCTGTGGTTCAGGACCAGTTAGGTTCAAAGGATTGCTTCCTCATTCCGTAAGTCAGAACTAGTCTGTTCTAGCTTATTCAGGTGGGCAAGACCTGCCAGGTGCCAGTCCATTCAAGTCTCTTCAGATGTGTGGTACCTGCTTGCACAGAAGGTGCCAGACATTTGATTCCTTCAAGCAGTTGCAGAACGGTACTGTTAACCTTAGTTTGATTGGTTTTATATAACTATGCTAATCGAGCAGATATTAAAATATTTCACTTCTTTCTTTACCTCAAGCAGGCTTATGGTAAGTCTGGGTGCAAGGCACACAAAACATGTTTCACAAGTTAGCCTTCATGTTACAATAGTATGATGGTTTAGAGACTAAATACAAAAATATCGTGTGTGTGTGTGCATACACATATACACAAACTTACTAATGAGACCGACAAGTCAAAAGCATAAACACTAAAAACTTGCTAAAAGACTACAGAAACATTCTTTTTTTAGATGCAATTTCTAAATGGCAGGTTAATATGAGACATTATATCAAAATCTTATTTAAAGATAAATATCAGTGGAAGCCAGACCAAAAGGAAGGTCACCGAGACAGGGCACATTTGCATAACAGCAACCCAAGCCATTCTTTACAGGGAGGGAAGCACTTGATCCTTAATAATTATGAGCTAGACTGAGATTTTCTTCCTACTCTGTATAGCTGTCTACAACAGAAGCTAGGCAGGCAGGAAAGCAAGTCAGAGTTTTCACAATTTCTCCTGCATTTGCACATACACCAGTAGAAGAAAAATAACCTGTCCTTCCCTCACCTTGCCTGTCCTTTCCTTTGGTTATACTCAGCGTGGCAGTTGGCAGAAGAGGGTGTCAAAGTGAGTCCATCCAGCAGCAAGGAGCTCTCTCACAACCCATAATACAGGGAGTGAAGTCAGTGATACAGCCCTCTACTTTTCTCTGTGCTCTTCTGAGGTAAGCCAGAAAGCTTCTAGAGAAGTCATAAGCTACCAGAAAGACCTCGGCTACAGCAGCTCAACCACTGTCACTTGCTCGCACTGCACCCAGAGTTAGAGGATCAAATCTTGAAGTTAAATTTAAATTAACGGGCAAGTTTGTAATGTTGCTACCTTTTCCCTTGGTTAAGATTTGAGTGTGTACGAAACAAGATGCCAGGTTCCTTTCATATCCATTCAGCTACCTGTGTTCTTTCAGAGAACTTCAGTATATTAAAAAAAGAGAAAATATTAAAAGCTCCAAATCTGAATGGTTTATCTCAATTGTATCTTCATGCAGAGAGCAGATATATTGGGAGAAAAAAAAAAAAAAAAACCAACAACACATGTTTTAATCTCCTATAATTTAATCTACTACAGTTTTACTGGCCTCAGTAAAATTTTCTGAAATTCATGTTGTACATATTGCACTGTTGACTGTACTCCTGCGTGACTGAATAAGATCCTGCTATGCTTAGTACTGTCCAAATTCATAAGAAAACCTGTTTTCTTCTTCATGAATCTGCAATCTAAATAATACTCCATGCTCTTGACAAGATTTTGGTGATTGACATCAGCAGGATAGCACTGTTTCAGAAGCATTTCCAAACCCCTGTTTGAACCTGGCTCAGCTATGAGTAAAATTAGTTTGGCCAATTTACATATATGATTAAGATCTCAGAGCAGGAAGGTTTCGCAAAGCTAAAACAGCTCAGTTCGCATCCTGAAGAGCTCTGCGAAGGCAAATACCTTTCCTCAGGCAATCAGGTTTTGAACAATGCGGTGACTAGCCTGCACACGACAGGAATTCCACAATGTCTGCAGATAGCTCGTTATTGCCTGCAAACTTACTGCCTCGTCCATATCTCTTTATATAAAAAAAGGTTTAAGATCATTTTGAGGGTAAGCAAGCACAAACAGGCTCAAAAGATTAAACACCAGAGGAAGTTTTTTCTAAGGCACAAAGAAAAGTTAAGTACTTATCTCTGTACGTGTTTGTCTTTAATGAGTCTTGCCATGAACCAGTGCAGTGACATTTACAGCGGCGTAATCATGACACGGTGCTAGCTCACGGCAGCCTGATCTTCACTGATGGAATTCAAGTAACAGGATAGGGGCAGACAGATGGAGAAATGGCAGCTTCTTTCTCAGCATCTCAGCTCTGGGAAGTCAGTCCTGTCTGTACATTCTTCTGAGGTGGCTGCATGAAAATAACACCATCAGGATACTACTGGCATGCTGTAATCATGCCATAGTGTAATATTGGATGTGCTAGAAATATCACAGACTGATCTTGTCTCCTGACAGTCAGGAGAGTGAATTCCGCAGCATTTCTAGTGCTGAGCTGCATATTCAGTCAATTTGCAGTTCAATACAAGAACGAGGCGAAGTCACACAGTGATGAGCAGCAACAAATAACACCCTGTTCCCCTTCAGTCTAGGCAGTGAGGCACTTTGCCTTTCCCAGGGAGCCAACACTGCCCTCTCTGCTGCTTTAACCTACCCATTCACACCTCCTTTTTATTTTCTCTCTCTTTGCTAAAAGAGCTACATTAGGTTTTCCTCTCCCTCTGAGAATACAAACATTTGGATTACCACCTTATTCTGGGTTGAAAGCCTATATAAATACCAACAACTGGAGCCCTTGGTCTCACTTTCATGACCTGTGGATGGTTTCCATGCAGTCTAGGGACAGCTGCACTTTCAGGTTCTTAAAATATCCACATACCTCTTCAGGGTTCGATCAGGTTACTATATTTATGCTCTCTGATGGTCCTTTTCTGGAGACGTCACACTCTGCCCTCTTCCCCAGGAGAAGCAACGGGATGTGGACACAGGACCACTGCTTCTTGTGTCGCACAACTGCAAGGCACAGGCTGCGCTACTTCAGCCAGAATAGTATTTTTTTAATACTGGTTTGTAATTTAAACAGCAGCTTTCCTTTTCAATCGTATTTGTTTTCTTTCTTTCTTATTACAACTGTCCAGAAATACTTTTGCCCTGCTGTTCATCTGCACTGCCGCTGCACTATCCTGGGCATAGCCAATAAACCTGTCAGTGTAATACCTAGATAGTGGTAAGGTAAGTCTGTCTGTGAAGAAATAAGAGGTTGTTGGCAACGAAATTGCTGTCTGTGAGAAAATTCTATGAAGTAAAGTCTGTTTTGGCAACAACAGGAAACGTGGTGTGTCAATCTTTGCTTTACTAAATCTGGAGAGACAGGAGGAGAAGAGTGGAATCGGTACATATCATAGCGAGCCACATGCCTGCTAAGGAAGGATTAACTTGGTCCAAGGGGAGAGAGGCGAAAGGAGACTGAGATGCCTCCAGAGGGCTGGACCATCAGAAAATGCTTAGCAATCCCCTAAGTCCCATAAATGGCTAGCTATTTTTTGACCCATGGGTCACTAGGCAACACTAATTCATGCCCAATTCTAATGTTTTAAAAAATTATAACTGTTTGTATAGTTGTACATTTAAGTAGGATGTTTAAAGACCAGAATTTAGAGAAATACAAAGCTTCCAGAGCCATGTAACATAGGGCTTTATTAATTAGCAGCATAATCTCCATTCTGCTTGTCGTGTGGTTTTGTACATTATAGTAATAGCAAGACAAGATTAGAGAAAATAGTCACCATGACATAGGATACATCTAGGTTAATATTTCAAGTTGGAACAGTAGTTCAGTTTTGAATCCTAGGCAGGCTTCATCACACCATTCCCCACACACTGGTCTGGACTGCAGAGCAATACCTTTGAGCAAAGTCAATGGACAGTTGTATTGCCTGCTTAGAGTACCTCCAGTACACAGAGACTGAAAAATCAGAAAAAGAAAGAAAGATAGATAGATGGCAGTGTTCAGCTCTACATGCGTTTTTTGTACATCTTGAGATGTTCAGCACTTTCCCAAAACTTCCATTTCCAGAGCTATGTTATTACCTGAGAGTCTCTGGTTTCATTAGAAAAATGTAAACTTTTGGTTCTCAGGAGTTCAGAGGAAAGCTTAACAGTTTTAACTACTGTGACTTTAAAACTAATCTCATTATTTGGCAACGTTCCCTTTGATTTTTTAATGCTTTAAGCTAGCATCTTCTAATTATTTTCTCTAGTGATGGTGACCCAGAATAATCTGTGCCAAGCTTGATTTTGACAGAAAATTGAATTGACACCAATGATAAGCAACTATTTATATGTCTGTGCCTAAATTTATATATATATATATGTTTTTTATATATGCATAGTATGTAAAATGTGGCAGCATGCACAAAATAACTTACCGCTGAAGAGCTAGTTATTCTAGCCTTGTTTCAACAGTATTACTGTTTAGTGAGAAATTAGCAACATTTAAAATGCTTGCCAAAATTATGTGTTCTAGACTCAAACTAAAATATCCAAATTTACCCCAAAATGAAACTGAATGGTGCAAAACATTCTAGCATTGTTTATTTGACCTTTACTTGCTGAAATACAACCTTTTGATGGTTCATTTCTTAATAATCTTGTGCATATGATGAGAAGTTCAAAGGTTCTCAGCTTTCATCTGAAAAACTAAAGCCATTAGAACCAGAAGTAATACGTGAATGGGAAAGGAGCTTGCTCGCCCTCTCTCTTTCTTTCTTGTAGATGCATGCATCATATGAATCCCATACGTTGCCTATTAACCCATCCAGAAAGTTCTGAATTGTGAAACTGAAATGATTTCTAGAGTAGGGGCTACTGATGATTAGTTATACTCATATTGATTGATACTTTTCTTGAAAATAGAAGCAAGCTTGTATGCTTTATTTATATTATCTTTTTGACATGGACTAACTGATCTGAATTTCAGAACATTAACATAACCTTATTATAATAAAAACATGATATTTTAAATGAAATGGGAAACATAATTAACCTAAGGGGGGGGAAAATCCTTTCTTAATTGAGTAGCTCACAGAAGGGTCAGATGTTGCTAATAAAATACATTTAATAGAAACTCAGTTTGGCTTTGAATACAAAAGAGAATCTACGGTGAACATTCTCCATGAGTCATACATGTTTTTCATGAAATAAAGGGCTTGTGTAGTTTGAATGACTATGTGTTTTTCTCTTTACAAGCCTGTTTGTATAAAAATAATATATCCTACTTTCCTCAAATCCAAGATGGGCCAAAGTGGAGACACATGAGCCTCAGGCAATGGGAGACCTCCATACAACCTCACTCTTTTCTTTCCAGGAGACAAGGAATCACTGATATGGCATTGCCTAGGGGTCCAGTGTCCAAATGGTCCAGTACTCAGTCCTGAGCTACTCTGTGCATTTAGGGAAAGGTGCAGATACATAGCACCTCCTCTGAATTCATCCGGCCCAGGAGCTGTAGATGCTGAATTAATGCAGCTCACAAGTGGCAGGGAGATATCAAAGCATGCAACCTGACGCTACGGTCACAGAACTTGGTCTGAGATGGCCACTTAATCTAAAAAAGATTTTGTGTTATCTATGCTGTCATCTGTGATGAAGATACCATCAACGGAGACCAGATCCAGTATTGACAAGTGTGACTAATCAGTGAGCACCCTGAGACAGTGGCATCCCCTGCTCCCACTAGCACTGTTGTGCCCACTCTGCACCACAGAGAAAGAAAGAGCACAGAAAGATCTCATCTTAGGAAATTTTTCATGCTGGGTGATGCCTGCATCCAATTAGTTTTTCTGGGAAATGATGCAGTCATTTCTAAGAGTGAGAGCAGATGCAATATACAGCTTTACCTACGTGAAGCCTGGCAGTCTTACTGTAAACCTCTCCCGACCTCACGCTTCCGAGGTGGCAGCTGACATCAGTCAGAAGAGTTAATTCATACCCCTCACATGAAATTTTGTCAAACCTGTGAAAACTTACCCAGATTCAGCCAAGTGATAAATCTCTGGAAAAACTCCAGTCCAAGGACTTTTTTTGCTCAATTTCCTGTCTCTGACAGTGACCAGTAGCTTGAGGAGAAGTATCAGGAAAGGGTAAGTATGTGGTACTCCTTCCCTGGCACGCATCCCAGCCTTGGCCGAGACATTGAGATCCTTAGAAAGTGATCTTGATCCATTTGTGATTTCTGAAAAGCAATCGCCTATGCTTTGGGTGCTTACCTAAGGTCTCTCAAAGATCAATTGAACAAAAACTATGAAGAATGGAATACTTTTTTTTTACAAAATTTGAAGGGGCTGAAGGAGTTAAAGTACAATCCAGACGTGTAAGAAAAAGAGGGGGAGGGACAGAATACAGAAAAAAAGATAAAATATCATTTTCCTATAGGATCACTTATCACATAATTAATGACCATATCATCATATGCTTTCACAACGAAACAAAATTTCTACATACAAATTATTAGCAGCCATTTTCCAATTATGGGGTGTTTTGCAATATAACCAAGATAGTGTTCCTTAATAAGGAAACTTGGTTACTGACCAGAAGTCAATATAAAAAACATTAAATGATATACAGACTAAAGACATTTACAGGTTTAAGACAATATGTTTTGCTTTGGTAATTTATAATGATTGTATAATTAAAAAGCATTTTAGAAGAATATTTAATACCAATTTACTATGCAATCCTGATTCCAGTTTATTAATACACCTGCTGTTTTGAAATTGAAAAAACAATGTATTTTGAATAAAATAAGGAATGAAAAATCAGACTTTCTTCCTCTAAACCTTTGTTAAGGTCCTGTTATGCTATACGAGGATATAAGACAACATATCTGCTCTTTTTCTCCAAACCCAGATAAGGATTTGATACATGTTCTGTACAAGAGCATACAATGACAACATACATATAACAGTGGTATGGAACAAACTGTGATAAAAAGGTAGAGATAGTTCTATAGTTCTATCTTGGTGTTCTGTTTTCTCCTTTTGTGAATATAAGGACAATGAATGTTGTCTTTTAATGATTTAATAACACATATGGATCACCTTTTTAATACAGAGAAAAGAAATGCCTCCTTCATGTACAAAGGTCAATTATGCCTTGAAGGCTTGTAGAAATCAATGTAATAGTGATAATGAAAGGTTACAATTTAGATGAAGCCTAGCTATATAATAAGTTAAAATCCAATAATGAAAACTTGAGAAGTGCTCAAGATAAACCCAACAGTTATAACTCTAACTAATAAAAAAGTCCTTCCAAGTAGCTTCTTCAACATTAAAAAAATTAATATAAATTTTGTGTTTGAGATAAATTCTTAAGTCTGCTCAGAGAGATAACCAAATTACAAACTTATTAAAAGGCCATCTGAGCCTCATACCCATGCATGACTGCATATTTTAACTGGAATTAAAAATGGTCACCTGATCTCATTTTCAGTAAATAAGTTGAAAGTCATTTTCCTGGTTAAAGTGGTGCCCACTAATGTTACTACAGATAAGGGTCTGACAGCATTTTCATTATACAGTCTTATTTTTAGAGATTTAATGCAAGTTGGCTGTCAAATCCAGTTCATCGTTGAAATAAGAAATACAGTGACTCAGACCAGTGAATGTGCCTTAATACAAGAAAAGAAATCTTGTGTTTAACAGTATTTAGGTGAAGAGATGTAATCTAAGTGTTTTTAAAGCAAAGGTTAACTACGGAGCAAACATTTAATCTCAAATAGGTTTACAGTATCCTGGGGTCAAGTTATACCCTAATTTAATAACAACTATGTTTTATGGCAGTTCTCATTTAGTAAAGATCCTAATCACATAGGTAACTTAAATGTACAAATATTCTTTGCACGCTTAAGGCAAGTCATACATATAAACAATTTGCTGGATTGGAGAAAGAAACTCAAAGGCATTTTGGAGTGCAGGTACCAAGGATAGGAAAAAGACCCTCAAAGCCGTATGAATAAGGAGCTATCTATGCCTAAGGAGTGAGGTGCTCGGCTACAGTGTCTGACCGACGCTCTCCACATCTTCCTCCAGCTGGGATCCTGTGCAGCTCACTCTTGTCTTGCAAATGAGTCCACAAAAGACAGCAAGACAGAGTTCTTTGAGCGGTCAGCCAGCTTGTACATTTTCTCGGGAGTGGCTTTCAAATCTTGTCGCTGAATCAAAGTAGAGATACAGGCTCAGGTCTTTCTATTTAGCACTGCTCCACTTCATACAATGGCAACATCTTCGTGGGGCTATTGTCAGAGCTAAATATAGAAGGGAAGTGAGAGAGGCTTATTGACTTTCCTGGGTAGGAATTAGGGCACTATAACCAAATCTCCTTACAACCCTTCATTCAAGTGCCTTTTTTAATGTACAAAGAAACTTTGCAAGAACTTTAGGCACCAGGTCAAGTATAAGACGTTTATTTATTGATCAATACACACAAAAAGTATCTAAGATGAATGAGCTCACCACCCCGATAACATGTCTTTGCTGGCCAGGTAGGCATCAGTCAGATGGGGAATATCTGACTTCCACTGGTCCCAAGAGCAGGTCCTCCATGCTGCTGACTTGCTGTCTTCCAAATCCAGGTTTTTTTCTTTAGAATTGCCTATCTTTCCAAGTTGGAGTTACTCCTGAACCCTCGAGCTGCTAATGAGCCCAGTCTCAACAATCTCTCTGCAGTTTTGCCTTTTTGTCTCGCATAGCATGACTCCATGGCCTTTCTTACACTTCTTTCTCACTTCACAATTCCCCCAGAAGTCTGAGCCAAAGTTATGCATATGAACTGTATAAGAGCTGGACCTTGGATTCTTGGTCACAGATAGCTGAATCCCAGGGTAATGAGAATGTTATGGACACCCCAGAGCTGTGCGATAACCAAATTCAGGTTCCTCTCCAACTAATATTATTAAAGTGAAAGAGCTACAGTAAAAGAGGATGAGAAAGTACCATCCTGGAATATCTAATAACTGATGGCTTAATTAATATACATCTTCTTGGAATCTTAGAGCAAAATTAAGATGAGTAAAGATATGAAACACCACACTGTGACTCTGAAATATCCTTTGCTTTTTTGTCTCAACTAGGCACTTTCACCCTTCGTCTGAGGGATTGCAGCACAGTCAGAACTAGTTAGCATGGAGAAGAGTCTCTGTTAGTGTCTATGCGCCAGCCGGCAAACAAGATTCGGGCACCGGCAGAATAAGGCAGCACAGCAGTATTTCGGCAGGCATCAGAACACAGTTCTTCGAACAAAATGCGTTAAAGGTCCTGGGACCTGGAAGGATGCTGAAGCTTGAAAGTTTCTCATTTAGCGCCCTGAATTAATTACATAAAAGATATCCAGCACCATAACTCTTTTTCTTTTGTACGAGGCTTGGACCTGCACATATGTTAATCCATTAATTATGCTGAGAATGGCTGACAGAGTCCATTTGGGAGTCTGGTGGAAGACCTCGTTCTCCATTTCTTTGCCAGGCAATTAAAGGTTTTGTTTCCAAAAGATAAGGGCAGCTTTGGGCATGTTCAGTAACTTAACTATAGTTCCTGGGACACAATAAAATGAAAATTATAGTGCCTGTGGAGGCAGAGAGGTGACTGAAGTGGAGCAAGGATGACATTCAGAAACATAAACATATAAAGCCCATCTTAAACTCCTCCTTAGATACCTATCACCTGCTCCTTTAGTATATTCAGTCCTTTATCTAGAGTACTCAAGAGATAAAATCAGGGCAGTGGATATAAATGAGCCCTTCATTTTCAGTATTCATGTTGCGTTCTGTGGTAATGATTTAGATCCAAATTCTATTTAGAGCTAGGGAAAATATCTTTTATAAAGAAGTCATTGTAAATTTTGGCAATTTTTGCATCACTTATTCACAGTCCTTTATTAAGGCAGCTCTATAAATGGCTAAACAATATCATATGAATAACATCCATTGCACATTTTTGCTTTTTTTTTCAATGAATAATTATCTATCTTGACATTTTCTAGTTGCTCAAACAGCCCTTATTCTCAGACATATAGATACACCACTAGTAATACTACATCTGGAATATGCTGGAAGTCCAAGTTGTAAGTATCCAAGACTACATTTTTAAACAATACATGGACATTACACCATGCAATGCCTGTTAAGTTTCATAAGAACTGAGCTGCTAAATCCACATTTCTGTATGATCTCTCAGAGTATAGAATAGAGAGGCATCCTTTGTATTGAATCCAGTGTTAATCTTCATTCTTGCTCTTTTTTATGGTGGATCTCAGTAATTCCTCTCAGCTCCCTAGCTCACAGACTACTTTGAATAACTTGTGCTTAATGCCATCACCACATCAAGTCCCCATAAATCCTCCTACTGGACTAGACAGCTATGAAACGTGCTGTGGGCTGTATTACATTCCCCGTTTTGAAAATTTAGGGGCAAATGCTTAAAGAATGCTGTGATTAAGTTGGGTGTTTTGACTACCAATAGGATGGGGCACACAGGTGCCATGATTTATAGGACTTTGAGGAGTACTGAGACCGAACTGGGTATTTCTAAAGTGAAAAGAGATATGTTATAACATCAGCCGGTTCTTCGTTTGCCAGGAGAAAAATGCAGCTCCTGGAAGCATAGTCCTTTACAGGCTTACTAGTACGTGGCATAATAATTGGAACTAGCACATATCTAAAAACAGGTGGTAAAACTGAGTTTCCTTAATCACAACACTATTAAATATTAAGGAGTGGTGTTATTTTTCACAAGTACTTAGGGCAACAGCCTTTGCAGAATTTCCCGCTGCCTCCTTTGTCTGTGGAAAAGCACTGGTAAGTCCTCGGCTGCTGCTGCTGCAGGAGCAGCCAGCGTGTGGGGCGCAGCGGTGATGGCCCGTGAGCTGCCTTTCTCTGACGCAAGCTGAGCAGCGGCTCTGGTTTTCCAGTGTCTTTCCTCCAGCACTCGCCCCATCGTGTCCTGCCTTCCCCTTCCAGTAAGAGGAGGAACCCAAGCCTTGGCTCATCTTCTTTTAGACCGCAAAATTCAGTTCTGCTCACTGTCCCGGTAAGTGTTCAAAAGGTTCTACTTAGAGGAGCCTTAAAATAGAAGGGAATCAGGCCTGACACATTTTTAGCCATATAACTAAACAGTGTCGTATTCAGCAGAGAGAGGTTATTTTTACTGGATCCATAGATTGATTTCCATGGGAATTCTGTACCTAGGAGGTGAAATTCTTAGCAGAGATATGGAATAACGGCTGTGAACTGTTTATGCCACATCTTGCTGTTGGTGTTTCGTATCTGTTTAGATATGTTTGCAAGCAGCTGCGGACAGGTGAATTTCAATCAAAGCTGGCTTAGGATCAGATTCTAAAAATAACAGATGCACTTACTCGTTGCAGGTCTGCAGTAGAAGCTGTAGTTTGGTATTTTAATGACCATGCTCCACACAAACATAAATTAAATGTAAACCCTACTGTGCTTAATTTGAATCAGAAAACTGACATGAGCTCACAAAACTGAAACAGGGGTGGAAGCAGACACTTATGGAGTAAACCTGAATACAACCTTTTTACCTTTTTTATTTTGTCTTCAAAATCTTCCCACACGAAAGCACTAGAATTTAGTCTACACAAGAACTTTAAATTGTACATAATTCATGAGGGATAAGAAAATTTCCTTTTCAACTGTTCCAGTCTGTGGGATCCGACCACATTTGAGAAACACTTAATTTCCTGCATCAAGCAGCAGATACTCTGAAACCATTTGAATCAGTACGTATTCAACCAACTTTATAAGAAGAGCTAATATTTGACAGGCTCTGCACCTACACAATGACCACAACTTTCTGCAGGGTTTGGAGGTCAACGTGGAGCTGTGGGAAGCCGTGGGGACAAGGCTTCACGCAGCCCCAGGGCCAGGCTCCCTGCGGCAGCCAGGGTTGAGCACCAGGGCAGGGCAGGAGCCCAGCTAGGAGCCACAGCCTCGAGTCAGCAAGTGAGGTCAGGATGAGGTCTGGAGACAGGGATCTGGGTCAGCCTCCGTCCAGGGTGCAGCCAGGTGAACTCCTGGAAGGGGAGGGCGTTCAGGTCCCTTGCGATATTAATCTGGCTCGTGGACTCGGATTAAGAAGATTTTTTTGGTTTGTTGGCTAAAGCTGGTTAGTTAAAAGTCACATTAAAGGAGAAACTACAGTGATGACTTTTCAGAACTTAAGTACTGCATAAGAAGAAACATTTTTTCAAAGTATTTTTATACCTTACATATATATTCACATTAAAAGTACTATTTTAAAAATTATTATTTTTTAAAAGTGTTCTTCACTCTTTTAGAATCACTGTGAGTGGCGATTTGTGTCCTCACAGAGGAAACTGTCCCTTTCCTGACACTTTCTATCCTTTGGGTTGGCCTTCAGATGTGAAAACAAATCCTCTCATTTGGGACAAACAGCAGGCAACAGCTGTGTTTCACAGAGCCCTGACTGATCCGATACTGCTGGTCTTCATTTTCTTGTCAAAAATACCATCTTTGTATGAATTTCATAATAAAATAGAAATGCCTGTCAACCTCAGAAACAGGAGTACAAAATTGCCAAGTATTTCTCAAAATGCGAGAAAGGACATTTTTGGTACAGCTGCCACCGATGTAAAAGCTAAGGTCCCCCCTGGCTGGCTAGAGCCTGACTCTGCATAGGAGATCTTGGAGTATGCAAAGCACATTGAAATAAGCTTGTGACTGGAATGCTAAAACATCCTGGGGGACCTGCTCTTTCCCTTCCTGGGATCCACAGCTCAGCACTCTTCATGCCTGTGACATCAGCCTACTGGTAAGTCACCACTTTTTTTCTGAATTCCTCTAATTACCAGTTTTGAATGCTAGGGTAGTCCTCAGTCCCCCAAACAAAATTATCCCCCGCCGCCTTACAGCAGAAACTTGGAATCCTGTGTGATTTTGTGTACTTGATGTAAATACCTCTTTGATTGTCCTAGTTTTGTGATTCTCAAGGTGTGGAATTAGTAATTTTCAAGAGGAAAAAATGAGGGGAAAAATGTAGCAAGCAGGAAGCCTGGGTCATTTCTTACGGGTTCAGACCATCCCTGTTCCAAAATGTTACATGCAGTGATAAGAAGTTAAATCATCACAAACGGACATTCAAAGAAATGTCCAGGGCTCAAATGCTTGAAATTTGGAGTGCTGGAATAAGTTAATTCAATTTGTCTTAATAAAGATCTCAGTGAAGTAAGCAGGTTTTAATATTATACCATGATAAGGCTTTTGCATGTCACTATGGAGCCAGAAAGGGATTTTAAGAGATCATTTATCCTGTCCACAACGCAGGACCAGCTGCAGCTGTGTAATTCAGTTCAGTAGCAGACTGGGAACTGAGGTTACACCGTTGCTATCGCACTGAGCGGTGCCAGTGCCCACACCACAGAGCTGGCACAGCAGTTTTGGGAACAGCTGTGCCTGCGCCAGCCCGCACTCCCCCAGGGAGTTCCTGGCACGGTTTGGGAGTCCCAGCATGCCAGGGACTGACCACAGCAGGCACGCTGCAGGTAGAGAATTAATATTTTAAATTCTATTGATAGGCCAATGACAATGCTGCAATTTTGGAAAACTGAAAAAAAAGGCCAAGCAAGTCCTTTCTTATCCTGTCACGATGATTAAGCAATTTAAATCCATAAATTAACTCATGGGCTTATGAACAGAAATAAATCATAGAATCATAGAATGGTTTGGGTTGGAGAGGACCTTTAAAGGTCATCTAGTCCAACCCCCCTGCCATGCGCAGGGACATCTTCAACTAGACCAGGTTGCTCAGAGCCCCGTCCAGCCTGACCTGGAGCGTGTCCAGGGATGGGGCATCTACAGCCTCTCTGGGCAACCTGTGCCAGTGTTTCACCGCCCTCATCGTAAAAAATTTCCTCCTTATATCTAGTCTAAATCTACCCTCCTTTAGTTTAAAACCATTACCCCTTGTTCTACTGCTACAGGCCCTACTAAAAAAATCTGCCCCAAATGCCTTCTCATGGTTAAAAAAACACCCTTCTTTTAATCACCAAAATAAGACAACTTCAGAAGTTCACAACCTTTGTTGCTCAGTAACAAATAGAATTCAAATATCATCTGTATTTTCTCCTGTTAATTGTTCTCTGGCTTAACAGTCAATTCAATTTAAACAGTGTCAAATTTTGTTTAGGCCCAACTGATTTATAGCATATTTTGTGACCTCACTTTACTGGGAAAACCACTTTGCAAAGAAGGGCAATTTTGCTTTAAAAAGCACTAGAATTATCTAATAAAGCTCAGTATCAGAAAAGTGTTATTGAATCAACCTCTTATATCAAGCACAGCCTATCTTTTGCTCTAGGAAAACATATTTCACATATTAGTTCTGTGGGTTTATATAACATGAAGATATAGGAGCAAAACTTGTACTTTGATAGCAGAAACATCATACCACCTGCCCAGTACCTAATTTATAGAGACAGAAATTTTTAAAAGCAAGTATATAATTGTATTGCATGATTTTCAGTAATGCCAATAACTGCCAGTCACACAGCATTTTTTAATAATCAGGTTGTTTGCAGCATTGATTTGCCAGATTAACATTTGTCACTTAAAAATATATGGGTCTTAAACTGTGGGGTTGACCTTATTTAGTAATATTCCCATCAGTGTAAGTACTAAGTTTTAGACTACAAGGATTAGACAGAAATATGTGACACAAAATTTAGAAAAAAATTAAAATATGCAATTTAAATTTTTTGCCTGGTTTCTGATGTTGACTGCTCTTGATTTATCTGAAAAGTAACCCATCAGCTGTGCTTCTGAAAAGTAATTTCTAAAGCAGGTAAGCTAAATTGCTTATCAACAGGTTATCTGTCATCATTTGCTGCAAACTGTTATTACTACCTGTAGCTGGTCAAAAATGTTTATCAAAACAGATTTGATGGAAAATGTGCTATAAAACTATTTCATTAGAAAACAAATAGGAGAGAAAGAGCTTGAACTTGAAGGGAATGTAAGAGGTTTTAAATCTCTACTAATCAGCATCTTCCTTAATATTATATATTATAACTCCATGAAAATATAATAAAAATGTGTAAAAATACAGATTACTTTTCAGACATTTTCATTAAAGTAATTAAAATTTGCAAGTTAAGTTTTCTGAAACTCCACACCATGGGAAATACTGAAAATATTTTTGATGTTTCATGAAAACAAACTTTAGAATACCAAAACTGTTCACAAGTCATCAGTTCAGAGTTACAGCCAGGTCTTCTCCCAGATAAATAGACCCAAAATGAAGAAAAAGGACAGAACACTATTTACTAATTTTATCAGTCAGCAAAGGAAGATTGGAAAATGAAGCATGAAGTAACTTATGGTTTTGGTCTTCATAGGCAAAGCAGCCAGGAGGAATGAAACAGTATGCCAAGCTTCCTGCAACTTGCTTTTGTTTTGTCGAGACTCCCACCGATAAATATTAGACATTTCTTCTTGGTTCTTGGTCCACACATTTTCCTGAGGGGTCTGAGTCTGTCTTTGTAATTAAACAGCCCAAGTTGTTTATAGTGAGACAGCCAGGAAGTTTTTCTCTCTGTAACCTGTGTTCATTTGGTGAGAACATCTCTTCAGGCATCTTTGAAGTCATGGGAATTATCTATTCTCTCCCTCCATTTTCCCCCTTTAATAGTCTAGCTATGTGCTTCAAGTTATGCTTTCCCAAACTGAGGTCTCAATTAAAGAGTTAAAAATACATGCCTTAGGAATATTTACAGTCTTGCTGTATCCATGGAAACATGATGGGTGTAGACAGTTCCAGTAGATAACTGTTTCTCCAGATGTATTAACATACATGCTTGCTAGAAACGTAATTTTTTTGTCTTTGTCAAGTTTTCTTACCACTCTACCTTTCAGGGCAGAGACCCTCAACACGGAATATGAATATTTGCTTTTCTTCTGTGTTTATGAGAATTCCCATTTTTATATCATCTTCAGGCTACCCAAATGCATTTGGTAATTCTTTTAAATAACTTATGGAATTGTTAAATGGGTTATATTTATTTTTATGTAATTTTTATTTGTGTATAATTTCTATAATGACATTTGTATAAATGTCAGCCTAACCATTCACCACCTTAACAGTTTCCCTCATTTCAATATGGCAGGAAAGAGAGGATTCATTATTATTATTTTTTAAAAGTCAGATGAAAAACATAAATGAGAAAAACACACTAGCATGTGAGGGAACACTGAAATTCATCTGTGCTTAGAGTCATACACTCACTGCTTATTTACTCACTGTGTTATTAATAGATAGAAGTTCTGGTTTTGTTAAATAGGCTCAAGTCATATATTCTTTTCATTACAAGGCTCAGGAGCGCTATAAGATGTTCAGGAACAGGTTTAGAGTAATAGACAAACAATACAGCAGTGCATCGCACTGAGTCTTTATTTGTCATAGTCAAGTACTAAAAAGCAGAAACGGAAAGGAATGCTTCCCAGAGAACTGTCTCCTGCCCCGAGACACTCTCACAACCTAAATATCTATCCCATACCTTTTCCACACATGAAACACCTTGCTAACAAGAATTACAAACAGAGTCAACAGTCATTAAGAAAATATTTTCAAGTTACATCTCCAAAAGCAATTAAGTTTCTTGCCCTCAATATGCTTATTGGAAAACTTCTGACCACCCACCCTTCTTGTGATCAGAAACCATTTGATAATTTCCACCCAAAAAATAGCCAATTAAATACTACTCAATCTTGAGGCTAATTTGTTCTTTAACTCAAAGGACTTTTCTTCACCTCTGGTGTCTACTTTGCATATTTACAGACACAATCCTGTCTCTTTTCATCTTTTGCTTGGCCAGATTGGGCAACGCATCTTATTTTAGGGTAAGATTACTTGAACCAGAACTCATGCTTTTATATATCTCATTAGCCACCTCATGGAAGCTGCCATAATATTTCACCTTGGTAAGTTCAAGACAGCTTATCTTTCAGTAGAGAATGAAGAAAAACTACCTTGAATTTACCATGAGACAAGTGCAGGCAGGCAAACACTTAGCAGAAACTACTTCATGATACCTAGTAAACCTGCATCCTTCCCAAATCTGCAGTAACTCATTCACATATCCATATCCTGAGACCCTCTTTCATTGCAGCACCTATTCAGTTTTAATTTTTTTAGGGAGATTTTCATGTACATACTTGAATATACTCTAAAAAATGTCTTTTCAACCATTTGAGTAATGGTTTTGTCCATTTCTAGTATCACTGGAGATACTTTGCACGTACTTTTTTGACAGTCATATCCTTTGAGTGGCTCTGAGGCATTCTGTGGTTGATTTACACTCACAAAATCGCCCTCCTTTCTCATTTGCACCCGTTGCATTCCCAGTTTATGGCAGTCCTTCTTCTTCTTAGTCCCTGGGTGCGTGACCTTGCGCTTGGTACTACATGTTATCCTCCTGTTCCTAGGACTCCAGTCCTCAAGGTCATCCAGCTCTTCCTGTATGATATTCTGATGCTCCTCTCTATTGATTGCTGCTCCCAGCTTTGTGTCATCAGCAGATTTCATCAGCACATAGCTACTCTTTGTGCCAAGGTCACCAATAAAAACATTACATATAATTGGCCTCAAGACCTATCCTTGAGGAATTACACTAGCTACTTTCTTCTAGCAACATTGTTCTCTTTTCAGCAGTCTCCCTGTTAGCCTTTTTTTCCTGCTTTCCAGCTCTTGTGTTGTGCTCTATCATCCCCAGCAAAGTGTATTTAGGGGCAGGTGAATTTATGCTTTAAGACTTTGCCCTCTTTCCTTTGCCCATAATGCTTGCTATGTCAGCAAAGACGGAGATCAGGCTGGTCTGGCATGATCTGTCATACATTATCCCCCATTGCTTTTTTTTCTTATTTTCCATCTGCCTCTCTGTCTTTGTCTTTTCCTTCAAATGTTCTAAAGCTTTACAGACTATTCTAATCAGACTGTCTGGTATATAATAGAAGAGGGATATATGACTATGAACTAGCTTGTAAATAATTAGCAAATGCAAATTCAGATTATTTCCATGGGGCATAGTTGTAAAGCTAACTCAGAAGCACCTCCTGTTGTTATTAAAACAAAGCCCTAAGGTCAGGGCTTAAGTCTCTCACATCTTCATAAGTACCCTAGCTACCAGTCTAGTGGTTAAAAGGACATTATGACTTGCTTTTCCAGTCATCTCTTGGAATAAACAATTTCACTTGGAATGCTGAAAATAGGTAAGCTCAGTTCCTTGTTATGAAAGAGGTGCCCATCTCTGGCTCAGAGAAGTTAACTGCCTGTCATAGGCAGGATGCAAACATTTCTAGTCTCCTTTGTATTTCTGCTTTAGTAAAACCCATTTTTAGGCTTAAAGCTTTCTCCTTGCATTATATAAGAGAGCATGGGTGCCTCACCCAGCACTGTGAATTGCATTGGGTGCCAAGGAACCTGAAATTACTCATATTATTTCCCTTTAAGAACCCTTCCTAATGTGACCTAGAAACTAGATTCTTTAGAACAGCACAGAGAGTGTTCAACAGAAAGGCTTTATTTTACCATCATCTATTTTTTCCTGCTTGTAAGCAAGCAGAAATGGGTAGCAAAATATCTTCTCAAGGTTGCAAACCTTCCAGGGCAAGTGTCAAAGTCGGTGTTTGGCATCATCTCAGTTCCTTCTACCAATCTGATTTGCTTTTATTTTTGCACAGAATACCAAGAGGCTCACCTCATCTTTATAGTATTTTACCCCACACATATTTTTAAGGGATTTCAAAGGCATCCACTATAGTAAAGTAGGCTTCAACATTCACAGATATTCTTCTCTGCTTTCCTGTTCTCACGTCACGTACTCAGAGATAGGCTAATTCCTCCTCTCCAAATTAGCTATGTATGATACTAAGATGGCATTACTTTATGCATGACGGGCCTCTTTTAGCTTGCTTCTAATATTTGCTGGGTTATTTTGGTTTCTTGGCCCTTCAGAAAAGCTCTCAAACATTGGTCAGATGCAGCTTTATGATCTTTTTGCATGTTCTCAAAAAGAACATAATTTTAAAACTTCTAACCTTCTTACTTGTAGACAGAGAAAAAAATAAAACTCATTAATCATGTCCTGCAGAATGTCACTGTTATAGATGCTGTGGAGAGTTGCCACAGTGGCAGTAAAATATTCATATTTTCAGAAAACCAATTACAAGGTACAGTAAATCACTTAAACATGTTATTGGTGATATTCAGAAAGCAGTAAGAATTCCTTCCTGTACATGTAATTACCTGAGGCAACCACTTCTTTTCAGGGTCAGTGAGGGGAAAATGATAGTTGATGGTGAAAAGAGGAACTTGTGTTTGCAGAGACACTTTCCGGCATAAAAAAGTCACCATTTTTCACCCTTGACTTCAACAGGACCTGAATGCACTCTTCACCTCAGTGATTAGCAGAAAAAGAGCTCCAAAGATCCCTTTTAAAACCTTGCCAATATCCTACTGAAAGTACAATTTGATTACCCTGACCACTCCTGTAGTACCCCTGTCCATTTGGTCTGCGCTTCCCGTGAAAACAAGACCAAGGAGACTTTTCCTGGCACCGTAAAAGGACATAGTTACTTTGCTTTGTGATAGTGCTCCGTGTTCTTGCTACTATTCCTCAACTTCCACATGAAAGTAAGTTTATGAGAAATAAATTCTATGTCACCATTCCCCATGGTCTCACTTATGTGACCACTTTATATGCACTTGAGGAAACCCATGGTTATTGTCACCTTAGCCCCTCCCTTTGGTACGCACCCCTTATGCATCTGCGTGCCTTTTGCATCTCATCATAAATCTAGCCTGCTGGTTCTCTGGATTGGGTTTGCGTATTTCATAGCCAGGAACTCCAGGTGCTACCATGAGAGAATGAGGTAAACAGTAGGAAAAAGCCCCACGGGTGTGTATTTTTAAACTGCTGCATACAGCTTAACAATGATGGGTATGTGGCAGTGTAATTGTTGAACAAAGACTGCACATGTTTTCTTTGCCTGGATTCTGCTAATAGTTACTATGGAAATGTAAATTAAATAATTGGCCATGTGTTGGACTATAAATACACCTGTCGATGTTGTCTGCAGTGCCCACTTTTTAAAGCAAAACAATTTTGTATTAGATGTAAATGTAGGAAATGTTTGCCTGAAACACAATACAGGAGACCTCCTGACATCTTTACTGAGCTGCTCTCTAGACAGCACTCCCAGACCTGAGTGAGAAGATACATTGATTTTGGCAGGAAAAAAAAGTCTCTCTCCTTCTTTAATCTCTCCTTGGTTTACTCCTTTCCTTCTTTTTGTCTTTCTTCTTTTCTTTTTGTTGCCTTTTTTGACTCTTTTTCTGTTAGATGGTTTCCTTTGTTCTCTTTGACATCTTTTTCTCAAAAATCATTCCTTTACTCATCACAGAAACTTTGTGGAGTTAAACTGCAAAGTTGATAAGATGGAGAACTATTTCTAAGCACACTTGCCTGAGTTTAATTGCTTTTGCTTCGTAGTCCCTCTAAATCTCCTTCCTGTGCTAGACCGCCTTCCTTTGCCATTAGTGGCTTGATCTTCATAACCTTCTTCTCTTGCCCTGCCAGTTCTCCCAGGAAAAAAAAAAAGGATGCTTCAAAGTGCCACTGACCTTCTTTGACTATGGATTGATTATGCTGTGCCTTCCAGAAAAACGTGTCACCCAAGCGCCAGCAGACGGTAACCTTTGGTTGCAACCAGGGTGATTCTCTTGTGTTTACACTGACATAAATTGTAAATAATCCCACTGAAGTCAGTGAGTCAACTCTGCATTGGTATATATCTGAAATCAGAATCAGACCTCGTATGTTATAATCTCCATATATTGATAAAAGCTTCCAACAGACACACTGCAGTATAAATTCTACACACGGCAGCTTTAGTACCCATGGGCACAGTGCATACTTATAAAAGTTAACTGAAATTAAGTGTCTAAATAAAGGCAGGTTTTCTGAAGATCAGATATAGATTTCCATTGCTTAACTTTTGTTACCACTATTGCGAAGCAAAAGTGTGATCGTTATCAGTTGTAAAAAGGTACATGACTTTGCTTTTATAGATGAAGCACTCGGAACAGGAGTAACCCTTGGCAGCACGCTGACCATTTTAGTTTCTTATGGCAGCACTCTGCAACATATTTGTAACATGTTAGCCCTCCACACACACATAAATATATTACATTTGGCTTGTAATTGCGCTATTCATATACACATAATCTACCTTACATATAAGCTGCACACATGCTTTGTGCTGGCCTGGAAGACTTGAAATGCAGCCACATACTCAATCACTTAACACTGAAAATGTGGGCAGAAATCATGACATCATACCTCGTGCTTGTTAAAATGGGTAAAATTATTTGATCAGAACTTTTCCTACTGGTGTGTGTGCATAATTACATACACACATACACAAGCGCATGCACAGAGACACACAAACACATGCATCCTTTACAAAGATTTTGTTATTGACTTCAGTGAGAGAAACATTTCATCTGTGTGAAGGTAAACTGATGACAGACAAGAAATAAATTGCAGTTCCTTGCCCTTTGACTACCTTGCCGATGCCCATGCCAATATATCTCCCTTGGGAATGCCTGCAACATAGCAAATGTATGGGCCCTCTGAAAGACGGCTGACAGTGTTTTAAATCAGCCTCCAAGACAAATATTTCCTCTTTCTTCAATATAGCAGAATTTCAACATCCGAATAACATTGCATTTCTGCCTAACAGGTATAATAACTTATTTTTGTTGTACCTTGAACCCTATCATGAACTTTATTGCACTTGCTAGTAGGTAACTTGGTTTAAATCTTTGTCTTTAAAGCAGACAGCATAATGCATGCGACTGTATACTATGAAGACATTAGTAGCTACTTCATAGTTAAATGGTTTGAGATTTGCAGGATTAAAATGTCACTATATCACAGTTTAAGGACTAGATTTCATGTCCAAGTTTAACAAATTAATTCTTCAGAGGACAACTGAATTACTAAACTATTTTTGAATTTGATACTCAGTGACTGCTGCAGCAGAAACAATTAAAATGAGCCTGCTGGAGCAATTAAATAACAAGAAATGAACAACTGTAATCTGGAAAACTTTCAAACATCAAGCATGCATTTATAGTTACAACATCTCACAGAATATTTATCAATATTTAAACATGAACAGAAACTATTTCCAATTCTCTTCATAAAATGTCTTTTTGCAGAAATACAGTTGGACTCTTTTATAATCATAAACCAATAGACATCCTTAAATCTTCTTAATTTTGAGATACTATGGATTTTCTCTAGGGTTCTAAAGTGAAAGTAGGTGTGTCAGTAAATCCTTCTAAGCTTCCACCTAATCTGAATTAGGGATATAAAAACCTGGATGTGCCAATTCTAATTGGACCATCATGAAGAAAAGGAAATTCCTATGGAAGTGAGAGGTATGCAGCCTCGGTTGGGTATGTTTGGGTATAACCTTTCACTGGACAGGAAGACACAGGACCAGTAGCTGGCCTTTGTATTAAGTGTGATCCATAACGCCTTCTGCACTGAATGGTGAACATGGTTAGGAAATACCTTGAATTACAATGTTAACGGTTAAGTAGTCATTAGTGTTGCAGATGTTAATATACGATGTCCCAAGAATTTGCATGTGGTTTAGGAACCAGTTAAAATCAATCTTAAAATAACTATACATTTTCAGTGACAAGAGTACAGTCCTTGACAGACTGAACACTGGTAAGTTTACCTGTCACCATTTGAGTTTTTTGAAAGAGTCAAAATGCAAAAATCACAATGAGGGACTCTGCCTTTCCTCGGAAATTCTGTTAATTGCAACGGATCCATGGAATTTAAGTTGAAATTGTGATACAGGGAGAAAACTCCAGTTCCTGCTGTGGTGTAGGTGGGTATAAGGGCTGTGCCTGTGCGCAGACCCAGCACACTTAGGCGTTGTTTACCTGGGTGGCCCAGGATCTCCTCAGCTAGTCCCTGCACAGGGGAGACAAATGGTTTGATGGGCTTATTTGATACAAATACTGACTTGAAAGAAGGTGATTGACTGAACTCCACAGCAAAGCACTTGACTAACCCTTACAGGAACTCTCCAGGTGGGAATTTTGGACAGCCACTTCCCCCAGGCAGCTCCTGCTGTGCTTAGTCCAACTACTAGACATTGGTTTTGTGCTTAAGATGTGCTGATTAACTTCCCTGGTGGAGAAACTGGCAGTCCCAGGGACTCCCCCAGGCAGTTGACCAAACTCTATATAGATTATTTTAAATAGTCAGTAGCAACTGTTCCTGAAGATGCAGAAATGGTCACACAGGACAGTATTTTGTATTTAGTTAAGATGGGATATTTTTTTCACAGCATTCAAGATAATCAATAGCAATGGTTCATGCATATGCTGGAGCAGTCACATAGGACCATGACCCAGCTGAATTATAAGAATTCACTGGAACAGTTCAAAGAATCTCACTTGATATAGCTGAAGTTGTCACTGCAAGGAACGTTTGTAACAAAGACCCCCGTCACCTTCTGGGCAATGACTGACCATCCCATTCAGGAAAACTGATTACACACCTAAAAATGTCCTCATGCAAAAGATCTTAATAAATTAGGATTTTTAAAAATGCTCTGTCCGTAAGTGTGCAAAACAACAGGCGGGTCATTCGTACACTCCTTTCCATAAACCCTGTGGATAGTGCATATATTCAGAATATAATTTCCCATTAAGTGTGAACTAGCCTACAGTCTGAGCTGGTACTTGCAGTGCTTAAAACCACATTTGCTTAACTTTCACCTTGTATTTTCTGTTTTGTGTTTTCAGAAGAAGCCACACAGAGTCAGACCTCAGTGTATCTGCTTACAAATTCTGCAATAATTTCTGAGGCTAAGACTATACATACATAAATATCTCCTGGCCAACAGAAGAATGAGCAGCAGTCTTCAAAGGAGTTTTAAATTCCAGAAACGTTAGAGCTTTGCAGATACACTTAAAATATCAAAAAGTGTTGTTTAAAATTAGCAAAAGGAACCCCTTTAAGAAAGAGAAGTGTGTATGGGGCTGCAATGCCAGGAAGGCAAACGGCATGAAATCTTGAGATTTGCTGCAAACACTAGTAATGAAAAAGACTTTCTTTATTCTTCTCCATGACAAATATATGAGGATAGTCAGTGCCAAGTGTGGAATAGTGGACTTAGGAATGGGAATGGACAGAGGCTACATGAGTCGCTCTTTAAACAGAGCAGAAGGGAATTCTGAGCCAAAGGACAAATGGGACAGTTCCCCACAAACTCTTGTGAGGGAATCTGAACCCGAGGTTTCAAAAGTACCATCGTAGCAGCCGAAGAGGACAATTCATGTATCTGTTAATACTGGGGAAACAAAGGTAAAATTAATGAAGTTCTGCAAGTATTTCAGCTCCTAAATGCTGTCGACCTCTGTATGAAAACAGTTTGTTGGTTTTACTGCAGCCATTTTTTTATTGACTTGAGACATGATATATGACTTTGTGCTGCCATTTTACACACAGAATTTCACAAAAACATGCAAATGATTAATCACAGAAATGTCCACCAGTTCTGTTTCCTTATTCAGTTTAAAAACAAACAATGATCTTCAGGAATATTTAAATAAGGTATTGCCAACAGCAGAAAGAAAAATCAGAGGAAAGAAAAGAAAAGAATAACATTTCATTAGAAAATAAAAAGTAATTCTTCCAGTGCATTCTTTTGTCTTCTTTCATTAGCAGTGATTGCTCCCCTTCAGCTGGTTCACTTAACTTGCTGTTTTAATCACTCATTTTATCAAATTTAATTTCTCTAGACATAATCATGTAAATTATAAGGAGTAAATCAGGTAATAATGACAGATAATGCAGTTTCTTTATTTTATTCTCCATGCAATACAATGATATGGCTTTATGAGAGAAGAAAAAGAGAAACATTACCTGAATTGTCAGTGGTCTGTTTATACATGCAACAAAGCGGGAGACTGGGTTTTGCATCACAGATTTGGTTGTTCCTATACAAACCAACGGAGTCTGGAAGAATTGGCCTCAGAATCTTGAGACTGAAAACAAAGATCAGCATTGATCAACATCTGTACATAAGAACTGGGGCCTATGTGGTTACCTGAGAGTAATTTGTACTAGGGAGCTGCAATAACTGTAACCAAATTCCTTTGGTCTAGACTTTGCTCAGCCCACAGCTCTGCACCTGCAAAAAGTCAGAAGAATGAGTGTAGGACTGCATTTCTGTGCATGTGCACATGCATAGGTACACAGGTACATAACCAGAACAAAGGCAAGAAAAAGGTCTGTGAGTGTTAAGATGCTCTGCTAACATGGTGACTTCCTTAAAAAAATATTTTTGTTAGTCAAATGTCTATTCTTAAAGGAGTTTCATTCAGCTATTTTAGCAGTCCCAGTGATTGGACTTAAGAACTGATCCTGAGGAGCCTGTTCTCCCACTATCGTGACCATCTTATTCTATAAATATGTACCTCACCACTTGTGAATACTCAGGCATGCGATGTACCAACCTTGGACCATTCCATGCACAGAAATTCAAGTACTTGAAAGTCTATAGAAAACAAATACAAAAGGAAGACTGGCAGACCCAAAGCGAATGTTTGTTTTAAGATCTGAGATACAACTGTGTAGCCAATATTTTTTAAAAATGTACAGAATTTGCACATCTGTAATACCTACATTTTGTACTGAACAGCAGAATTGTTCAGGATGATCAATTCATACCTTTCTTCCTCTGTTTTCCAACCACATGGTGATATACAATAATTGCACAAGGCATACAAATGTCGCTTCTAAATAAAAGATTTTAGAAAACAAGCAGTGAAAAATAGGCAAAGAACATTATTGTGACAGTGCAAAATAAAACCTATAGTAGCATCTAGAAAACAATGTTGATAATTATCCACTTTAAGAGAACATTATGTTTAACTGAAGTAGCAGTCGCTTAGTCTTATCATTACATTCAGTTCACATACACACAGTACATAGGAATATCTATCTGAAGAATGAAAAAGGCCAGCTACAAGTTTTCAGAATAATATATATTCAATTTTCTTCGCAGAAGCTGGTCAAGTATATTTGACTATTTTCAGTAAAACCGTTCACCAAACTTTACTGAAAAAAACCCTTAACTATGACTAATTTCCTGCTTTGTTCAGTGAATTAATTTTTTTTGAATACACAGACCTTTACAATTTAAAACTTACTTTGGTATTTAGAATGACAGCCAAGAAAGAGTAAAATAATTTTAAGTTTCTAAAAACAAGCACAAGTTTTTAAAGAGTCACTTTTCATTCTTCTACCCCCATCAGATATTTCATTTTCCTCTTTACTTTCCCAGTGTAGCTTCATACTGATAGCCCATTTTTCTACACATAAATTTTCATTTCAGTCCTGCTAGTTGCAGGAATGCCCACATAAAGCCCCCAGATACTGGCTTGAGAACATTTTGCCAAAATAGGCTAAAAAGTTTCTCTGCCTTGGGACTCCTGACACCCTAATAATCACAAGAAAATCAGTTTGCTGGTGATATTCCAGGAGACTTCACTGCACACTGCAGGGTGATGTTTAAAGCCTTTTAGGGCTGTCAGAAATATTCACCAGAGCATATTTCAGCCCAATTCTTAAAATCATTTCATGTCTGTGGTTCTGAGTCTCACTTGCTGGGGAAAACCTGTAGCTGCTTTGATAAAGCTTAAGTAACGTCACTCTTCTGATGATGAAAGAGTGGAACAGGATTCCTAGGCCTAAGTGTCTTTTTCTGTAGTTGTTTCCATGAACAAAAGATCAGAATTTCAAAGTCTGCTCCAGCAAGTCCCTACATATGATACAGCTTCTGCTCCTACCTTCTGTTACTGTCTCAGGTGTCCAAACACCAACATAATTGTGAATATGTTTTCTTCCAGTTACTTCGTTGAAGACGTTTTCAATTAATCCATCTTGTGTGAAGACGTGCTATGTTCTTCATAAATCATTTCTGATAGTCCCACCATTTCATCTCTTATTCAGGACCATAAACAGAGCACCATCCCTGACTTCTTTCTTTGGCCCTAAGGCTACATCTAAATACTTCTTTCTACATAAAACATTCAATACAGGTCTCATCCAACCACCTAGTTGAAAATCTTGCCCAAACCCTCATCGTTTCATATTTCTGGTATTGTAGTGTCTATTTCTTTGGTCTCGATGAATGCAGTTTTGTGCTGTTCATGTCCATTGAGATTAGCAATGCAAAAAAATCAAATTTCAACCTAACTCTTCTGCCCTTTCACCCCTCTATTTCTCCACTAGCATGTTCTTCTTTTCAGACTCAAACACAATTTAGTCATCTCCATTTTCAAGGTCATTCTCCACCTCAATCTCTTGACACTATCAAAATGCATTTGCTGGTTTACTCATGACTCGTGACCCACTAGCCACTCAGTCACAACTGCCTCTTAACTTTCAAACCCAGGGTCTTTCTTCCTTATTGACCTTCATGCTTGAGAAGACCTTCCAATAACTGTCTCCAAATCTACTTCATTGTTGTCCTTCAAACTCCCACTTAAATCCTCCTGTTCTGTCACATTTAGAAACAACCTGACATGAGTTAGGCCTGTTTAACACCTTCAGTTACTGCTGTCTAAACATTTCCTTGTGTTCGTCTTTTGTCTGTATCATATGTTGTCTTTTGTTTTGACTTCAGATTGCGAATACTCTAGGACAGACACTTTTTTGTTTTGGGTCTTCCCACCTCTTCAGACATTACCATTCTATCCATGACTGTGAGCTAAAGTAATAGAAGTAAAAACTATTGATATTGAATCGTGTCAGTTGCTGCATATAACACATACTAAATCTGAAAGTTATAACGGAAAGCTTTACTTTCATATTCCTTTTTCATGCCTCTCCTTTCTCTAACTTCTCCTTCTCACATTTTTGTCTACTTTCATTTAGGAAGTTCTCCTCTTCTTCTGTCTCATCTACCATTATTGCCTTGTGCTTGTTTCTTCATCCGTCTCAAACCAGTCTTTATTTATGTCTCTATTACATTTACATACTTTCTTCATTCTCTCCCTGCTATGCCTCTCTCTCCCTCCCTCTTATCTTCCATTTCCAATACTTTTGGAAGATTCAACAGCTACATCTGCATAAATGGAAATAAATTGAAGTTATTCTTGACCTTAATACAAACATGGACATTCAGAAGGTATTTTTGCAATGCCTTTTTCACTAAGTGGTCTGTGGTTTATGTACTGGGATCCAGTTTCTGTGCCAGTCTCACCCAATCTCATCTTGCAGGCTTTGGTCTCCAAAGAGTCAAGTATGGAAAAGCAGTAACAATAGTATGCTGGTAAGTATGCTATAAAACAGACTTCTGAGAGGGGGGACTGATTGCTTCAGGTCTATTTCTTCTTGCAGGTGTGAAGTGAGTTACCATGGTATTACAAAAGGTGCAGTACTGCATTTTTCTGAGAGTTAGTGTGTTTAGACGAGTGTAGGATACTTCATGAAACCCCATCCTTCTCCATCTATTTTCCTAGTTTTGTTTCAGCCTAAATTTATTTCAGTATAGGCAAACTGGGTAGAGCTAGTTAGAAATATTTTTTTTGCTCTGGAAAAAAATGTACTTTTTTCTCTCAAAGATTAAAAACAATATATTTTTTCTACAGCATTTTTAAGAACAAACTAGAAGCCTCTGCTGTTTTGCCAAGACAGACTTTAAGATGATCATAGGCTGCTTCCTTCCTCCAGACTGCTCAGAACTTAATAGCTAGCTGACATGTTTAACTTCATTTAGTTAAAAACACCATTCCTATTAAAAAAGCCACTTCAACAGATTTATTTTTTTAATATAATAATGGTATCAAGCTATGAGATCAGATGCAGAATCAGGCTGTACAATGTTTTTCCTGCTCATGTTATTTTTTTTTTTTTCAATTTTGTCCTAGTTTCAGCTGGGATAGAGTTAACTGTCTTCCTAGTAGCTGGTACGGTGCTGTGTTTTGAGTTCAGTATGAGAAGAATGTTGATAACACCGATGTTTTCAGTTGCTGCTAGTAGTGTTTAGACTAATGTCAAGGATTTTTCAGCTTCTCATGCCCAGCCAGCGAGAAAGCTGGAGGGGCACAAGAAGTTGGCACAGGACACAGCCAGGGCACCTGACCCAAACTGGCCAACGGGGTATTCCATACCATGGGACGTCCCATCCAGTATAGGAACTGGGAAGTGGGGGCGGGGAATCGCCGCTCAGGGACTAGCTGGGTGCCGGTCGGCGGGTGGTGAGCAATTGCACTGCGCATCATTTGTACATTCCAATCCTTTCATTATTGCTGTTGTCATTTTATTAGTGTTATCATTATCATTATTTGTTTCTTCTTTTCTGTGCTATTAAACCGTTCTTATCTCAACCCGTGGGTTTTGCTTCTTTTTCCCGATTTTATCCCCCATCCCACTGGGGGGGGGGGGAGTGAGTGAGCGGCTGCGTGGTGCTTAGTTGCTGGCTGGGGTTAAACCACGACAAGTTTTTACCTGAAAGAATTTTGCAAAAGTTATAACATGATCCAAAGGACCATTGTGAGGGAATACTGAGGGCTGAGAAACAAGCATTGGAGCATGTGAGGTAGCTAAGAAAGTGCTAGCAGAGGAGTGTTTAATAGAAACGGCACAAGAAATCTGTAGAAAATCAGGCCTTTTTAATGCTGCTGCCCACAGAAGAACTTTTTCTTTCTGTAATGCCATCTACTGTGGTCTGTAGGGGGCTTGAGCTCTAACAGATGACTGCTGGTAACTCACTGCGGTGGTTTAAAACATTATCAACCTCAGCTGTTTGTTTCCTTGCCTCTATTGAAGGCTACCACTTCCGTAGCAAAGGCATTAAAAAGCAGCCTGTTCCCACGTCAGCCACTTCGATGCACAGGGCTTCTAACAGCCTAAACTGCCTCTGAAAGGATGCTGAAACACTGTTTTGCAAACTTCACCAGCTAAGGCAAGCTGGCTGCTTCCCGCTTCCGAGCGGCTGCTGTGACAACCTCCAGCAGGAGGTTATTCCGCTCCCCGGGACCACCGTGTCCTGAACCACTACAACTCCTTGCTCAGCGAACATGATTCAGAGTCTGTAGACCATACCCACCCCAACAGAAATTGCTCTGGGCTCAAGGTGTTTGTTATACTGGTTGCTGTATATTTTGTCATAGTATACTCCCATATAAAACAGTACAAAATAAGAGAAGAAAAATGACATAAAATGAACTGGACAGGATTGTCAGTGCATGCTGCTGTGTAAATCAGGACAGAGTGTTATGAGAACATAAAACAGGCAGGGTCACCATGATAATGACTCTGCTTGTTCTTTAATTGCTCTGCTTTACATCAATCCAGAAAGTGGTTGAATTGGACCCTCGTGCTGCATTGTGAGCTTCTGCAAAGCCATTAGACTTTGTCTTACATCAATTAACGTAGCTGAAACGCTCTCTCGGTGGAGAGTCACGGCGTGCTCGAGAGCCTCCAGTGCCACCTATGGCCCTTGGAGGACCCTTCTGCTCCCTTTGGCCCCTGTGGTGCCACCTCCCAGTGCTGCCTGCACAGCTCCCTCCGCTCCTCTCCGGCTGCAGGGGAGCTGGGCACTTGCCAGGGTGTTCCAGGGTCCTGCTTCGTAGATCTGCCACGCTCCTGGGTAAGCGATGCTGTGTCGTTAGGTAGCTAGCCTTAGAAACACCTGTCTTCCAAGCAGGTTAAGGCAACTGCAACTCAACATAATTTCCAAGGCAAATTACCTGAAGAAAGGAAACAACATCTATTGCGTTATTTGATCTGAGTAGCACAAACGTAAAAGCTCTTGAATGCTAAAAAGGCTTTCACAACATTTTAAAGAATTGCTGATCTGAAAAGCAAGTTTGGAAAACTTTTTCTTGCAAAATAAAAGCTCTCCATCGCCAACTGACAGCTTAAATGAGCCACTCTCGTGGCAGTTTATTGCTAGTGGCACTAATGGCTGCTGATCCACCAGTCAATATGCACAACACATTTCTCTTCCGAAGTGGCAGCTACATAAAAGTTTGGCTCATGTATGAATTTTTACAGTAAACAGTAAAAAAAAAAAAAAAAAATCCCCAATTACTGTATACCCATCTTCACTTCAGAAACGCCAATACACCAAAAAACCCTGAGCAATATCCAGTACTGGATATTAATTAATAACCAGAGTTAATTTAAAGAGAGTTATTTTCTTCTGCATTATTTTAAATGAAATCACTATGAAGAAAATAGCTTGCTGATCAAATAACACTTTCTGTTACCCAGTGGAGAAATAAAAACTGTCTTAACCTCTACTCCGTCTATTGAAAACTTGAAAATATTTGCCCTTAATTCTCCAGGTATTTTTGTGGGCCAGCAGTGAATATCTGCATCACATTATACTTAATTCTTCATGTTTTTTCTCAAACCATGGCAGGTCTTTCCTTTAGCTCCAGAAGTCCTATGTCTTGCCACAAGTCCTCTGCCCTACTCTGAGTCTAAGGCTGCACTACTCCTGCCCTGCTGACACGTTGGTAAGGTTGCAGCCATGGATATCCATCATTCCTACCATGGTCTGACAGCAAACGCGGCAGCCCAACTTGATACTGCCAAACTCAGGAGTCTGACCAAAATCATATTCTGGTTTGTAGCAAACACACACAACCATCAAGCAAGGGTAAGGGGAACTGGAGCCATTACTTGTAGGTGCTCATCTTTTTCTTCTTTGATCATTAGGATAAGTAATACTTTAATATTGTTATACTCTCTTGCACCACAGGACATTAAATCATGCATATGATTAGCTGATAAAGAAACGATGAACAAAATACGAATTTACAGAAAAACAGGACCCACTTTTCCTAACCGAAAATCTGCATCACATGCTTCAGTGATGGAAAATGTGTCACACTATCACTGCTTTTAGTTACTGGGGCAAAAAGTGGAAGCTTTGGAGATAATCCACCGCTTGTTAAGGAAAAGAAAAAAAATCACTCACCCCAGATGACTTGGGGAGTCAAATTTTGCATAGCTGGCTTTAATCTTGAGGCAATCACTTTTCACTTTTTGACTAGTCTATGCTGTCCTAGTTCATGTTGCCCCAGGCCTCTAGTCCATCTGGCCTATAGGTGAATCTATCACTGCCATCTGTCATTTGTGACAATTTTTTAAAAGTTGTGTTATATATAGGAAAAGAGAGAAAAACAGACATAAGCAAATTCTGGTTGATCTTTCCTTACTGGAAAATCAAGAATAACTTTATTACTGACTCTCCCTGCTTCCTATAAAGAATGAGAGAAACAAATGAGAAACATTCGTTCTCATGTTCTGCAAAGACACATTATTGAGTGTAGTAAATTCATTGTTAAAACAACAGCTTGGAATGGGAAACAAAAATGGGTCTTGCAATATTTAATTAATTATTTTCTTGGACTGACCTTGTCACTACCAGGAACTCTGTTGGTGCGTTCCACAATTTTACTTTTTCTCTTGTGTATTTTTCTGCTAGGAGTCTTTCCCAGACATCAATGAGGAGTGACTTAAAATGCATAAATCTAAAATAAAAAAAAAGAAGAAAAGCTGCCACTTCAGTCCCCAGGCTCCTCACTTGATATTCTCTAGCCCCCTCTAAGCTGGCCATCAATGCCACTAGCAGTGAAAGTGAGAAGCACAAAGTTGCTGATGCTAGCACCTCTATGTCAATTGTTGTAATATCCAGTGCCCTTGGGATGAGAAAATTCCTCCAAGCTGCAAGGCATTACTGACACTGTTAAGTGTCCTCCTCCAAAAGCCATTGACAGAAAAAAAGGGAGTGCTCTTCCTATACTCAATAAAAATAAAATATAGTATATGGGAAATTCAGGTAAGTGCAAGAACATAGAGGCACTTTTAAAATATGATTTAACCCCTTGGGCATCCAGCATAAGTACAGCGCCTGTGAAGAAAAGCAAGAACCAGGATACACCTGAATTTGTGTAATTTCAAAGTACTTGTCAAAAATATTGTATAGAAGTGGGCACATCTGAGGTTCTGTGTATGTAAACTCTCCAACACATATAGTCAAAGACTGTCTGAAAATGATATCGGAATGGATTTTCTAAGGAGATTTCCAGATTTCATGGTCTTTACTGAGATGGTCATAGCTTCTCTCCTATCTGGTACTTCAACTCAATATCTTGCTCAGAATCAAAAACTACATTAAAAAAAAAAAAAAAGGAAGAATGAAGACACATCCCAAAATACTGCTGCTGTTATCTATGCCTGCCTGTGGTAATCTTCATTTTCATTTTCTAAATCACCACAAGCAGGGCAGAATAGACATGCTGATGTCTTTAGAGTATCTGTAGTCACTTTGAGGATAACATAATCTCAGGTCATGTCCTCTCACTGGAAAAGCTTCAGGATGGAGTGGTGGAAAACTATAGCAAGAGAATCCTTCACACTGCAGGTGAGACGCACATGGAGTTGGCATTACCTGTCCTCACTGATATTTAAGTGTACTTGTTGCATGATAATGCACAGCAACTCATGCCACAGTACACTGACCATGAAAAAAAACTGATTTTGGAAAAACAGCAAAATTGCTTCCATGTTACTCCAGCAACATAAGGTTTACAGCTGTGATAAATTGCTTACCTATCCAAGCCTTCGCTTAAATCAATCAGTGGCCATTTCAGTTATTTTAAACATTGATATAAATCAAAATGCAACTGCTTTTATCTACAGCCAATGGTAGAGACACAATGTTGATAAGCACAGTATACAATCTAGGTTGAATAACACTGATTCCTTCCTCCTATTCTCACTCTTCCCTGAGAAAAGAATCAAATGTTGGTTTCTGCACTAAAAATAGCAAATACAATAAGGTATATTAAGAAAGTCTTTGTCAGAATATCGTTAAGATTTATTAAATAAGTGATGCTCTGATCTGGAATACTGAAGAATAGTAATGTATTTACAAACATAGAAACTTGTTATTAATGAAATGTATATATTAGAAATTAATGAACAATGTGATTATATAATGCAATATGAAGTTACAAAAAGACGTTACTTGAGGGATAAATATAAAATTAAATAGAGGGATAAATTGCATGATGAAGTTTAAATTAAACTTAAAGCCCCTAAACAAAGGAAACTAATATCCATCAGGAACAGAACATTTTAAAATAAATTTAATAAGATTTATTCTGGACATTGAATAAAGATTTTTTTCAGTGTTGATAATGCAAATTTGATATACTTTTTAAAGAGCTCTTAGAGAAAAAAATCCTAAAATTAATGTTACAACTTCTGCGTCCAAATTCTACTTTACAAATCAAATTACTGTAAGTACCTTTTTTCTCTGTAAGCCATCATCAAACTAATCATTTTTGTGAAGAAACTTTCCTTTGCATGGATCGTCCTGCAATTTGCTTCTTCAAAGTTTCTTGCACATTGCTTTGAAACATTTAGAAAAGACCATTATTGGAGGCAAGAAACAAGTCTTGGTAGCCTGTTCCTTTGACAAATCTTTTCATCTGTGCTGTATCAGTGCTTATCAGTGCATGGAATACCACTAGGAAGTGTGGAATGAACAAGGGGCATATTTCTTACTGACACTCCATCCATATCCAGTGCCCCACCAGAAAATCTGTCTATGCAACTGCCTGTAACACAAACTTTCTATATCACATCTCCTACTTGCTTCTGCGTTGGTCAAAATGATGATTATGTGTGGCTAGTGGGATGAACTAAAGCCTTGTGGAAAAAGCTCTCACAGTGAATAGGAGAAAGGAGGCAAAACTCAGATATGAGTCTCACATGTGTGGTTTGAATGTGGGCCTATCTCTAGTTAATTTAAATATTCAAGGATTCCTGGGTGAAGGGGGAGCAATGGATGTGTAAAAACCGTCATGATCAATAACAAATCAGTGTAAAAGACTCCTAAATGGGAGTAATTGCAGTACTGGAATCTATATGGAAGAACAATCAATGATAAGACATATTTATGATATGAATAATCCGCCTCAATGCTATTCAGGAAAACAATTTACTTTTCCAAAATGTTGCTGGCTGGAATGCTCCTCGTTTAAAATTAACTAAAACTTTGAAAATCAATTACTACCCACCAACTACTTTGCAAGCCAGATGTCTTAGGGAAAAGGAAACATCATGTTGTTCTGATAAATCAGGCAATAAATGCAGGACCGACAGATCTGATGGAAGCCATCGTGATTAGCCTCATCTATATTTCCTTGTTTATTACAGCCATTTTCTATTTCAAGAAAATACTCCCATCTGCCTGCAGCATAGCTTAGAGCTAGAGTAAAAAATCTGGTTTTTTTCACCATACACAAGCAGACTAATTCAACAATCATTACACAGAACAGACATGGAACAGAGAAACTCAAAATGTCACATCAACAACATCACATTCTCAGTTCTTGTAAATCCTTTTAAACTGGACTTCTGCACACATCAAAAATAGCCAGTTAGGGGGCTTATGTCACCCTTTAAATGGCATCCTAGTAGCTCCTATTTATTTCTGTTCTATCAATAACTGGATAGCTCAGTTACTGCAGTGCCAGTGTGTAACAAGGATTTACAACGGCATTGTGTTATGCCATCTAGGTATCTCAGGCCAATGCTAACAAAACTCATGGAGGAACAAAGGGGAAGTCTCTTGGAGATCCTCCTGATACCGCCATCGGGAGGGGTGTGTGGTAGGCTGTGCTCATCATCCCTTCAAGACCTGTGACCCTTGTGGATTTGAGATCATCATGGGGGAGCGGAGAGAAGACCACAGGTATCTTTGTAAGGACCAAATCACCTTTGCAGACCCAGGGCCTTCTAACTTTCTTGCAGTCCACATTCCCCTCCTCTACAGCTCACAGAAGCATGGCTTTAGCATGCCTGTCTACCAAGGCACCTTACCTCCCTCCAAGGTGCCGCTTTCCCTGGCCATCTTTATGAGTCCAGTATGTCTGCAGTCCTCTAGCACTTCCATTTTCTAGCTCCTTCGCCACTTTCAGTCCTCCAAAAAGCATCTATATCTGTTCTGTATTTGTATTCTGAAACATATACAAACCCTTGGTCTGCTTTGATATACAAAAGGGACCTGCACGCACACTTAATTTTTCCCTTCCAATTATTTACATATAATTAGCTTTTCAATCCCAATAGTTAAGCCTCTGGTTATTTGTCTCTTTCTCCAGCTGTATCTCTCTTAAATGGCTTTAGTTGACTTTTTTTACCAGATGTAGTTGATCATACTGCTTAACTTTATCCAAAATTGCATTGGCTAAAGTGATGTCTGTTTCTTTCTGCTCTAAATATTTCAGCTACAACTAAACTCAACTTGCTTAGAAGCTAAAATTCTTACATTAATACTTTAAACTTGTATTTATTCAAACCTGTATGTTCTTTTGATCAATTTCCAGCCTTACTGAGTCTAAGAAAATAGAGAAAAGGGATGGTAAAGGTTAGATCCCCCTCCTTGACCAAAAAAGCCCCAACTCCAACCCCACGTACTGACCCTGACCAGGAGACTGTTACACATCTGGGAGCTGGTGATCCACATAGCAGTCAACCTGAACAGGCACAGGCCTGCCTTGTGCTGCACAAATCCTTTGCCGCACGATGAACTTGGCTCACTGTGACAAGGCCACCTGTGTGGCCTTGCCTTCACCTAACAGTGCCACAAGAAGTTTTCATGAGAACATCCTTTATGAAAAGAGTTGTTGTCTTGTAAGGAAAGGGAGAGCTCCTCTCCGTGGACAGGATCTGTGCACTGTGGGAAAATCCACCTGGGTTCTGTCCAATGCTGCACAAACACGGGGTGCCCGGCATCTGAAGGGATGTAAGATTTACTCACTATCTATCTCTTCTCATTCTGTTTTACTGAAGTAGTTATCTTATCAAGCCTTTTGTTGTCAATCTTTTCTCACTGAGGTGCAGAAAGGATCCTGCACTGTCTCTCTTTCCTTACCTCCCCCTGCCACAGCTGGTGCAGAACAACCTGTGACCCCAAGCCTCCAAAAAATCCTGGGATACTGGCTCAATGTCTTTTTTCCATGAAATATCTCTTACCAGTTCCAAACTTTAGTTTTGCTTTCCAGTTGTCATAGTCTAAACATTATGAGATACTCCATTGTTTTACATAATTTAATAGCCGGAAGTAATTAGTATTTTTATAAGACCAAATTCTGTGCCTATTAATCACATTTCAGAAGGAGCTTTTGTATAGATTTTTATTTTAGGAAGACTGAAAACTCCCAATTTTTCACAAAAAAATACATGAAGCATTTCCTTGAATATAAAGATGACTCATTTTTAAATATTGTTTTATCCTGTAACATGATTTGGGAAGTAATCAGCCACAAATGGATACTGACTGTCACAGCCTAGTTTCTGCTGGATTGACTTGCACTGATTTGAATAACCCTGGTTCCTACTGAAGCCAAATGGAGCTTCAAATGTTCAAATCCTTGAAAAATCAGGCCACAACTAAGCACAGGGTATTCTCTTTTCCTTCCCGTACTTGCTTGCTGCTTTAATTCATATGGGGTATAGCAACATCTTTAAATATATTCTGTAGATTTGCTGGTGATTAGTTCCCTGATCACAGTATTTCCTCAGGTCATATGTCAACCAGTGACTAGATCTGAAGTGGCAGTACAGGGGTAGAAATATGTGGCAATGTTTGGCATCCATAAAAAACAGTTTAACATAAGTGGTTCAAAAGTATAGGAAGATTTGTTAAATAATTTAAAGAACTCTCAGATATTAGGTACAGGACATCCTTTCACCAAAAGAGTTCAACCCCAGGACTGAAAGCTTTCTGATTATTTATAATGGCAAAGCTGGAAAGTGATAGGACAACTCCAATGCTTCTGGAATTGTCTCATAATCTCACTTGGGAAATGGTAGAATAATTCAGCTTAATAGTCATTTTTATATCTTACTGGAAGTTTGTTATTCTAACTTCATATCTTGATATATCATACAGCTGTCAGGATAGCATGTGGAAAAAAAAGTCCTTGTCAAATATACCTTCCAATCTCTTCATCAAATTTAGGGCAAAATACTACAGCATCTATGAGACTGGTATGAAACACACACTTCAACTTCTTTTTACTTTTTTAATGAACTAAAATTTCACGTTATTTACTTGAAGACAGAAGTATGATTGATGTCAGTCATTCTCAGATTGGGTGAAGCACTGTCGTGGTTTAACCCCAGCCAGCAACTAAGCACCACGCAGCCACTCACTCACCCCCCCCCCCCACCCAGTGGAATGGGGGAGAAAATCGGGAAAAAGAAGCAAAACCCGCAGGTTGAGATAAGAACGGTTTAATAGCACAGAAAAGAAGAAACGAATAATGATAATGATAACACTAATAAAATGACAACAGCAATAATGAAAGGATTGGAATGTACAAATGATGCGCAGTGCAATTGCTCACCACCCGCCGACCGGCACCCAGCTAGTCCCCCGAGCGGCG
Organism: Aquila chrysaetos chrysaetos; assembly: GCF_900496995.4. Classification (NCBI taxonomy): domain Eukaryota; kingdom Metazoa; phylum Chordata; class Aves; order Accipitriformes; family Accipitridae; genus Aquila; species Aquila chrysaetos. The sequence goes on from NC_044008.1 coordinate 29,714,405, forward strand.
ATTCCCCGCCCCCACTTCCCAGTTCCTATACTGGATGGGACATCACACGGTATGGAATACCCTGCTGGCCAGTTTGGGTCAGGTGCCCTGGCTGTGTCCTGTGCCAACTTCTTGTGCCCCTCCAGCTTTCTCGCTGGCTGGGCATGAGAAGCTGAAAAATCCTTGACATTAGTCTAAACACTACTGAGCAACAACTGAAAACATCAGTGTTATCAACATTCTTCACATACTGAACTCAAAACATGGCACCGTACCAGCTACTAGGAAGACAGTTAACTCTATCCCAGCTGAAACCAGGACGAGCACCTAAATATCTCCTGCTGCAATGCTTTGGCTTCTATTGACAGTGATGTTCACCTGATAAATATGAACTCTGGACACCATTGCAATATACAGTAAACCCTGTGGAAACCTCAAAAGTTGCATCTGTGCCATTGTACAGTATAAAAAAGGAATTAAGAGAACTCTGCATTGATAATATGAGTACAGAAGCCCTGTATATCAGCACTCATTAGTTAATAAAAAATTCTGAGTTTTGTTTTCAGCCCATTGGAAGCTGGATGACAGAAGAAATTATGACAGCAGGAAGAGAAGCTGTCAAAGGAGCACCAATGTGTAATGAGAGAAGGCATTTCGGAAAATAGAATATGGCTCCATTTCTGCTTGTCAGGATTCATTGAGGCTGAATAGCTCCGAATTCACTGCTCAAAATGGACAGTGTACACTGATGACTAGTAGCAACCAGCCGTTCTTCAAACTACAAATCTGTCTCAGAAGGGAATGCGTACCCAAGCACTTCCAGAGCACGGTATCTGGTTGCATAAGCCTGCTCTCTCACAGTGATTAATGTGATTGTCAAGCATTTACCAATACTGGCACTTTGGCCCATTTACAGTGGCAAATGCTTATTATTGAAACCTGATTTCTTCCATTTTTATAGCATGTGCTGAAAAAGGAGATAGTGCTTCCTTTCCTTGGCTTGCAAAATTGATGTGTCCCTTGGAGTAAATTCATTACTGGGAAAATAAGAAAACATTAAAAGAAATATGTGGAACACTTCTTAAATCTAGACAGCTATAGATTACTATATATGTCAAGAAAGTGCCATTTCAGTTAAATATAGTGTAAATGCAACTCAGTTTTGCATTGTGTCTTTCAAGCAGAAATCAAGAAAATACATGTTCTTTTATCTCTACAATCCTTTGAAAGACCTGTCTCTAGTGAATCAGAGCTGGAGATTCTTGGAAGCTGGATGTCTACAAGCAAATGTATAAGATGCTTTCTTCTGGAAGGAAACCTCCAAGGCTAATTGGTCCAATGTGCTGAATGACATTTTACAGACGCAACACAAGCTGCACATCCTAAATACACTGATACAAGATAGTTCCTTCCCAAGTCTCACATACAGACCTGAAAAAGCTGTTGCCTTACCTAAAATTGTTTACAATCCGAGTCCTGCTACAAAACCTACCGAGAGATAAAGAGTAAAACTCATGCTGATTTTGATGTCGACCAAGCTCTAAGACCAACTTTGTGTCTTGTCTCCACCATGAGTTAGCAGAGAGGAAGCCCCTCTGCATTAGGGCAGAACCGCACCTGGAGGCATGTGCAACATGACATACCAAATCAGCTCTAACCCTGTTAGTTCAGTGCTCCCACAAAGCTTTAGAAAGGCCTCCACAGAGCTGCATGGGAATTTGGATTTGGCGGTGGATTTTTGGAGGTGGATAAGTACCTCAGCTTGATTAAAAGACATGCTGCTATCTCATTGAATCCCAGCGTAGCCATCTTCCACCCCACGGAGAGAAGTAAGATACAGAAGCAGCCCAAGCACTCTGGGGAGTCCACAGATTTCTCCTTTCTAACAAGAGGTGAAGGAAATGGTAGACTTGTAAACTGCAAAACTGGGTGAAGATTTGGGTATATGTATGCTCTCTTTCATCAGTGATATGTGAAAATAAGCCAAGCAACTGTTTTGTTTGGGGAAGAATACTTGTGATTACTTTGGATTTGGAATCATTTTAAAGAGTAAACAAAAGGGCCCAGGGAAGAGAATTAGCAGGGAATAATAAACCACAAAGGATCGCAAGTTCAGAAAAGAACCTGTTGGAAGTTAGCATATATCTTCTAACAAGCCTACAGTGGCCCAGGAAAATGTCCAGAGCTTTTCATGAGCTGGTCCTAGAAATGACCAGACATTCCAACATGAAGAGTGATGTGGTGAAGTGTGACTCCGACCCCTCTGAGGGATTCAGCACTCTCTAATCAGAGGCACAGCTCTGACACAGCCCAGCCCTGTAACCTCGGCTCAGGCTGCTGAGGAAACTGCGAAGCTGTGAGAAAGAGCACTGAGAAGGTATGTAGAGCAGAAGCAGGTAAGATAAGGGAGGTAAAATTGTGGATGCAGGGATGTTGAGACAGGTTGTTAGCAGCTCAAGGAGGAAAGTTCAAAAGGAAAAACATGAACCTTGGAACGCATAAAATCTTAAAGGGAAAACCAGGGATTTGGAGAACAGCAACTCACCACCACTGAGGATGTGCTCCAGGAGCAGGGAAGTCCAGCCCTTCCCCACATGACTGATGACCAGTGGTAAGCTCATTAACACTTAGCTGAATAGCACGGTAATCATTGGTATCTTGTATTTGTGTTAGCCACTAAATGATTATTCTATACTTTTAAGTTGTGTATATCCTATTTGCAGAGTCTCTTTGCATATGGTGAAAGGTGCCTGAACAAAGTGACCTGGAAAATTACAACTGTCACAAAGAAAATGAGCAATAAAAGAAAACTTAGGATAAGGAATAAGCACACCTGAAAACAAAGTAATAAAATATGACCCTGAATAAGAGATGGATGTGTGCCCACAGCCTATTTAGCAAAAGCTACCGAGAGATTGTTGTGACTCCCTGCTGTGCAAGTTCTCTGCAATACATGATATTTATTTAAAAATAAGTAGGCCCCACCAGGAGGTGGATTTCCGATGAGCACCAATAATATCAAATAAAATCAGCATTGCATTTCAGCTTTTCACATACATGAATTGTTAATCTGACATTAGCTATGCCTGCACTGCAGTGGCAGACTGATATCATTGTAGCTTATACTTTACTAACTAGCCTGAATATTGGTGGCAGTCTAACCACAGCAGAAAAGAGGGTTTTTTTCCAGCAAAAGCAGACAAATTTTGCCTACTTCCATATGCTGAGTACCATGATACTGCAGCCAGGCTTTTGCAAATGTTTGAATAAAGCCTGCATTGCTGTATCTACACTGCAAATAAACTGTTTTGCTCAAAGAGGGGGACAAAGATGACCAAAAAGAGTCACTTAAGAATAAACCACTGAACACAGCTGAGAATGTTGCTGATCAACAGAAGGCATCTGGCAGGAAAGGCTTTTAAGACAGATTGCTGAAGCACTGCAAGGAGTGCCACAGTGATAGAGAGAGACCCAGACGCCACTTCCTGTCCCAAACCTGTGGCAGAAGGAGGAGTCAGGCTCTCACACACTTTCAGAAACCTTTCTGAAAAGGGGCAGTATTAAGCCAGGGTAAATCGGGTTGCAGCCTTAAGCAAAAGGCTTTGTGGGATCATGATGTCAAGAAGAAAATAATAATGATCAACAAATCTTAGTACTAAAAGAAACTAAGCAAGTAAGACGAAGAACAAATGGAAGCCAGAGAAAAGCTAGAATGCCTACTGAAGCCAGGTTAGCTGAAACTGGTCCAGACAGCATGATTTCCTAAAAAAAACCACAAAACAAAACCCAATATATCCTACTTCATTTTTAATAACTGTCCCATTTTCCCTTCACCATTAAGCTAAGTGGATTGATTCTGCACAATGATTAGCCACAGTTCTTTCACTTCTGTCTTTGGACCTGGGTCTGGCCTAAAGAGTTTTCTCCAAATGCTTTCCAGCCAAAGCTGGGACCCAGTGCTCTTTCCTTGTTCTCTTTGCCTAGCCAGCCCTCTTTGGCTCTGCTTTGTCAAATTCCCATATTTTCACTTAGTCCTTTCTCACATCTTGTAGGTTACAACCTGCTGACCGCTTTAGCTAGTTGGATAGAGTGATTAAATACTGTGGAAACAGTAAATGTATTGTTTTAGTGATAATCTCTGTCTTGCACTTTCTACTAAGAAGGAAAGGAATTAATAATAGCACTGTTTTCTCTGTAAAACAAACCTGTTTTCTGAGACAAGAGTTTAATTTTTTTTGGCAAGCAGGCAGGAAGAAATATACTCATTTAAATTTGGGTTCTCATGAAATAAGGAGAAGATTTTGAGAGGAACCGTATTTTACATTTTTGTCTCTTCCACTGTTCTCCGTTATTCCTCACTCACTGTTTCAATTCTTGTTAAGCTGTCACTTAGCATTTTTTCCCTCTGGAATGACAGCAGGGCATGCTGCTTGCACTGGCTAGACAGATGCCTACCCCAGAGAGTGAGCATATCAGCTTCTGGACTGCACAGCCTGTACCAACACGGTATGTGTCCTTGACATCAGATCTCTGGCATTAATGTATGTAGGTGACAAGCTCGTTAGCAAGTCAGATGGTGCAGAAGTTATGCAATTCAAGTAACAGCTAAAGAGCTAATTTTACCTTGTGAAAATAAAAAATTTAATTCTGGTTACAGTATAAATAGTTGTCTGATAATTAAAATCAAGTCAAGTTCCTGTAGCAATATTTAAATGGTTAAAATGTGCCTATAAACTCAGAAATACTGAAAAATACTTACAGTTTAGCCTGATTTTGAACAATATTAAACAGGAGTCCACTTATTGCCATTGAAGTCTCTAGACCACCAGCATAAATGTAACTTTTGCTGTGGGAGGTGATATAATGTCTTCGTAAGGTTTTGTTGTGCTAGAGCAGCCTTGAAGGAACATTTTGCAGGGCTGAAACTTTGAAAAGATGCAGCTAACCTTCCTACATCAGCATACAAGTCACCAGGAAGAATGAGGTCTCTTCCCTGTCAGCTTTCAAGCTGCAAGGATAGCTGCATTAATTCCATCCTAATTTGTCTGCTCATAAATCCAGACAATTCTATTACGCCATCGTGGGTCCTTATTCCCCACTTCCACTCCTGCTAAGTCCATTCAATGCCAGCTTGGCAATATCTTAACTAAGTCCTAACATTTCCCAAAAGAAAGGAAGAAGACAAATCATCCCAAGCTCTTCTAAGGGGCTGTTTTGATGAAGTACAAGTAATTATACGAGATATGGAAGAATTTAAAGCAAAGGGTTCAAATCCACACTCAGAGCAACTTTAGACCAGGAGGGATTCCAGCATATACAGTGAATTTATTGTAGATTAATACAGTTTGAACACAGACATTTCAGCTCAGCTACCACTAGATTGGTTGAAGATACCACACTTACATAGACATGGGGTTCATAGAATCATGGAATCATAGAATCATTTAGGTTGGAAAAGACCTTTAAGATCATCAAGTCCAACCGTCAACCCAGCACCACCTTTCCCACTAAACCATGTCCATGGTTAGATCCCTCTGATTCACCACTGTAAAAGTTTACAATGTAGACATCTGCAATTCTGTTGGACTTGCAAATTATACTGTTTGTAGAGGGGAAATAGGTTCTTCTGCAGTGTGACCCCTCTCATCCTAAAGTATGCACATAAAATAGATCAGACAACTTAACCCTTGTAAATGCATCTATTTCTTTCTACTGACTATCACGGGACTCAAGGCTCATTACATCAGATCTAGTTGTCTACATTACTTATCTCTAAAATCAGGTGTGATGAACCCCATCCTGGTGTCCATGGAACATCTCTGGGACATCCCCTGCCTCCATTCAAAACTCGACACTTCTGTCAATTGAGAATTACAGAGGTGGATTTGCATCATGGTTTTGTTTTACATTTCCACTTGCAGAGCAGACTGCTTCGGGTTTTTTTCTTGCCTATGCCATGGCCAACCAGCATTATCTGTGTGCCATGGCAAAACACACTGTTCCAGCTTACTGCCAGTTGCAGAACGTGTGAATGGAACATTTTCAGACTTCAAAGAAAGTACAGTGTGAATTTCAAAGAGCAAAGATTTGGCACAGTTCTCATTTTATCCCAGTTGATTCTCTTCTCCTGAGGCTCAGGTAGGTTGTCAGCCTTCAAGTGGGATGAGATCCATTTAAAGACTGTGACATTGCAGGTGTCAGAAAAATCACAGATTCTACTTGAAACCAACATTTTTAATTACGTTTGGCATTCCCATGCATATTGCTGTCACTTCTCCACCGCTGATGGCAATAGGCTAGGGAATGTCCAGCGTAATTAAAAACTTTCATTTCTAATGTATTCCATGACTTTTATGTACCTTCGAAGCTCGGGACTCCTGTACTGAGCAAAGTGGAATGGAAACTATAGGAGTCTGACACCTCAAACACCACTTACAAAGTAAGATCCTGCCCAGGTACTGCCAAAAAGTGACTGCCAAAACAAAGCATCAGGAAGCAGCTGACTTTATTCTCCTACCCTTCTACGGAGCCTGAGTCCTATACTAGTAGTAGCTGCTTAATTGATCACATCTACTTTTGAAACCAGGACTGGAGGAGAGGTAATGGCATTGGTGCTGCTCTCCACACTCTTCAGAATAGCACTGTGGTTAGGTCACTCACCTAGAAAGTGGAAAATGCATTTTAGGCTCTCTTCCAGCTGACAGGCTTCAAACTTCCCCAGAAGATATACACAACAATAGGTTAAAGTTGCTGTTCACCCCTCCTGCCAAAGCAGAGTCAGTATAAAACCAAGACAGCAAGAGCCATGGGATCAAAAGTTGAGCAAGCGAGGAAGATGCCAGCACTGTGGCATTGTAATTAGGGCACTCATTTAGGACAGGGTAGAAATGAGTGGCCCTGATCCCTACTCCCAGAAGAAGTTGTGCAGCTGACATTCAGGTAGAAAAAATGGCATCATCCAGAGTGCAGAGCACTGAGGTTTTCATCCTCTGTTTTGAATTACCTCACTCAGAAGACAGAAAATCAGCAGCAAAGGTTTTCAAGGCTCTCCTAGATTAGTTTCAGTAAAACCTCTTCCAAATATATACTGAAGCGGTCAATTCTTCCACCATCTTAAAAACAGCATACTGACAATCTTCTACAATACAATATTTCTCTCTGAGCAAAGCTTCAAATCCTGAGGATATATATTGCAATTTGGTGTCAGACATTAACTCTTCCTTCTACACAGGACACCTAAAGGAGAATTCACTTATGGTTGCTGAAAGTGAGTGGCAACATAAGCACTACGTCTGATCCCTTCCTGAAGTAATTTATCAGAAAGATGATCTGCAAGGTCAAATGGCACTATGGTATCACTCACAAGTTCTTCTTACAATGAATTAGGGAAAAGGGCAAACTAGAATGACAGTGCAACACATGGCTAGTGCCCCATAATATGACGTTAACGCAGCAGAGTTTTAGAGCGGCCTTAACTTCAATATCCAGTCCAGACCAACAGTACAACTGCACATTTTGTCTGTAGCATTTCTAAGACAGTGAGTCGAAGAACATCTGATATCAGACATCCATCTTGTAAGGGAAACTTGTTGCTTAGTATGAAGAACTGTACTAAAGATCAATCAAGGCATCTGAGAACATTTAGCCACTGAATTGTCAGGCATTTCTGTAGTTTCTCTTAAATCAGTACGTCAAACAAATCTAAATTGTACTGCTGTATAGATACGTCTAATGAATGAAGAAGTTCCCTCCATGCCATTGATCTGTGAGCCTGGGGACACCACATTTTCTATTTCCTCTTCACTCATTTTTTTAATGAATTGCAATGGTTCTGCCACCACTGGACAAGTAAATACGCAGAGGAGCAATTTGTCTCAGCTATGGGTGCCACCAAAACAAATAGTATTAGACTTGCTGTTGACTGAGCTTTACTCATTCAGTGGAGTTTCCACAACAGCAATCCAGGACTAGCCTGAAATTTTACAAATCAGTGATCTAGAAAGTTAAGCAATTGAAGTGTAATTCTGAATCAACTTTGCATCCCGTGATAAAAGACTGGAGACAAAAACATAATGTTTGACTTTCAGTGGTGTATTTGTAACAACAAGACACTGACTGGTAAGGTTTCAATGCAGTCTACAAAAGTTATGTGTCACAAAAAAAAAGGCAACCATTGTCTGGCAGGATATTTAACAAAGTTACAAAGGACTAATGCAGAATAGTTTATCAGACAGTGTTTTGCGTGTTACAGTAAGCTTTATAAAATCTTATACACCATCAAGATAAAACTGCATCCAAACTAAACAATTACTGACATTTTTAATTGCACGGAGCACAAATCTCTCCAGCACATATAAAACCAAGCATTTTGGTGTAACAACTGCTGTCAGGTGTCTGCTGTCCTAATAATATAATAGTTCACATGCTGTAACTTAGAAGTGAAATGAACAAACAAATTTGTTCCACAATGCTGTAGAAAGATTTATTTCATATGTGTAAGTAAGTGATTCTCAGTCACCCTAGGTCTATATCCACAAGACTAAACAAATAGTCCTAGTCTTTTTTTTCATCTGCTTTGGGGGAGAGCTGTCATTGAGCACTAAGAGATCTCATCAGATGTTTCTTCATTGGTGCTTTACTGGGCTGCTTTAACCTCTCACAGTAAAACCTCCCTCCATTTCTAATGGAGAACAGTAAGTGGAGTTTGTCATCCAAATGTCATATTTGATTGGCTTTTATTTTAGCAGACAAACCCTTTTGCAAAGCAAGGCGGGGGGGGGGGGGGGGAGTGGAAGTGTACTGCCTTTTACAACAGCAGATGCTGGAACCCCCACTGAGGAAGCTGAAGACATTGAGTGGCCACTAACTCCTGAACCAGCTGGTGCAATCCAGAAGTTTCTGCCCAGGATGGAAATATGGCTATTCACAGTTCTGAATGTAGTAGGCAATAGTATGTATCAAATTAAGATTCACCTGAAGAAATTCAAACCCAGTTATTCAATTCCTTACATAGATGTACCCTAGGCTCAGAAAGCAGCAAGCTTCTAAAGCATTGTAAGTAAATTGGGGTAGTACAGAAAATGCTGATCCAGTATCTAGCATTAATTCAATAGCCTGAGGCTGGTTTCCTGATGTAGAAGAAACTTTAGCAGTACACAGGATTGCGTCTGCAAGGTATTTCAGACAGCTTCTATCCACATTCAGAACATTAGCATCTGACAGAGCAAGTTCATTTGTTTGTTGGTTAGACTGAGAACTACAAAACGCCTTCACAAAAAATGTCCAGTCTTTCTACATGCTTGCATCCCATGTTTTCTACAGAATTTCTAGTGAAATGTGTGGTTTATGGGGTAGGTTCACAGCAGCGAGATGACCTTGCTTTGTGTATTTTGAAACTTCATAATTTTTCTTAGGCTTTGCTTTCAGCCACATTTGTTGTTTATGTGATGTGAACAGTGTTTGAAATCCCTTGACTTAATGCTGTTATGTCTGCCATCGCCAACTCCATTTGGCTAGTAAAGGATTTAGCTTTCTATAGTGTCAGGTCTGATGAAAGTAGTAACTGTTCTGTGATAAGAAATGTAATTATTTCCAATAACAGAAATTTCTAATAACAGAATAACTCTCATAAACAACAATCAGGTGCCTTAAAGAAAGTTCTGTAGAGTCTTCCTTTTCTCCCTTGAATGAAATTAATAGTGTTTAGTTATAATAATCAGTTTAAGAACCGAAAAACTTCAGTGACGTGAGTCCTGGAACATATGAATCTTTGAAAAGGAGTATAAAATATATGCTGATCTCTTCTATCAAAATGGTGCATAAACAACACACCTCACACACTGCAGAGCTTTTTGACATTCATATTGAATTTTTGTTTTCAAAGACTTCCATCCAAAGATGAAAAATAATTGAAGGCTTACCCAGGCTTTGCAGAGGAAGCATAGGCAAATTCAGGGATGAGTGAGCCATCCTTGTCGGTAATTCACCGCACAACAAGAACAAGAAAGTAAACCAAGTTTATTAGTCAGCTTATTAAACAAAGCGAAGTGAAAACCTGCGCAGTGGCAGGACCAAAGGCAGGACAGCCCCTGCATCTCCATGGTGGCCCTGGCTCCTTCCTCCTTCCCTCAGCACGGCCAGTTCCTCTTCCATCCACTGAGACAGGAGCATTTTCACCATGTGCAGCAACACTTGCCCTCCTTTCTTCAGTGTAATCTTTCTCATCTCTCAAATCCACCACAGAGGTCATCACATCTTTCTGCTTTACATGTGGGATGTGCAAAGCACCTTGTGCAGCCGGTGCTACAACAAGCAGGATATGCCCCAGATCTTGCTTTCCTTTAAGACTTAAAACACCACTGTCACATTAAGATTCAAACACTTTAAAGCTTTCGTTGTCAAACCGTTTTCTAATTTGCAACGTGCGTGAATTACCCACAGCAGCAGGTTGGCTGTAGAGTTAGGGAGTCAACTTTTCCCTTGGTTTTGTAGCAGGGAAGACATCAGATGCCTCAGGCCAAACTCAGTGGCCTGAACGTAGGACCTGACCACCATTAGAGATGTGTTTTGGTGTGGCACTTCACTTCCCATTGCCATTCCAGGAGGGCATGAAGGCTGTCTGAGGTAAAAGTCCCCTGCAGATGTCTTGGAAGTGAAAGTTATCTTAAAAGACCATAAATAAACATGTTTAAGCAGCTGAATGTAGCCTTTCATTTAGGAGGAGTCAATCTGAGACTGACATCTAAATCACAGTTCGAAAGAGGAGTGAGATCACATAGGTGGGACACCTGCTAGAAGTAATACCATGCCTGTTATACTGGCAAACTCTTCTCCTCTCCCATTTAAGGACTGGAACCTTACAACATTAAGGAAATAAGGAGGCATCATCACCTCCATTTTGTAGAGTGATGCTGAAACAAACAGGATTAAGAGCTGGCCTTTGATTTCCTGCTGGAGCAGGATGGACACAGCATTTCTGAAAGACAAGTGCCACTGACAAGGTCCACAGACAGCACTCTAGTCTCTAGCATCAGGTAATTCCCCAAAATTTTAGGACTCTAAACATAACCCATAAAGTCCGTGCCCAACCACTTGGTGGTCTAGCAGCTGTCGATATCCTGAACTTTTGCCTGATAGTTACCAGCAAAAGTGTTTACTTCATTTCTATGCGGTATTGCTGTTCTTTGGACTGTTTAAGAATCCATGTTTTTTTCAAGCTTGCTGTTAAGCCCTAATCTTTAAGTGTATTTAAGTACTCAAACCCCTTATTGCGCCGGGTGTCCGTGGCGAGGCGCTGGCAGCACAGCGGCCTCCGTGAGGAGCGGCCGGGGCTGCCCCGAGCCGGACACGGCCGGTTCCGGCCGGCTCCAACCCGCCCGCCAGCCACAATGGTGGTCCCTCAGGGAAAACAGACCCTTAGTAAAGGAAAAAATGCCCGGCAGAGAGAGGAGGAAGGAACAAAAAGGAGTGAGAAACAGCCCTGCAGACACCCAAGTCAGAGAGACCCGCATTGGAGCAGTTCATGGAGGACTGCGTCCCGCGGGAGGGACCCCACGCTGGAGCAGGGGAGGAGTGTGAGGAGGAAGGAGCAGCAGAGAGGAGCTGTTACGAACTCACCACAGCTCCCATTCGCAATCCGGCTGCGCTGCTTGGGGCAGGGGAAGGTAGAGGAGTCAGGAATGAAGGAGTGAAGTTGAGCCTAGGAAGGAGCGGGGAGGGGGAGAAGGTGGTTTGGGTTTTGTCTTTTTTCTCACCATCCTACTCTGTTATTAATTTGCAATAAATTAAATTCATCTTCCCCAAGTGGAGTCTTTTGTCTGTGACAGTAACTGGATCGATCTCCCTGTCCTTATCTCAACCCATGGGCTTTTCTTCTGTTTTTTCTCCCCCTGTCCTGTTGAGGAGGGGGAGTGAGAGAGCGGCTGGGTGGGCATCTGACAGTCGGCCAAGGTCAACCCAGCACACATGTTTATAATAAATGGTAGTTACACTGACTTCATTCAGGAATTTGATCTCAGCATAGATTTGGTCAAAGCATGCTCAGCAGGGCAGCTACAAGTCCCCAAATTCTAGTGCCTATTCGTAGTTGTTAAAAATGATTCTGCATGTAGTAGAGCTACTTTCCTGTACATTCCACAGACTGCCCTGCTATAATCACAGTTTGATGTACATTCATGGTCCCACCTTCCACAAAACTGCTTTACCTACACCATGCAGGCTGCTGGCCCTGTAGTGCCCTTGAGATTTCTCTGGTCCCCAGGCACTGTACTCACAGCCCCTTCGGTTCCTTTGCCCACTTTTGCTCGTGCCCTCCAGCCCCCAGCTCCCTTTTCTACCCTAGATTAGCACTTCTTCCCCAGCTATTCTGCACTGCAGCCAGGCAGACCTGTGCACAGGGTCCCTGGCCAGCCAGAGCCCAAACCGAGCAAATAACTGCTCAGGTCATGTATCAGCCAGTGCAAGCATTTAAATGGGTGTTTGCCAGTGTGGGCTTTTATTCCGGTGTGTTTACTCAACCACTGGTTTTTATGACATTTTTAAGAGATCAATGTCTTTGAGACTTCACTTCAGTAAAATTTTGGGAAAATTGGCCAGTGACTTCAAAATGGGGGGGGGGGGGGGGGGGAATGACAGACAGATCAATCACAAAAAAAAGAAAGCAGGCTAACAGCCTATTGAGCTATGAGTCTTTTTATCTTTAGTGCAGGGTAAAAATCTGCAAAGACTTCAGAGACTACAGGTGCCATCACATAGCATTTCGTCTTGATCTAAACAGCATGAAATTGTAAGTTTGTATATTTGTACCTGTGACTCCTGCCATCTGCCCCTGAGATCAGGCTGGAGCATTATATGCTGGGACTGCATATCACATTATGAAACATTACATGCAGCGACCTTCAGTCTCCAGGGGCCACACTTCAGTTATTAAAGATGAAGGAGGCAGCAGTCTTCTCCATTTGATTCCTGGCATAAGATCTTCTCTCTATGCAAGGGATTAATACTATTTTTTAAATTATTTTCTATAGCTGCTATGTATGTATTATGTCAGCTTAGTGGAATCATTTTCTTAAAAAGGAACTGAACCATGCATCCAGACCATGTTGAAAGAACAAATTTGAAAGTTACTTTAAAATGAATGTAACAGTCTTTTATGCTAGGGTGAGTAAATAATAACCTTACCACTAAGGCTTCCTTGTGAATCTATTAAAATATGTAATTGTCATCATAGTGCTTCCTCCTCCACATTTGAGCCAAGAAGCTATCTGTGCCCCTTAACCAACTCATCATGCCTTCTCTAAAAAAGCATCTTTCTTCCTTCAGAAATGGGAAAGCAAGATTACAAATAAGAACACACTGTATTTTTATTGACTCTCCATTTCTATTAAATAGATATTAAATTTGCTGTCTGCAAATATTAGTGGAAGAAAAGTTCTTCCACTGGTAAGGCCAGTAGGGAATTGTACATCTGAGATCTTCACTCTGCCCAGGCTCCCTCAGGCCAGTCCTTAAATTCTTGTGGATATATCTGTATGGCAGAACTCAATGCTCTGAAGAGACAGCCAAGTTAGCTAAGATACAGGAGATATGATTAAACATTAATTTTTACAGTATTGTGCATGGGCTCCATACTGTATACTTAATGCTCATTAACAACAGGATATATCTGCTCTGGAGGAGAACCAGAGTAGCATAGCTACATACTTCTGCTCTCCAGGCTAGCACAGATGGCTCCATGAAGCATGCTTTGTGCTGCACAGTTGTATCCTGAAAATCCCAGTCAACAGAAGAGGAAAAAATAGCCCTCTTTGGAAGCTGGTTAGAAGTTAGAAATCCAACCTTTCTTACTGCAGAAATGTGTACCATTCATACCACAGTGTGAGACCCCTTCCACAATTCTTGTCAAAATGCAGGACAAAGTTTTTTCTATGGTGACTTGAGAGATGTCACAAAAGTGCAGAACAGGAACTGGCCTTAATGGTCCTGCAAATTACCACAGAATTCATAAAGTGGGGTCTAGATACAAAGAGACTCAATTTGCCAATCCCATGGGATTTTAATGTCTCAAAGGCGTCCAGCAGTGTTAGGCGTGTACTCTAGTTTGCACTTTTTCTAATTGCTCCAAATTCTTCTTCCCATCAGAATTAAAGGTTTCCACTTCTTTGGGGGCTGGTAGGACCTTAAAGAAATAAGGAGAGATCACAGAGAAAGTTTTAGAGTTTACTTAATGTCCATTAAGTCATTTATATGGTTCCTACAACAGGTTTAGAAATGGGAGTTGAGGCTGGAAGGCTGATTTTGTCACACGTTAAACACTCACTGTGTTGTGAGGTAGCCTGTTCCTTTCATTTCATTGGCAAAAAGGAGAGCAAGTCCCCTGGGATCCTTCAAGCAGGCCTGGGCTAGTAAACAACCTCAGAGAGGCGAAATGAAATTCATGTAAAAGTGAATTCCATCCAAAAGTGCTCCATCTTCACCCACATATTCTGCAGTCAGAATACCTGGCCACTGTGAGCAAGGCAGGGAGTTATTATTTTTGAAGACATGCTGGAAATTTTCTTCCTACCTCCTGTTTTCTCCTCCTTCCCAACATATGAGCACAGGAGGAGTGTCCTTGATGCACAATGCCTCCAAGGGCTGCTTTTGTGGTGCTTCAGCCTTTGCCGTTTGTCTTGCGCAGGGCTCTGCCTGAAGACACAGACTAGCTCGGAGGGCTAGCAACAAACGTCAGCATTGTAATCAGGCATAAGAACATTAAGCTAACTGAAAGAACCATGATGGCTTCACTGTCTGAGCTGAAGGAAATATGAACTATGCATAAAAGTTAATTTAGTTTGCAAAAATTCTTTTAATGTCACAAGATATTGTTAGGCACTGCATGGTGTTGGTCATCACACAGGGAAAGTATTTTAAGTATGATTTTCATCTTCATGATGTCCTTTTAAACCCTCATATATGGACTCCACTTGCATTGGTTCCAATCATTTTGGTCCTCAGGAAAACCTCTTCAAAGACAGATATGACTGTATATAAGGCCTAGGAACAAGCATTTCCCAAGAGTCTTAAAACTATTTTTCTTTGTGTCCCCCCACCCAAAATCTCTTCAGATTATGTGTAGCACAAATAAAATGCATAACGTCTTGTGGCATGAATTCTCATTTGATTTTAAAGGCTAACACCTGAATATTTTGGCCAATAAAACAAAAAGAATGCGAAAAGCTGTAGGGTTTTTTTGTGGCGCATAGTGTTTTCTAAGATACGTATAAGCTTGTCTTATCCTGAAACCATATATGCCTGTGCTTACAGATGTTGTCACCATTGACTATGGTTACATGAGGATCAGTTACATGAGTTGTTACCTGACCATGTTCTTGCAGGACTGCATCCAACAAATCTTGAAGAGAGGAAAACTGTGGGGAAAAAAGCTCAGTGCAAAACATATTGCAGCATTAAAACACTGCACTGAATAGCAACTGATCCTAATTTTCTTGATATGGTCCAATCTGCCCATTCTGTACATTTTAAACAACGTACTTCATCTCTCGTGTTTTTTAAGAAGGAAAGAAAAAGAGAGGATTATCAAGGGCATTTTGTATTTGCATTTCCTGTAAATACTACAGGCTCTAACATAACCGGCATCACACTGAAACATTGATACAGGATGCAACACGCCACATAATGAGGATGCCTCTCTTTTGTTTCCAATCCTTTTCAGAATGCCATGAGACAGATGCGTTTCCAACACATGTGCAGGCTGCGTGGCATGCCAACAAACAAACAACTTCTGCACAGTTTGGGGTTTCATCGCTAAGCATTTATTTCAGTTTCCATTTTGAAATGTATTTCTTTCTCAGTCTATGTCAGTCACCATCACAACTGACAGGTGCATGTGGCATGTGCCAGCTTTATGCTTTGCCTAAGGCCACTCTTCCAAAGCGCTTTTCTCTTGCCAAACTACCTTATCTCTTAGCATCCTTCCTGGGACAGGTGTACAGTCTCCAGCAGCATTTGAGTATTTTGGATGTATGTGAGCATGAACAGTTTAAAGTCTATAGATTCCTTTAACTAGAATTAGATAATTATATATACCAAAGAAACTGAAGTACAACAGGACTACAGGTGAAATGAAGAGGTAAAGAGGCTACAATAGACATGAATGGTGTGTGACAGGCTGGGTCCTTCGAAGGTTCAAATGGGAGAATGGGGAATGTGCTCTCTATAAATTTGAGATAACTAATTCAACATTTGCCTACCTATATTAGCTTCTGCTGCATATAAATGACTATATATTATTCATAATATTTCCTTCATTATGATTTGATCTTCCCACTCGACTCTTGATAAGTTTTGTTTTTAATTAGGCCACCTGCAACTTGTAATGTACTGGAGGCACAACTTTAAAACTATGAATTCAAAACAGTAAGTGCAGCCTCACATGAAGAAACTTATCATGAAAAATAATTTGACATTATTGTTTGAAGCTTTGCATTCTTGTAATGTGATAAGTGAGAATAATTTCTTCTTGCTGTAATTCTTATAGGACAAAATGTTCATTTAATACAGAATTTAATAGAACAGAAAGTGCTCATGTAATGGGAAAAGATTAGAAAAAGAGGTATGCAGCACGCATTTCAATGCAACCTTTCCCACACATCTATTTTAGTTACTGCACACCACCTGTTGACTAAATTCCTCATGTGACTAGACACAAGTATCACGTACCAGTTGCGGCTGTGCCACTTTGGATACTAAGGAAGAGTGACACTTGTCATTCACATCATTGGCTTGACAGAAGATAGCAATCCAATTTTCTGATAGTTGGTATGTATCACTGTGAAAGAGTACACTGCTGAATTGTCATTTGTTATTTAAAGGCACAATAGTTAGTTATTACATTTCTTGTTAAAACATTCAAGGGGTACCCTAATGATGTGTAAGTAAAGCTTAAGCAGCACATTGGGATTCATAATGATTCACCACAAACAAGCACGCTCCAAAAATAAGGAGTTTGTTTGCAAAGACACTCCATGCAGACTAAGGCTAGTGAGCTCAGGCCACATTCTGAAGTAATCTTGTTTCAGTTGAATAAACAAGGATCCAGACATGAATAACAAGAGAGAATAATAACAGTTCATGAACAGTATTAATTAACTATTCATCCACAAGTTGATAAAATGTAGCTAGATCTCTAAATTGCAATTTATGTTTCTGAAAAAACAGAATTTGGCAAAAACATTTAATGATCCACTGGCGTTTAGATTTTAAATTGTCTTTCTAAAGGACAAAGTCTTTATAATTCCATGGTTTACTCATAAAAGAGTTATCTTTAAAAAGTAATGAGAACATGAGAAGTAATAAATGCATTTGTTATAGTTTATTTAATAACAGTTTTTTAATGTAAAAATTAAATTTGGGAGCATGCAAACATGAAACAAGACATGACTATGTCATAATACTAGTTTTTGTGAGGTCATGCTAACTGGATTGAATAAGAAGAAATGTTTTATCTGAGATAAGCCTTTTTCAGTAGCAAGTTCCATTGCTGACAGATTTTACCTAGTTTTCAAAGCTAAGTTTCCTGATTCCATATCACATCATTGCATGAAACTGTGGCAATTCTGAAGTTTTCCTTCTGCTGTTTTTTAATTACATGAAACAAAACTATCAATATGCTACCTATCACTCAATAATTAGAACTGTTAATGGTTTTAAGTTTGCTTGTGAAATTACTCTGATTACTTCTCACTCTAGCAGAAGAATGTAAATATATTCTACTGTGAGTCTGCAGCAAGTCAGAAACTTTGACACAATATTGTGCAGCTATTGCAAGGCTTGAAAATATATGAAATCATTTTCTTTACCTCTGTGCCTGAAAATTGTTTCTACAGTTAAGATTTTGGCTGAGCATTGCATGATCTCCCTCCCACTCGTGCCTTTCCCCAGTCCAGAATCACTGCATTTCCTGACTGTTCCTCCTTTAAATCTGTTACAAGTTCAATAAAAGTCTGTGAGACGTCGCTTCAAGCCCTTCAAATATGCTTCAAGATGTGCCAAAGTTTGCCTAGAGTTGGCAAGTCAGAGCATCCTTACCGCCTCGTGAATTGAAAAACCTGGTTCAAAAGTCCCCCAGAGACCTATTATCTGTGGATCACTGACACAATAAACCAGAATAGCTTTCAAGGAACCATTCGGGTCACCGGTGTCGCTTTGTACACAGTACCTTGGGAATCTAATCTATCACTCATTGACACAATTCAGAACAATTCCAGACTACTCAGGCTTTGCTTAGGGAGCATTAAGGCAATAAATCTGCACAGTCTCCTAAGCTCAGCCTCCTAAAAACCTTTATTGAAGTTTCTGGCTAAAATTATTGATGAGTCTGTGGATGACCAGTTTTCTGTGTGAAGTAACTCGTTGTTTTAAAGCATGTGCCTGCCACAACATAACCCAATACACCACTCTGGCACCACCTGGAGACCAAGAACTGTGTCACCTTCCGGGAGTAACTAAAAGATGTCCAAGGATTTTGTGTCCCTTATTTGTCGTCCACAAGAGCACCAAGGATACTGCCATAAGTAACCTGCCATGGCTCAGGAGCACCAACAGGCTGTCACCGACCTGACCAGCCTCTAACTGCCTTTCTCCACAGCTGCGACTTTCATTCAACACCTGCTCCGATTTTGGCTAACACACAGCTCGTGCCAAGGCCTGATGTGCGCAGGGAGCAGTGGTCAAAGCAACGGCAACGCGTAGGCAGGACACGGTGGCTGGGAAGGGCTAGAGGTCATCGCGCAGCCACTGCCACCTGCAGCTCGCTCTCTCCTGCAGCCACAACCCTTGACATGGGATACGCCAAACTTCCAAGCTGGACGGTATAAATACGTCAGCTTACCCAAAAAGTTTTGGAAGCGGATTCAACAGCAGCTGGACTGCTGAGGCTTTTGTGCTTCCTGGTGTGACACAGGGGACGCCCGCACCGTGACAGAGGAGGAAGGATGAGCACTCTCACCGTTGGCTAGGTAACTATCTTGCTCACAGGTGCACAAGTTACGAGTTATGAATTCGAGAACTTGTGAGAGAGAAACTTCATCAATTAAGTGATGAATTAGCAAATTCACATGTTAGACTAGTCTGTACAAAGAGGATTGAGCCCTTGGTTGTTGTGTTTGTTTGTCTTCTTTCCTAATGAGCTCATAAAATAAAGTTTAATTTACAGAGTGCATTGTCCTGTAAATTTGAGAGATCCAAATGGACCGTGACAGTAGTCCTCTCCCAGGGTTTAACTGCCCACGCTCAAGGTCTGCCCTGATCTGGTGCAGCCACGTAACCTGGGATCCGACTTCTCAGAAAGCAGCCAAGTTGTGAAAAAGGGCCGTGAAAAATCTCCTCGGGGGCCTCCTCTGAGGTGGGACCTGCACTGAGCCCAGGCCCGCTCCTTTGGTGCTTGCCGGAGGCACCTTGCAGCTCTGCCTGTGTCCAGCCTTGTGCCCTGACGGTCTGGATCCTGACCCTGACTTGTCTCCTGGGCTTCCCGGCGGGGCCGCAGACCTGCCTTGTGGCTACAGCTCCACGGGGCGCTGGGCTGCCCCGATCGCACCCCCAGCCCAGCCCCGCTCGCCCACCAGCACCCTTCTGCCCAGCCCAGGCATAACCCGGATCGGGAATATTTGCAAGGTCCTGAGGAAAGGCTGAAGGGTTGGGGTCGGGCAGGAGAGCTGTCAGGAGGGACGTGGCTCCTTGCACGGTCATTTTCCCTGTGATGCCGGGCAAAGGCAGTGTCTTCCTCGTGTCACATGCTAATCTGTTGTGAAGGGGTTGTGACAAAATACAAGAGCCTCGGGAAAGGTCTAAAGGCAGATGAAAAAGCTAATCCTACCCACAATAGGGTATAGCAGGAAGAGAGAGAGAGGATGATGAGTTGATTTGTTAAATACCCTAAATGTCTGCACATCTTTGCCAGAATTGTGAAGCTAAATAAGAAGAGCTGGAAATCTTACTACATGATTAAGGACGTGACTAAGTAGTCATAGCATATATTTTGTGGAAAATCTCACATGACTCACTTGTCAATATCAAAGGATATAGCTTTTTCACTAAAAGTAGGCAAATAATGAGATGTTACCCTGTTTACTCAGCACCAAGTTAGCAGCTTGGGGACCCAGAATATAGAAAAAGTTGAACCAACTGAAGGAAGGTTTATTCAAGGTTAAGAAAATAAAAGAGCGTAGGTACATTCATGGGGAGCAGTTGATTACAGACAAGGAATATTATGCTAAGGGAGGTTTTTGTCTACAGGAGGTAGAAGTAAGTACAGGACCTTTAGGTAATGGGAGGTCTCAGCCTGCTGAATGTCTAGGGAAAGCAATCTAGCAGGACAGACTTGTCATACGCAAGTTAGGGAAATAGGTCTTGCTCGATCTCCTACTGCACGATGCAAAACCGGTTGGACAGCCAGAGGCTAGACAGCAGCTGACAGTAGATGGCTGTCAAAAATAGATGGATGTATTGAAGTTCCACTGTAGTCTGTCCTGGCTTTAGTACTAAACCAACATTTTCATTAAGAGTCTGAAGATTAAATAGAAAGGCTTCTTATGCTCTTTTTATTGCATTATTATGATTATTATATTTGTGAAAGATAAAACTAAAAGGGGCTGCAAATATCTTGGCTAGCATCATCAGTGTTCAAATACTCTTAACAAACAAGAAATGATTTACTGAAGAACAGGAAACAATTCACCATGAATAAATACAGGTTTCTATTCTTAGCAATAATTGACTGCACAAATGCAGGATGTAAAACATCTGATTTAGGTAGCAGTTCTTTAAAAATTGATCTTAGAGATTACAGTGGATCACAAACTGAACATGAGTGAACAATGTCCTACTCCTAAGAAAAAGACAACCAGTCATGCTAGGATTTATAATTAGGAATAAGTGAAGACAAGTGAAGGAGTCCCCTTGCTCTATCAGGCACGGATTAGGTCTCAGCTGGAATATGGGATCCATTTCTGGGCACAGAATATCAAGAAAGTAGTAGCAATCTAAGCATAAAACATAAGGTGTCAAGAAAAACTGTGGTTGTTTAATCAGAAAAGATATGACTAATTTGGAAACATGATAACAGTCTTCGTGTACACTGAGAGATGCTACAGAAAGCAATGAAATCCTGTGTTCTCTGTCCATGATGTACAGGACAAAAAGTAAATGGCTTAAGCTGCAACAATAAATATTCATGGTAGACACTGGAAAAATCTAACTAACAGTGGAGGAGCAAAGCCCTTGAACAGGTTGCATCGGGAGGTTCGGAAATCCTCTGTACTGGAAGCATATCAAAAAAGGTTATATACATGCTTCTGTCAGAAAAGATACCATATATGTTACAGGACCTATCTTGGATGTTCCAGGTCATTCTAGCCTTTTCTGACGATGAGAAATAAAGTGCCACAATACTGCAGGGCAAAATTATCTTTTTAATTATTCTTTTTCTCATTGTTGTAGCTCTTTATTTGTATTATGAAAGTAGCATTCGTCATGATGATGTTTGCTCACTTTTCATCCATTTATGATCTTTTTCCAAAGTCCATTTCTTCCCTTAATGAAGCAGGATTTTTTAAAAAATCATTACGTGGTCTAAAGATTATGAGGCAAATAACATATCTGATAATTAAGTAAGCTATACCTTTACATGCAACAGGAAGACTTTCAAAAGGAAATTAATAAGCATGTATCGGATTCAATATTTAATCTCCCAACAAGAGCACAAGTATATTTTATATCCTTTTAGTCTTAAAGCTGTATATCAACATTATTAGGTTATATATTGTGTATATTCTCAGTATGGTTTCCTCAGCAACTATATTTTGGGTAGCTTTGCTATGGCAACCAAAGATGATTGCTTATTTTACTGTTTCAATTAATAATCCATGGCCTGAACCATAAAAGCAATAGTTAGATAATACATCTACGAAAGGCTAAATAAACATATGTTACACAAGTGCAAGCCTTCTGTAAGAGTTATTTCTCTGGTGTAGGAATAATACATAAGTACATCACTAATTAGACTGTATTTCAGTACTTAAAATAGAAACACTGGGCTTAATTCTAGCCTTATATAGAGGAGGGCACAATAGTGGGTTTTGCAACATATGTGACAATCATCTATTATGCGAGAATCACATTATGTCATAAGCAACTCCTTATTTATGAAGGCAGGAGAATGAATTTCCCAGTATGCCCTTCTGCCCCAGTCTTGCCCTCAATTACATGGGAACAAATCTAAGGACTCTCTCTGTAAATCTGAAAGAGAACTGGGCCTTTGTCAGTTTTGCTTACAGAATTTCTAACCACACTTAGCTGATGCACTGCTTTTGTTATATAATGGGCAATGTATGTTTCTGTAAGACTTCATAAAACTGGTAACGGAATATTCTCAGTCAAAAGCATTTCAGATTTCAGGACAATAAGCACAAAAGCTGAACACATCTCTAAGCGAATATGATTTTCTGTCTTTAATTTGGACAAATATAAAGAGTATCTAGATGATCTTAACCCTTTTGCAATTTCCACTTATATAGGATTTTTTTTTTTTTTTTTTTTTTTAGCTATCCACATTTCAGCACTTTGTGATCTGACTATGAAGTGGCTCCCAGATTTAATTACAAATACAAGTCTAGAAGCCTGGTTTATGTTACCAGTCTGGATTTGAAGATTGCTTTCATAAGTCATGTCTACGCAATGCCCTTACATTGCATACAGGTCAAATCACCCACTCTTTAGAAGTATATGGTCAGCCTATATAAATTAACTTATACAAGGTCTGAAAATTAAAACATGATAAATCTGGGGACTTGTGCAAGTCTTAATATATGGTTTTACTATAATAATTCTACCATCCTTTGGTATATATTATGTTATGTCATAACTGTGTACTTGGTGAACATGTAGCAAATGTATGCAATGCATAATGTCATTGCACATAGAGAGCTACGTTCTGAAGGCAGTACCACGTGGTAGACCATGGAAATCCAATGGAAAAACACAAGAATCTGCACAACTATATATACTTTTTTTTTAGGTCTTAGGCCCCTTGTCTTGTGCCTCAATCTATCCACAGGAGCACCTTTCCCAGCCCAAAACATTTAAGATTTTGAGCTACACATATGGTACAGTAGTATCTGACGGTGTGATGTGATTACATAAATAGCTATATCATTCTCTATGTCATTCAATATTTGACCGTTCAACTCTTCCAACTCTGTTAGACAGGAATCCATGATCAGCAAAATCACCCCTCTCCACATAAACCAGGGTACCATAGTTTTAATGATCTTTGATCCTTGGATCCTAATGGAAGTATTTCAGTTATTCCATTTATTTGGAAAACTGAATAATCCTAAAACAGCCACTCTCACCTAAACTTTTCTTTTTTTATACTGACTTTGCTAGCTGATGCACTTTTACACAATTACCCATCTCTTTTTAAAGAGGGGCAAATCAGAGCCATCATTTTCTGAAGAAAACACAGGGACTTCTGAAGAGAACATTACCTCCTGAGTAATCTGAATGAAGGTGGAAATACAAATCAAAATCCTCATGTGCAGGTGAAGAAGTACCCACTGAATTTTCAAAATACAACACTTATCTACACATTCCATGCACAAATACAGAAGCTTTCACTGGTTCATAGAGCCATCACATTCAATGTCAAGATGACCTTATTGTTTATCATCAAATTTTCCAAGTGCTCTAAAATCCATATGCTGACCTAGATTGCCTTGAAAATCTCCAGACCTTAAGACATTCAGACAAGAATGTCTCAGCAAGGCACAATGCAGACAAATACCACACTAAAAAAAACCCAAACCAAACCACATTCATCGCTTTTTCCTTCATGCCCCAAGAAACTATGGCCCTAATGTGTCTCAAACTAGTATGTTGAGCTTTTGGGGGAAAACAGTCCTTACAGTTCTTTTAATGGTGAAAGTCTGAATATCTGCAGACTCCAGGTAAAGATGATAAATAAGAGTTTTCCGGGAGCAAAGGACTATTTTAAAGGTAGCCTGGTGATGCTACCAGGCTACGTTTAATACGTTAACGTGCATTAATCACAGAGTACCTGTCATATCCTATGAGTCTGGATCCCCCAAAGCCTGTTTACTAGGAGCATGTTATTCTCCATCTGTAGTCTATAGCAGTAAATTTCTCCCAAGAGTAAAACTTCTGATTTAAGACATGATTGGCAAGATTAATTTGCCCTAACTTAAGACATTTAAAAATTTGGACATCAAAATTTGAGTTACTCACCCAATGACCAGTGGAGAGAAAAAGACATCTAAAAAAGGTGTTTTCTAGTATCCCACGAAAGGTGTCTGAAAGAGGTTAAATAATTCCTAGAGATGCTCGTGTCCTCACTTGTGCATAATTGATGACAGAGTCAAGCTGATGCATGCTTGTGGCACTGGTGGGGGCTGGAGGAAGAGTGAGGAAGGTGGAGGAAGCCAGAAGTGGGAGCAGCCCTTATGTAAGTAAGAAGTTACACCCAGGTGGACAAAACTGAAGTGTTGTCACGTGAGATGCAGCTACAATAGATCTGGAGGCTCCTGCCTTAAAGAAACAATGTCAGCCAGGGAATTTCCTTGTCTAGATATGATTCACCGTAGAACAGTGCTCCAGGATTAGAACTTCTCTTGGATACCAGCGTTACATCCTGGGTTTTGCAGATACCAGCACAACAGTAGATAATATTTTATACTTAAATTGTTTAATTTTATTTTCATGGCATTTTCCTTGGAATTTTACCAAGAAAATTTTCCTTCTCTTTCAAGATGAAAATGCTTCCACTTTTATTTTGTAAATGCATTTCATCTTTCTTAACAAAAAACCCTTAACAAATTGTAAATGGCTGGTTTCACTGAAATTCCTGGACAGAATTACAATTAAGTCACTGAAGACAAAAACAAAAGGAAACTCTTCCAACAAATATTATAGCAGAATCACTAAAGAGAAAGTAAAGCAATAGGAAGCATTTTAGCAACAAATGTAGCCAATGAAGACCACACATAACGGTTACCTTATTTTGAAATTAATTTTAACACTTTTAGATATTTCAGCAGTAAATATTACTAATTGTAATTTTATTTTTCACGTTAAATAATGTAACTCTGGCTTCTAGAATCGCTTCCAAGAGGAACACATAACTGTATATGTAGTTTGAGACTCAGGTCCCTGCATAAAGCATGTATTTGTTTTGGTTTTTACAGTCTAATAATTATCAAGCAACTTGCCAACGTTAAGCTTAATTCTTGCCAAAAGCCCCGTTCTTGTAGTAATCAATCAACACTTGCTCAACAGTAGTTTAAGTTCCACAGAAACATTCAAAATATGCCACAAAGTATAGAATTACTTGTGAGAAAAATGGTGCAGACACTGTTTTCGTAGCTAATTGCGTGATTCTTTTCCTGTTATGACCTTAGTAAATATGATAATGGTCAAAATACTGCTTTGAATCCTGCATTTAGTAAAAAAGATATTTTAAAGTGTAATAGGTGGTAAGCAGACAATTAAGCCTTTGAAATCAATTCCCTCACAATGAGGAGGTAAAAACAAGGGTGAAAATCAGCAAATGCTTTCCAGAGAACAAAAGAAATGTTGCCAGGTGAACAATGACCTCTTAAAGGCTACAATGATTTGGACTTACCAAAAGTAAAAGATCTGGCTTAGAGAGAAAATGCTGAAGAAGCAGCTACAAAAAAGGAGGTCACTGACTTCCAAATTAATTATTGGACAAAAGAGCACTGAGCTGAACGTTGAGGAGTGTAGTTTCAAATAGAGATCCTATAGTGAGAAGCCTGGACTAAAACATTTATGGTTTTGCTACAAAATGCCAGTACATGTTGTTTCTTGAGAATTATGAAGAAGGGTAAGAATTTGAGATTGGGTTATGAATAGTGGGAATTTCTTCCTGATGATACATAAATATATAACACCACCAATTAAATGTTGGTCTATGAACAATTATGATCCTGGGAAAAAAATGAATATAAGAAATAAATATAGGCTAGGAGGGGGTTTTTGTGGTCTTATTGTCAGCTAATGAACCACCACTAGGAAATTCAGAAAAGCTGATGTAACTTCTATAGGAGCTTATTTAAATGTGTTGATGATTTCTAGGTTATGCAGAGAAGGAACAGCTTGCTAGTATTCAGAACTGGCTGAGCTTAATAAGCAAAACTTAAATTAAGCAAGAACAAGGTAGTTTCTATTCAATTTACTTGGCAACATGCAACGTGAGGACTACAATGGAGAAGTTCTCAAACAAATCCTAAAAAATAGTGTAAACATGAATATTCAAAAGCATATGTATACAAATTTCAGAGAATGAAGAATAGGAAAGGAAACGCAGAAAGTTCCAGCAAGTTCAAGAGTTATCCCAAGCTATGAAATGGACATAGCTCCAAAGTCTCCAAAGACTCAAGGCAGTAGGAGAAAATAAACTTTAAAACTTTCTCAGCTTCTAACAGAGCACACTGATAGTGGTATCTATGTCAGTATAGCACATCTGAGGCCCACACCTTCAGCAGCTGTAAATTACTCTGAAAAAATAGCCCTATTATTGCCTCTTCATGTGTTCTGAATTTAATAGCAACAATGAACAACACTGAAAGATGATCTCTGTAATGTTGTGATTGTTGAAATAAAACCTATTTCTTATACTCAGTCTTAAGCTACTACAAGCACAGTGGGAGGAAATCATGCTGTTCCATTGAGAAAATTGGTATTGAAGATCTGGGATCCCTTCAGTGGGTACAGTGACTCCTATTACAGGGTGAGGTGGCTCCTGGCCATGATAAGCCTCAACTTCTGCTGCCAAAACATATTTCTAGGAGCAGACTGTCATTCTTATAATCTGCAGCTAAAGTGTGTGTATAAGGCCCTCAGTGACAAGTGCAGACGTCTTGGTTTTTCCTAAAACATCTGCAGGCTGTGACTTTTTTGGTGGGGTGTTCAACAAGTGGATGCCTTACAGGCATGTCCACACCTGACAGTGTGATGCTCCTGGTGTGCCTTGCTGCTGTAACTGCTTCTTCTAGCATCAAATCCAAGTCAAGCTGTGGCCTCTCTGACATGCAGCGGTCCTTATGTCACATAAGGTATGAACCTATACCATTTTGTACAAAACTCCTTAGCAAAGCCAGTGTTGCGTACAGGTGCGAACAACTGTGCCAGAATTTCTCAAAGATTCACTGTCCTCTGTGAACTAAGAGGAAAATTTTTCTCTCTCGTAAAAGACATTTCAGAAGGAAATAAAATATTTATCCATCTTACTGCAACAGCGTTATATGCTGTTACTGCATCACTCAGGAAGTTAAAGGACAGCGTGATATCTTAAACCGTGTCAGATCAGGAGGGAGACAATCTTGTCTTTGGGTTTTTTTTTAAAGCAAGAAACTTCCTAATACATCCCCAATACTTTTGCACCCCATCCCTGTCCCCACAGTTAGATACAGCCACAACCACAGTAAATGTTCCCAGAGGTGGTATCGGGAAACAAGAGCACTGAGTTTTATGGGGGCTGCTTACACGCAACTGTCTTCATGATCATGAAGACTGCCTTCAGGTTGCTCTTCCTTGGCCATACCTCCACCATACGGTATTTACTGTGACTGAAGTAAAAAGTGCCTGAGTGGCTTTGCTCTCTGCAATATGTCTTCATTCATGCTCAGCAAGGCACTGACGTGAAGACTAGTACTGCCTGGAAAACCCAGGGAAAGCTTTACACCTCTCCTTCCCTCACACGGGGACTTATGCCCTGACGCTTTCTGTCACCAATGTCCCCAGCCCATACTGCCCGTACCACCACCTCCAGCCCTCCCTGGCATGATGGGATGGACACAGGCAGGGGTCGGAGCAAGTCAGTCCCTCCGCCAGGCAGAAAAATAAAGCTTTATTTTCTTTACTGAAATTAACATATTTGCAAGGGCAAAGCCAACACAAGAGGGAAGGGAATCAGGCCTCGATTTGTGCTTATCCACTTGTTTAAAGACACACATTAGAAAATGGCTTTATGGCACTCTGAGAATAGCAAATGCAAACTTCTACAGAAGTACAAAATATTATAATATTGCTATTATTGTATTCTTTGAAAAGTAACATGAAAAATGTCATTTCTAGTATCCTCCAAGAGGCCTTTTGTCTTAGAAAAAAATCTTATTTAAGGTAGCTTAAAAGTAAGAATAGCCACAATGCAAACATGCTTACAGCATCCTCCCTGTGACAGACCTGCTAATGGACATACAAAAGAAGCAATGTTGCCCTTGCAGGGAGATAGCCAGGACAGATTATCTTCGGGAGGCGTCTCTGCAGTTGCTGATTCAAGATACATACTTGCAAACCTTCTAACAAGGAAATCTACAGGAAGTGCAAATCCAAATTACTCAGTGTGTGCATTTGTTTTAGTGGAATCGAATTAGAACAGAGGTAAAAGCATCCTACCACCACTCAGCTATTTAGTGCGTAGTGATACCTTTGACATGCAATTTGTCTTTCAAGAGGGAGAAACCACCGTCTGCATTTTAAAACTCTTTAAAAGATTATCCAGGCTGACATACCTTTGTGTTTCCTCTCTGATCTGAGGTAGCAGAGTCGACAGTAATGTTCCTCGGTGTCACAATCAGGCTGCAATCATCAAGCTGTCCACTTCCAGAGAGGCGAAAATTTACCATGTTGACATATTCTTACTGGCAGTGTAGCTGTTTCATCTCACGCAGAAGGAACACACTGCCGTGTTAGGCTTTGACAGGTCTCCAGCAAAAAAGTGCACTTCGCTGGCAACTTCTATGCAGAGCCGCTGCAATATCTAACCCACTTTCATGAAGATCAACAGAAACATTTTCATTATTATTGACAACATAATTAGCATTATATGGATTTTCATTATAGCATTTTCTTGTTAGTGGGTTTTTAGAGAACCTTTGAGACAAAAAGTAGTTTTACTAGTATCTAATCTCTACCAAGAAATTAAGGACATCATTTCCAAGCCCTAAAGACTAATATTTTCTCACAACCATTAGTTCCTTCCTCTATGTCAGTAGCTGACTGAAAGAAGTTTTGATGTTGTTGCTAATTCTGTAGAAGACACTGCCATTTGAAATCTGAAGTCTAGCATGTTGCTGTATATGACCCGTTGTTTACCTGAGAGAAGTTAAATAAATTCAACTTCCTTTGTCTTCATTCTGGCATCTGATCAGAATTGCTGCACTGTTAAAAAGCAATGATCATTTATTGTTAACACAAAAGTATTCTCTCTTGGAAAAGAAATGCATCCTAGTTCGGCATGGATTCGGAGCGATGGCGTTTGTCTCCCCCAGTCCCCGTTCGGCGTGATGGAGCCCTGCTGTCCTGGGGATGGCTGAACTCCTGCCTGCCCGTGGGGAGCGGGGAATGAATTCCTTGTTTTGCTTTGCTTGTGTGCACGGCTTTTGCTTTACTTAGTAAACTGTCTTTATCTCAACCCACGAGTTTTCTCACTTTTACCCTTCCAATTCTCTCCCCCACTCCGACACGGGGGTAGTGAGCAAGCGGCTGTGTGGGACTTAGTTGCTGGCTAGGGTTAAACCACGACACCTTTTCTCACTTTGTTGTTTTTCATGATGTTTTTCTCTGGCTCCTGAGCCAATTGTTTGTCCTGAGTTATCCTTGGTGTGATCTCTAATGCATTTGCTCCATGCTTTACTGTACTGCCTGTGCTCTGCTTTTGGTTACTGAACAACTCTGACTCTTGGGAGTTGTAGATGAAAGAACATATTCGTTATAAAGAATAATAATAATTTGTGGACTACACTAAAAACGATGAACAAACGTTACTAATTAATTACCTAAAGCAATTGGAAGGGCTTATAGATAAATATTTTGGATAGTAGCTAGGCATAATTATCATCACTTTACAGTGGAGAAGCAAGAACAGCATTGGGGATACAGGGATCTGCACCAGCGTATTGAAAAACTTGGTGGTGGTGGTGCCAGGACCAGAATTGCCCCAAAGGCAGCCTGCAAGGCAAGAATGAGGTGTAGATTTGCAGTGACTGAGGAGTATTGGACCACTCAAAGATCTCAACATAGAAGGCTGAGATGGGACTCATCGAAATAACCCTGTTAAGCTAGTAGTACCCAGATAGCTTTTTTCTTACATTAAAAATCCCCATGTGTTCAAATAATGGTGGATGAATCTTTTCCATCAGTAATGTTTTCTACTTGATGCTGTTCCTACCATGCAAGCTCATAATTCCAGTAGGATAGAACCTAATCTGTGGTACTTTTGCAAGACTATGTACAAAGATAATCTTCATTTTTAGAACCACCCAAGAAGAAATATTACATCTACACTGTATTGCCAGCTAGAGCAGCTAGGCCTTGGTATACTTCACATCAGTTAAAGAACCCAGGATGGGTTCGCCATGCCCCGGAATGAGAGTAGAGGAGCCTGTGGTGGGACAGAGATGAGGGTATGTCGGTTTGCTAACCAGGGAAGGAAACTCTTATTAATCTCTGTTTGGGCCCTGCACTATCATAATCCTTCAATTCATCCTGACAAAGCAGTGAAGAGGTGGGAAATTAATTATTTGTGATTCTAAACTGCAGTCTCTTAGCTTGTAAATGCTGCCTGGCATGTTCATGGGAACCAATGGAAGTTCGGAGTCAGATCCAGAAAATCCAAAAAATCTTTAAGTTCTGCAGCCCAGAGCACCGCAGCATTTTTTAACCAGTCGGAATCCAAACTCCTGAAGCAATCCCCTCGGCTTCCTCTGCAATGAGCAGGGAGACCTACAGCCCAGGGACAGGGCTCTTTCTAGGAAGCTGGCTGAGGAAGGACCAGCCTAGTGCCAGCCCTCCCCAAAAAATCTGTGGACGGGCACATTTCAAGCCCTGCTCCTGCCCATGAATTAGGCACTTCTGTGCTAGAGGAAAGTGCTTCCCCCCACCATACAGAGATCTGCAGTCCTGCACCTTTTCACATGGCCTGTGTTCAATTTGTTTAACCCGGGTGTAATACAGAAACGTGTTCTCGCGCGGGTGCAGGCTCTAGAGCCGCTCGAGAGCAAGCGCTGCCTGCAGAAGCCGGCCGGGAGCGGAGAAGGCAGCTAGCCATCCCCGAGCATTCCCGAGCCAGGACTCCGTAGGCAGAAGCCGGAGCGTGGTGCCGGGTGCTGGTTGTGTACACGCGGTTCAGCCTTCCCTTTAAAAACTAGATGCGAGGGAAAGCCAGATATGGGCAAAAGATAGTTTGAGAAATACTACCTTAATACAATTCAAATATAACCCCCCGCTGAACTACACTTCACGCGCTAGGACTCTCCTATATGCTTTCAAAAGATAGTCTGTAGCAAATTTAAATTGCAAATGGAGCTACTGTAATCTTAGCTACTTTAAATACCTTACTACATGGATCCTTCAGGGTGACAGATGACTAGATTTAGATTTCTTTCAAGTTAGTCTCATGACAGCCGTTTGTGAGATAATACAATCTCTATTTTTCTGCAACTCTGAGGTAGGCTTTGGCTGTTCGATACACACTAAGGACGCCTTTGTTCCAGCTCCTTGATGCCCTGCCCGAAGGCAAGCTCAGCCACCCTTTCGTTCTTAGTCCAGGGTCTGCGTAAGCCTCTGTCTGTGAACAAAAAGAACCCCTTCCCATCACCAGCATTGTGCAAACTATTGCTGAGCATATAGCAGCTACACCATCCACCTGGACAATTACAGCATTTCTAGTGTCTAAACCTTTCTAGCAGAGCGCTTTGAGATTTCTAACACAGGGAAAATACTGTCTAAAATTAAAATCTATTGCATGCTATTTAGTGGTTAATCACCAAACAGTAAAGTTCTTGGGACAATTTCTCAGTAAAACTATATTAAACTCAATTGAAACAATTTACAGAAAGAGATAATGCTCTGTGCTCTAATAGTTTTTTATTTGAGTGCCTACTATTGCTAAATTTTGTGTGGACATGTAATTTCAAGTGACATATTTCAAGCCCACAAATCTCATGCCAACATTGCTAGGAAAAAAATGTCCTCTATTATTCCACATCTTGGTAGCTGCAGTGGGATTAAATTGAGGAGCAGCGTTCTAAATTGAACCATCACTGTTCCCATTGATGTAAATAATACAGTACTTCAGAACTAAACCCATGCAGGGAAAAGTCAAAACCTGATTGTTTTTAGTTTTGCTAGATCACATCATAAAAAACTCCTATATCGATGTCAACATCTAGAAATCCAGAGTGAAGACATCTTTTCCTTTTTAACAGTCTGACAGAAAAACTGATATTCATATTCTTAAAGTAGAATTAATGACCTATGCACAAAACCCAGTATTGTTTTCATACATTAGAAATAAATCTGAACTGATGAGTACCTTTAAATAAAATATCCGCAGCAATGTTGTCACAAGGGACATTTCTAAGAGGACATGATACTGCTGCCTTAGGACGATTGTCATAAGAATAAATTACTTTTATACCATTTCCTACTCCTTCTACAGGTTTTGTCAGGAGAATGAATATATCTTACACTGCATTCTGTACTTGCTGTAGTCTGTCACAGGAATGAATTATCACCAAATTTTAATGCTTCAATACTGTGCATTTTTATTCTCATTATATTCTCCCCTTTTTCTCAATCTTGTGAGAAAAATTATAATAATAAAGAGAAAATAGCAGAACATTTATCCATTTATCCATTCCCTTGACACCCTTAAGATTGTAACCAGAACAGAAAATTATATGAAAATGATTTGTTCTTACACTAAATATAGGCACAAGGAAAGAAATAAGTTTAAAATTAATCAGTTCCCTGAAGAATAAGAATCCTTGGTCCATCTTCAGTGCCCTAAAATGTACTTCTACATTGAGCATTGTCATCAATTAAAGCTATAGACAGTATTAAACATTGACATCTGCTACTGTGATGTGGACTGCTGTGAAGTAAGAAAGACTGCAGTTGGACATGGTACCCCATTTTGGTACAATGAGGCACAGAGAAAAGAAAGGCAGAGCACTAGATCTCTGAAATGTTTTATAAAAGCATGGATGTTAGGAAATCTGAACTCTCCAAGTCCTTGTCTCTAAACCAAAGAGGGACACATTTCTGCTAAATATGCAGAATACGTAATATTTCATGCTTTTTGGTCATGTCTTCTTTTAAGACAGAATGAGATACAGGTGCATAAATTCACATTTTCTCAGTACGTAACATTTTCATACCAAGGAAGAAAAAAACCCACCAAACAGCTGGTTATGACAGCAACATTTTATAAATATTATCATATTCTTTCTCTCTTCAAATATATACGTATGTATGTATATTTACATACATATATATCCATGACTGTATCTATATATGCACGCATATATACAGAGCAATGATACTCCAAGTAACAATAGCTAAACAACTTTTTGCAGGTGAGCTTAGGATGAGCTTGCAGCTAAGTATGCTGTTGTAACTGTCTGTTTGCATGTCTTTACCCAAGGATAAATGTAAAGAGAATTATCCTGTATGCCTGCAAAGTATGAGTATACTCAATAGCAGTGACCATGGTCAAGTTCAAATTGCATCTTTTTCTGACATGACTAGTCCACCATTATAATACTCCCGGTGTCAGGTCTGTCCTGTAAGGCACTCTACCATCATGCAGTGAACAGTAATTCCTGTCCCAAAGATATTACAAACTGTATCAGTGAGAAATTGGAGAGGAAAGTGAGGCACAAAGAAGCAAAATTACTTCCCAAGTGCATGGAAAAAAAGTCAGTGATAAAGAATATGATCCAGGTTTTCTGACCATCATGCCAGTATCCTTTCCTTTCTCTTTCTAGGACGCATAACACAGAATCATAGAATCATAGAATAGTTTGGGTTGGAAGGGACTTCTAAAGATCGTCTAGTCCAACCCCCCTGCCATGCGCAGGGACATCTTCAACTCGACCAGGTTGCTCAGAGCCCCGTCCAGCCTGACCTGGAGCGTGTCCAGGGATGGGGCATCTACAGCCCTCTCTGGGCAACCTGTGCCAGTGTTTCACCGCCCTCATCGTAAAAAATTTCTTTCTTATATCTAGTCTAAATCCACCCTCTTTTAGTTTAAAACCATTATCCCATGTCCCCATCTTTCTTATAAGGCCCCTTCAAGTACCGAAAGGCCGCTATAAGGTCTCCCTGGAGCCTTCTCTTCTGCAGGTAAAACAACCTCAACTCTCTCAGCCTTTCCTCATAGGAAAGGTGTTCCATCCCCCTGATCATATTTGTGGCCCTCCTCTGAACATCTATTTACCAACATGAAAAGCAAGATAATTTAATGTCTGCAGCTGATGTGAAGATTATTTCTGTGACATTAGTGGAGTGCATCCAAATGCACCTGATATTTTAACCACCTTTAGAAAATACTTTGTACTTCACAAAGTTCATCTAAAGAAGCCTAAACGTTTTACAAATCACAAGTAGCTGCAGTTAACTATCTATGAATACAAATTCAGATTAGAAGCAGTGTGAATTGAGGGGCTGTGAATCACATCGTGGGACAGAGAAACTCAGATTCCTTGGGTGGTGCTGGGAGGGATGCTACAGCCTGCTTCCCTGCCCTGGTAAATCTGTACATCTGTCCTGCCCCTGTACTCTGCTGGTAATATCACGCCTTGTTTTCAAGGACTGTTAGTTACTAATAAAGTATATTCATTCTCTTGCCCGCAGTATCTTCCACTGGATTCTAAGAACATGAAAACTTGTTCGCATAAATGAGAGAATGACTAGTAAACTAATTCTAGCTATTGTGTTAATAAACTCATATTGATGAGTTCACACTAAAACAAATGCATTGCCTGATTTTAAGGTAACACAATGCAGCATAAATATGCTAGCTTATCATTTCACTTTGGTCAGATAAACCATGATTCTCATGGAAGAATCAAAAATTAACCTTTGGTTTGAATCTTAGTAAGCATAAGGAATTATCACATCCCATATCTGGCATCCTCCCTACTTCCAATGCATGGGTTTTGCTTAAAAAGAAGTTTCTCTTATTGAATTTAGTTTAAAAAGAGAAGTCCATCCTGGCATTATATTATATCATCTAATCCAGAATCTGAGTTTAGGAAGGTCATAATAAATTCACTCATTATTGGTCTGAAATGTACTTTTGTGGATATACACCAAAAAATCTTCTTGTTGACAAGAAGCAATTAACTACAAGCCTTAGCAGAGTCTTGTAGTAGTTAAAAGTTCACATTACCTGGAAAACTAATAATGAAGTCTGTTAGCCATGTATCTGCGTTGTAGGTAAGCTTTAATAATTTAAAAATCAAATAAGATCTCCATTATCCCCAGAAAGCAGGTAAATGATTTTCATATTAATAATACAGTGATATTATTATAGTACCATGGTCAAGGTCTTTTTCTAATTATGCACTCAATAATGAAAATAAAGGAAGTATAAATCTATCAGTATTCAGAAAGAAAATGGAATACTATGGTCACAGTCCATGGCAGTTGTAAAAGATGTTAGATCTTGTGGACAAGGAAAACATACTTATCCTCAAAGATCATAAATTATGGAAACTTGGGTCACATGGCCTGAAACCATAGAGAAAGCAAGCACAGTTATAAGTTTCCAGTTCTCTTCTTTGAATTTGTCATGAGCAAATGGTAAATTATTTCTTTCAGAAGGAATCCTTTTCCAGCTTTGGTCTAAACCTTGGCAGAATTATTTCTGCCACAATAACTTCTCATGAAATTTCAAAAAATGTTATGCATCAGATGTGTGGGTAATACATGAGAACAGCAGTTCTTGGAAAACTGAAAATGAAGGATAATATCAATGAATGAAATCCAGTATCTGAATTAAAAACAGCAAACCTATGGACTTAAGATTTTCAAAAATGGAAGAGCTTAAAGAATAAACCAAGACTAATGCAAAGAAACACCTTTGCATTCACCACAAAAAGTAAAAAGGTGACTTAACAACTCCTTCTTAACTCTTAGAAAATGACAAGAGACTTGAAACAAGTGGCAAGAATAATGAGACTTAGGATCAACAAATGTAAAAACAAATTTGTGCTTGTAAACTGACAAGAATAACTTGATGGTTTATCTAGTAGTCAATAACCAGGGATACCAATGTAAGCTTCTTAAATACCTAGCCACATTAATTATTAGTAGCTATTGGATGAGGAGGAATATTAAGACATGAGAATTTCATTTTTGTCCTCTCAGGTGCTGTTTAATTCTAACAACCACCGAAGAGAACCAATTTTAAGTCAGCTATGCAAATCTCCTACAGGAGACCCTCCAGATGTAAGATACTACCCTTCACAAGAGGTAACTAAATAAGCATTGGAATGAATTTGGGGGTCAGTAAGAAAATAAGATTAAGAGAAAGATTTAATAAGAGAGAGTGGAAACCCTCAGGGAAAACATCTGTAGCAAATACAGTGAAATTCTGTCAGCCTTGATTGGTGAGCAGTACACCAGCAGTACTGAGTTAAGACACGATGCATATTCTCTATGAATACGAATTTCCCTCTGTTAGGACTTTGCAAATTGTTTAAATACCTACCTTTTCTGTACCCTTTAGAGACCCCCTGCAGCTACCACCATGTAGCCTGAGACAGAACAGGTCAGGGTCTCTTGGAAGAACCTTCCTCTGTT
This sequence comes from Aquila chrysaetos chrysaetos, assembly GCF_900496995.4. Classification (NCBI taxonomy): domain Eukaryota; kingdom Metazoa; phylum Chordata; class Aves; order Accipitriformes; family Accipitridae; genus Aquila; species Aquila chrysaetos. The sequence continues at coordinate 29,751,068 of NC_044008.1, forward strand.
TTTTCTGCTGGGCAACCAAGAGAAAAGATCTCACTATGGATTATTAGTATTCAGGAGATATACGCTCTTAGCGGAAAGAGATACAGTGAAACTGTGAGAGCAGAGAGGGATCTTTCAAGTGCACAGTTTGAGCATGCCAGGAGTCTGCCATGCTAAACACGCTGTTCTAATACAGAGGGACTTTTGGTATGACTCCTCACTACCTCCTCTCCTGACTATGGTGAAAACCTGCTGGTGTCTCCTCCTCTTCAGTTCTCCTCCAAGCTAAACCACTCTCCAGGTCTTCCTGCTTCTCCATAGCCTGAAGCTTAGCAAATTCACAGCAGTAAGTCATCATTTTTCCACAATCACTTACTTGACCTCCAGTTTTTTGCTCTTGGCTGTTGCAGTCTGTTTTGAGGGTCAGTTTATCTAGACATCTTCAGTTGGGCACAGTCTTTTCAAGCAGGATATACATGCTTAAAAGTAAAAAACAGTTATAATGCCTAGCTATTAGGCGTTGGTATGTTTACCAACCCTAAAAAGTCTTTGCAGGCTGGGAGGGCTCATCCTCTGCAGCTGTCTGGAAGGGAACCTAGGTGTTGCTGAGCTGCCGTCCCCCACCAGCTCCATCAACACTGATAACAACGACTCAATTCAATGACCTTATGGTTCCTGACTAACCCTTGACCAACCCCCTTGGGTATTTCCTTTAAGGTTTTACACATTTCCATGCCATGTTTTCCTCTTGAATGCTTCAACAGCTAATAATCCTGTCTCCACAATCCTACTTCTATCTAAAATTTTACCTTTCTGACCTTTCTACAGAATTTCTCACAGCTCTACGTCAGCAGTATGAGCCAAGGTTGTGCAACAGGGCTGTATGAAAGCTGGGACGTGGAGCCCTGGACACAGATGCGGGATCCCTCAGTTCATCTAGGTGCACAGGTTGTATAGTCCTTGCTATTCTTTGCCGGCTTCTGGATCTCCATTTGCTTAATACACATTCCTAGGAAAAGACTCCCTCTATCTCCCCCAGAGCCGACATAATAACCTCAGGCAGACTGGAACAGAGTGCAGCTCCCTGCCCATTACCAGGTCCAGCTCAGGGTCAATCATCTGAGATGTTGAAGTCCTAACAGACCAGGAATTTTTAGAAAAGGAAAAGTTGTCTTCTTCCAAGAACAAAGTGAGATATACTGCTAGTTCTGGGCCTGGGATTGTGTCTTTTAAGGCATGGATTCTTAGCGAGGGAGCTTTGATGTGATATTCAAAGCCTTTTTTTTTTTTTTGCTGACAGCCCATTGTACTCAGAGACCAAAGTGCAGCCATAGAACTAACATGATACAGGAACCATGGCAAGCTTTTATCAGTATGATACTTCACAGCTGGTGTTCAACACAGCCCCTTGCTCAATCAGCTGGGGCAGAACCTGTCACTGGCCAGATGCTGCCTTCTTCTGCAGGGCAGGTGGGGCCTGGGGGGTCAGTTTTCTCTGTCCTACCAGAGATTTATACAGTCCGGGGGTCTTGGCATGTGTGACCAATTATGCGCTCTCTTCAGTGGTCATGGGAGCTTCATTTTTCCATGCCTGACCAGGAAAGGGGAGGCTACACATTAATCCCTGACTTAAGCATTATTTCAGGTACACACGATGGAGAGTTATAACGTTTGTAGTAAAGCTGCATTTGCCAGGCTTGAGTACTGTGTTGAAAAAGTGGTTTGAAACAAAGGAAGAACCTAAGCATTTCACTCCTAGTATAACTAGTGAGGGAGTGAGCAAGCAATCACTGATAGCTCTGGTTACTGTTTGCTCAAGAAGCACATAGTCAGCGCGAGCCTTTTGACTACCAGCTGTGATAAAATCAGGCCATAGGATTTGGCATCACCACCGTCTACAGGTTATAATACCAGGGAATAGGGCTGATACTTTATCAAATATGTTTATCAAATATTTTCTCTAAGGCATTCACATATGCAAGAATCTGGCAAATGCCCTTAGAAATATTGAATCCTGTTGCACAAGCGTTAAACGTCTTGGCAAGATGATGGGCTGGAGTTTGGTACCCAAGGCTTTTCACTAGCAAATATAATGTATTATTTTTTATGATAAGGCCTGCATAAAGGACATTTTTCATCCGAGAAAAAATGTAAAAACAATTTAAAGTGCTAAACAAAAGCAACATATAATTTTCATTTTGTGTTTTGGAATGAAAAGAAGTGAATAATACAGAATGCAAGGGTATTTCATAGTGATCTGAGGCTTTACCATTGTGCCTGCTTCAACAGACAAGGAGAATCACAAAGATTTCTTGTAAGAGCCATCAATGTTCCTTTCCTAGCTGTCTGTACTGGGAAGCTGAAATCACAACTACAGGAAGATACACAATGGATAAGACATTGTGGTATTAATAAAAAGTTTAAGAAGTTACACAAGATGTTACCTAAAATAGTCATCAGTCCTGAAGTACAATGACAATAAATATACAATTAAATACTCCACAGTTATATCCAGAGGGAGTACTGAAGAAGCCCTATTACCACAAAATGGTCAAAATGAAAGGCCAATGTTAATGCCATGATATCCAACTAGTTCAGATTTTTAGAGTTTTTATGCTGATTGGCAAAAATGAGGTAATCCTACTACATTTCCCCAAGATAGCTACAGCTACAGTTAAGCAAGAAATTTTTCCTGTCAAATCTGCTTTTGCCAGACATACTATATCTGTCAGCAGTGTCTGACAATGGGCTTATTGTTTGGAGGACATGAATTTAAGCAATTTAAAACTATCTATGTGCCTATATACATGATATTATATTGTGTCCATATTAACTCCCAATCCAGAATAAAAAAAGTTAAAACAATGAATCAGTAGCCAGCTGGTCAGTCTGTCTGTCTTGGGTGATACAGAGGGCAAGGGATGCCAGCTACTGAACCCTCGTCGTGTCTCCTGGGCTCTTCTTAGGTTGGTGATGTCATGCTGATTTTGGATATGCTTTTCTGTATTCTTTATGAAGGAAGTGTAGTTCCTGTTCCTCCTCTGTTAGTTATTAAGACTTACTCAGTGTCTGTTGACTTCTGGGTGTCCTGAGAATCTGTCCATGGATGCACTGAGATCCTGAAGACCTGCTAATATAGGTATCATCAACACACGCCATTTTTCTGTTGTTCCTTCTCATGCTTCTGCATTTCCATTCACTTTCCACTCATATCAGTCTTACTGGTTTGCTATAATTCCTTGCATAGATAATATAATCACAAAATGATACCAATCAATCATGAGCTGACAGCTCCTGACACTTTGCTAAACAAAAACAAAACACCTGCACCATTAGAAAACAATGTCAGAGTTGCTGAAGAGCTGCGGGATGAGAAAGAGACAAACTTGTTTTTAAAAAAGGCCCATTAGTATTCTAGGAGCTGCCACCACTTCCTGAAAACGAGACTGTTCATCACCGTAATGAGAAACTACAGTCACCAGCAACTGTTTCTCAGGTTGCCCCAAGGCTTATGCAAGAGTTGTTCTCAGCAGACAAATATGAGAGACGGACAGAGGTGTTTAGGAGACGGGGGAGGAGGAAGGACTGGGTAAAGGTGCCAAAGAAAGCCACAAACAGGGACCAACCACAGCAAATTGGCCATGGCACAAACAGTATCTGGACCTGCCGCCCCCAAAAGCATCCATGCTAAGGGACCAGCAACTCATTCATCCAAAAGCAACTCAAAGATTAAATGAACAATGTTAGCATAGTATTTATTTGGCTGTTTCTTAATGTATTTATAACGGCACAACATATTACTGCTATTTTTAATATTATTATTAATTGTCAGCTGGAAAAGGAAAAGATGACACTGGCCGACAGTGCCTTCAAAGACTGAGCTTCCCAGGCAGAAAGTCTGCGTGCAGCACAGCAGAGCCCTTGAAGCTCCAAACTGCCGACTGGAGCCAAGCACGCACTAAGCCTGACCGCTGGCAGGTTCCCCAGCACTGCACAGCCACAAGCGGAGGGTACTACCTGTTTCTTAGACAGTGCCTAGCTCTCGGACATTCTTGGTCATGCCTGGAAGCTGATTACCAGACATCTAAGCCCTCTGCCACTAGTGCCGGGTCACTTTGGAGCATAATTCGACCCTGACATAGCACAGTCCCTGGCCTCTCCTTGCCCCTGCACTGTGCGGGGTGAGGGGAGGCCAGAGACCCACTCTACGAGATCCTCAGAAGCCATGTAAGACTTGATGGCACAGGAAAAACGTTTGGGCTCAAGCAAAGCAGCTGACCTCTCCGGGGACGCCCACTCATTTCTGCCTGGAACACCAAACTGTACACCTTTCTGTATCTAAGGACACTTTGCCTTCCTAAGAGACAGAGCAGCTTGGCAGCCAGGACACTCCTGTCCTACGTGGAAAATGCAAGTTCAAGTCCCTACTTTAAATCAGGCCCAAGTAAAGATCTGAAGCGGAATTCTTTGGGCGCAAGGTGTCGCTCCATGCAGTACACTATTCTGTACGCACACTGGCATTTACACACCTGGTTCCTGGGCTGTGGCGAAAGCTACATCCAGCTGGAGCACACCTCAAGCACAGCCAAAATCTGGGGCTATGTTGACATGGTGGAGACCCCTCCCGCTACATTGAGGATCCCATTTCTGGAGCTGTCAGTTAACACCTCTCTTGAACAATTAATGGGCAGCTCATTAACCACAGAGCAGTGTCAACTCACAGACGGTTCTTTACATGCCTGGTGGCAAGATTATAGATGCTTAGGGGTTAAGAGACAGCCAGGTAGTACCGACGACAGCGGTACTACGTGGAGGTACATAGAGGACCTAAATCTGCTTGGTGAATTTGACTTATATTTGCCAAGGTTATGGCTGCAGTGCTTTCAAGGTTTAATATTTTGAATTGTCTAGTGCTTTTCCATCAATAGATTGCTATTGTTATTGATAAAGTCATCAATAGTTTAGTTCAGATTCAGTTACGCATAATCAGGTGTCACAACTGAAACAAAGAAAACAACACTCAGAGCTCAGTTCAGTAATTCACAGACAGAGTAAGCATAAAGAAAAAAAAGTGCTATGCCAAATTTCCTTAGATGATCACAGGGAGGATTAAAGAACATTAATTCTCTCATTACTCATCTCATCATAAGGTCAACTGCATCTAAAATCTAAAGGCTAAGTAACATGCTTTTCTGTAACACTGAGATCTTCAGGGAAGTATGATTGCTGCATCTTATCAGCTTGGAAATGTCAACTGGAGGAAGTGAACCAAACAAGTCAAAAAGGTTTATTCTACTTTCAGAATTATCCTAAACTTAGAGCAGATACTTAGAAAACTGTTAGAAAGAAAAATAATAATAAATACATTCCACTTCCAGGAATAAGTTACGGTTCTAGTATCAGCTAAGTGGGGGAAAAGACTTTGTGTTGAACTTCTTCAACATATTAGCTCCAGATGCAGCCCAAAGCATTGACGTCTCTATTAGTCATTTACTACGGTTTGTAATGCTAACAGGTAGTAACACTTTTCCCACCTCAAACTGACATCAAGGGCTTATCATTCCTCCTTCATGTAGACAGCAGGACAACTGACACTCCACAGAGACATTATGAATAAAGCCAAACACTGTAGGATTATTAAATAGTCCATGTAACTTTCCTCATCTTCCCAAGAGCAGTTTTTGCACACTATAACTTTCTACAAATATACTACTGTCACAATGACTTGCTGTTGAGATTTTTAGTCCAAGCACAAAGAAAAAAGTGGTCCTGTGCAAAATGAAGGACTACAGCGTGAAGAACTTTCAGTAATAGTTGCTGACCTTTCACTATAGAAAACTGTTAGAGCAGTGAAACTAGGAATGAGGATTTCTCAGTGGCTGCTAAGGGGTTATGCAGCCGTTCATCTGTGTACTAATTCAAATCCCACTTGGACCAGCATCTTTCTTTCAGTCATACTCAGATGACAATTATCCTGCTAAAGTTAAATGATTGCCATCAGCTTGAGTGTGGAAAAAAATGTTAACTCTTAGCCTTCCTTTGCATTATCCAATATAATCCTAGTTCTGTGGGACTTCCCAAGACAGCCCCAGCATCATAGCGCAAGGCACCTGGTCCAGTGGCAATGAAAGTTACAGAACTGATCAGAAATTATTGCTTTACAGCAATAAATTTAGATGGCCTCCATCTGGCTTCACATCTTAACACTCATCAAAACCAATCTTCTGGGTTTTTTTCGCATAGTATGAAGAATACAACCGCTATCTGCGACTTACAGCGTAATCTTCTACCCATACTTTCCGCCAGGCACCTAAATGTCAATAGACCTTGATATAGCTTTCTCTTTAAATCAAAATCCAACCTTTTCACTCTATACCTACTGTTAAAATACCAGTCCATGCTCCTGTCATCTCCCTCTTTGACCCATGTAACCTTCTCCTTTATGGCCTCTCCATGACCTGCATAAATCTTTTCTGATGCATCGAAAATAATAAAAAGGTATGAAACAGAAGGACAATGTTTGTAAGGAAAGCAATGTCTAAACCAATCTGCATATAGCTATTGTGCTCCGAAATATGCAGCCTAACGGATATATGCTTTCTAATTGCCTGCAATCATGGATAAATAAGAGGCTACATTACCACAGGCTGGTGAAGAGAAAGTGTGACTTATTATCTCTATTTGGACTGCAAGTCATAAAAGAGTCAGAATAAATTTTGAATCCCTCAGTGCTTGACACTTCCAGAAGTCGACAGATACTGGCAAAAGGAGTCTTCAGAGACTATGAATATGAGCAATTAGCACCACCTATTAAATATTGTCAAGATATTCTGCAATGGGAACAGATAGACAATGTGTTTATAATTTAGTCAAAAGCATTAGAATGCAGATGCTCAGACAAAATTGGTTTCAAACTTAGTAATCTCCTGGCACCCCTTTTTTAGGAGTTCATTCTCTGCATCCTTGGAAGCATTGCATGATAGAATCCACTTTCAAATGGTCTTTAACGTAGATGCCTTTTCTGCATGTTTGCATGTAATAACAAAGTTTGTCTGAACGGTCATTGTGGGTTTGTGCGCAGATGCGTGCGATGGTGCATAACACCGAGGCATAAAACCCGGCTTCTATACACTGAAAATCCAACCTTAATACTTAGAAAAGTCTTTATCAAAAAGCGGGATGCCAGTTGCAGGAACTTACTGCCTTTTCAGTTTGCTGGGATACATGTTGAGGGCTTTATCTGGCAGTGCTCTGAATGTGCTGCTCCTGACACCATGAAGCAATCAACCATGTGGGTAAATTTAAACAGCTGACTCATCTCACCGACTGTCCGCGTACCACGTACATGCGTACAGGGTAGCACGTGATTAAGCGCTTCACGGGACATCAGCCAAAATGTGCAGACTGTCACACTGCTCAGACTAAGGGGGAAATGAAACATCCTAAATGCGTCAAGAGCGTATGGGGTTTTTTTACAGATTTATATTATCATGGGCATTGGGCATTTTATCTAAGAAGTGACAAAGTTTGAGCCTTGCTCTGTTCTGATACTTATGAGTTCACAGCCATAGCCGAAACGATTGCAGACCATATTTATAGACACTTTTGAAGTGAAGTAACACTTCCCTAATGCATAAGATGTGTAATATTCCCTACTCTTGCTCTGGAGAAAGGACTGATTCTCAAGAGTGATTATACAAAACAGCAAATAGCCCTCTAAGTGAAGCAGCCTCTATCCCATTTGAATTTGAGCTTTGGTAGAATAAAATGTTTTGTGATTTAAGATGCTGCCAATAAATTTTGAGAATAGTGACATAAAGTATATATCTATGTTGTACATATCTTTACTGCTTCCACCACAGTCATCTTTGCATCTCAGCTGGAACATAAGGCCAGTCAGCATGGAAAAGGTTGAACTTTGTCATTGCAAAATACATCTCCTAAGACATTCATGAGCTTTGTGGTTTTGGCAGGAGATTCCATACATCTTGACAGAGACAGCACATTTTCACAAAAGGATTTTCCTTTTCTGTTTCCACAGAAATCTGTGAAAGTTAACACCAGCTACAATGGGAACAGAAGTGACAAGAATAAGAAGGCACAGAACCCTTTCCATGTCTTGATTATTCCAGCTGTAAAATGGGGATGACCATCCCCGCTGGCCTTTGTAACATGCCATGAAATCCATGCATGAAAGCTAATATATAAACATCACCCAAACCCTGCTAAACCTATGAAAAAAAATTTCAATAACTTTGGTGGGTGAGTTGGATTGAGTGCTCTAATACTAATCTGGCTGTTATTTTATTATTTTTATGTATATTAGTATTAAATATACACATAAAATATATATAGCTTCCATATTTCATGTGTCTCCAATTTTTATCACTATGGTCACCGGAGCCATTAAGGCGAGATACATCAGTTTTAACTACATGTACTTACAACTGTATTTCTCAGTTTACACATGACAAGTGATATTTCTCACTGCATGAATTTAACAGAGGCTAAATGCATTTTCCTTTAAAATTTTGTGTAATCTGTAAAACACAAAGGCATTAAGCAGTTATATTTTTCTGAATCACGGTGTCTTTTGTATCGACAGCTGTGTATTTAGCTCAACAGTGAAACTCAAACTGTTTTGCTAATGAAAAGGGAGCCAAATAACCAAGTGCTGGAATGAATTGCAGGCTATTGAAAGCGGACAGTTGGCTCATTAAATGTGCCCCTCATGAATGATGTCCCTTCCCTTTAGACTGGCACTGAAATAATCCAGATTTACTTTGTATTCTACAAAGTATTTTTAGGGCCTTCTATGATCAAGATAAGATACAGAAATACATTCCACAAATAAAATACAATTTGTTAGCTTGCAACAGCAAAACTTCAGCATTTACTAAACAAATGCATGTAGCTTTTAGGATAAGTGACTTTCAGTGTAATTATTTATAGGATTTCCTGTGGGCTACCATTGGACTGCTGCACATGCACCAGAAAATTTATGAAATTTGGGTGATATTGCAAAGAATGATTGCCTCTGTTTTTCGGATACAGGTGGACTCATGGCCCCACTGAAGGCAATGGGAAAATTCCAATACATGTCAAGGAGACAATACTGTAGATCGGGAATTCAAGCTCAGAAACACTAAATAAAGACGTCCAGCATGAATCGAAACATTTCAGTTAGTTCTCAATAGAGTCAGCTGCAACTATGATACTTCCTTTTCCTTTAAAGAGTTTAGTTTTATTCTCTTCTCTGTCTTCAGCAACTCTCACCCTGAGTTTCACTCTGTGTGGCTCAGATCTTTTTACTTTTTCCTGTTTTCCTTCTCCAGGCTTTGTTCATTTTTAATTCTTTGTATAAATTTAATTGCTTCTTGCCTCGGATATACTTCCATAAATATCTATAGTCATCTCAACCTCTTCTCATCTTGTGGCAGAACTGTTCACTCTTCATGCATAACAGCTGAGCAGCCTGGTCCCTGCCCAGGAGATTGACACTGGACCCTGACAAAAGGGTTCTGAAAGATCTGAGTCAGTCCAAAAAGTTCCTCTAGAGCACGTGCTGAGCTGATGAACAGAAATACTGAGCTGGCTTTTTAAACAGGGACTACACGAAAGCATGTTCTAATTAGTGCCTCAGAACCACAGAGCATTTAATGAGTGTGATAACTTGAGCAGCTGTTGAGGGGTGTATAAATTACTCCAAAATCCCTCTACTCCTCAGATCAGTGTAAAATTTGGAGAGCATAGCAGCGCTGTAGGGCCATACCGTTTGCCAACAGCATCCTGCCCTGCATTAGGAAAAGCATTGTCAGCAGGTTGAGGGAGGTAACACTTCCCCTCTACTCGGCACTGGTGAGACATATCCAGAGTGCTCGGTCCAGTCCTTTGCTCCCCAGTACAAGAGTGACATGGATATACTGGAACGAGTCCAGCAAAGGGCCACGAAGGTGATTAAGGGTCTGGAGCATCTGGCATGTGAGAAGAGATTGAGAGAACTGGGATGGATTGGTTTGGAGAAGAGAAGGCTCAGGCAGGTTGTTAGCAATACCTATACACATCCAATGGGGGGTTAAAGAAGACAGAGCCAGGCTCTTTTCAGTGACATCCAGTGACATCCAGTGACACCCAGTGACAGGACAAGAGGCAATGGGTTCAAACTGAAATGAAGAAAACTCCATTTAAACATATGAAAAAACCTTTTTCTGTGAGGGCGATCGAACACTGACACAGGTTGCCCAGAGAGGATGTGGAGTCTCCATCCTTGGAGCTATTGAAAACCTGACTGGACACGGCCCAGAGCAACCTGCTGTAGCTGACCCTGGTGGCTTGAGCAGGTGGTTGGACTAAGTGATCTCCAGAGGTGCCTTCCAGCCTCTGCGATCCCGTGATTCTCCTCCCCTAGGCAGTGAGTTTTGGCATGTAGCACAGTTCCTCCTTCTGAATTCTGCCCCTTTTTCTGCCAAAGATACACCACCTGCAGCCTGACATTAAAATAAGATTTTGCCAAATTATCATCTAATTTCAGCAACCTTCCTTTTGGGGCACCAATCTTGAAAAAAAATTATATTTTAGGCATGCCAATGTAAGGGACAATTTTTATAGTACCAGTTTTCTCATTCATGACTAACACACTCAGATTTAGATGGCTAGAACTCTGTAAGTAGGCAAGCTTTATTTCTAATAATGCCTAAAGCTGGAAAAAAATTAAAAAGGCTATTGACACGTTCCTATAGATAAACAGGTATCCAAATATGGATTAGATCTAGATTTGAAACATATGATTATACAAGTTTATTATGTTTAAATCAATTTTTATTTTCATGAAACTTCTACTTATTACAACCATATGCACAGAAGTCAAGAAAACATCTGACAGCATAGCTTGGAAAAAAAAAGGTACTGTACAAAACAATGTGTGGATGACAGCTGCTACTCCCCCTTTAAATTTCATTCTGTCATTCTTGTGTAGAATAGTACCTTCTTTTGCTTACCATTCCATACTGATGAAGGTGGCATTGCCGGGCCCTCCGAAGCTGAACTGCTTGTGCTGTATACATTTTCCTTGCAACTATTGTACGATAATTTATTTTTCTCAGAAAGAACCAGACAAACAATACACAATATTCAACCTACCTGTGGAAACACTGATGAATAATGATGTGAGAACATCTCAATAGCTTACATTAATACAAAGACTGAAATCAGGAAGACTGGATTCAGACTTTACTTCCTCAAAGCTGGAGGGAGTTTGGATGCATCATTCCAGTTGATATCTACGTCTTCTTTATTATGCTTCTACAAAAACCCCAGGAGCCGGCTCCTCATAATCCAGAAGAAGCATGACAACGCTCGCAATAATCGCAGGGAATCCCCGGATTTGCCATTATTGATGGGTAGCTCTCACATTCCCCTGCAGAGTTCGGCGGGGAAGTCAATCAATGGGTGTTAAACTCTGGCTGGCGTCCTGGGCACTCGCTCCTGCGGTTTCGCTGCTCCCGCCTCCTGCCAGCTCCAACTCCAGAGCTTTTTTCTGCAGGGCTGGCAGCTGCCTCCATGCCTCTCTGCTCCAGCCAGGGCTGCACAGAGACATCTCTGAAGTGCTGGCAAGAGAACTCAAAGAGATTCCAGCGGGCAGAGGAGATCCCCTGCCAGGCTAAAGGAGCAAAGGACTGAGGGAAAAGGAATCACTGGGCTATTTAATCCATTATTTTCATGTCTGTATAAAGGACAGCAGGAAGCATGTGGTACCAAAGGAAAGAATTTTCCATCAAAAAGTGGTGCAATTCTTCCTGTAAGCCTTTCCGTGCTCTCAGAACGAAGTAACTTTTGCTTCTCAGAGGGATCAAAAGGAGTCTGCCAGGGGTGACAAAAGAAAGGTAGAAGTTAACCTCCTGACATGGCAATAGGATAAGCCAGTATGAGGGAAGATTATACTGCAAAGACCTTCTAGGACTGGGAAGAAAATTTGTCTTTGGTTCAGCAAAAGAGGAAATGTAACACCAGATGATTAAGAAGTGAGGGAACACAGTAAAAATGACAAACCAGAGAGAGGCCCCTTTGCAGCAGCACTTTGAATAAACAAAGCTGCCCAGGGGTCACAGCGAGGGACAAGAATAATTGTCAGGACATGACTTTAGGTCATACAGTCAAAAGAGAACTGTTAGGCCTAGGAGCTGCTGTGCTACATGCAGGAAGACCTCAAAAACATCAAGTGGGAATAAAAAGAGGGAAGACAAAGAAACACATGAGTTAAAGATGGTATTCAAAGCTGTATTTGTTGATAAGGGCAGCTAGGGACAATGTCTAGAGAGTCAAGAGGGAAAAACACAGATGGAAGCCTAGCATACTCTCAGCAGCAGCAAAGGAGGACTCAGCACTAAAGATTCAAGAAGCAGAAGTGAGGAATTGGGAAAGGCAGGCTTTTTTTAAAGGCTTTTTTTTTTTTTTTTAAGTATTTACTGGATTTGGGAAGAGGAATGAGAGTTTCAAAAGCAGTCCATCAGTCAAAGAGACAATGATGAAACATAGGCCTTCATGTCTGAGATGCTAACTAGACATACCAACGTGAGCAGCTCCAGCTGATGGAGGAAGGAACGAGACATACTGAATGAGATGTAGGATGTAATTAGAGCAGGTTTGGACAGCATGTTTGGAGAGGTTAGAGATGACAGGAATAAAACAGATGAAGTGATAGTTACAGGAAGGGAATCCAACTGGTGTTTTCATGACAGGGAAGGTCTGTGACTACCTACATTTATTTAAGAGGAAACTTAAGGACTTTGAGAAATAGAAGGGAAAAAAGAAGGCAGGATGAAGTAGCCACACATGATAGGAAGGATAATGAGAGAGGCAGGAAGAGAAAGGATGATGTTAACATTGTGTGACAGCAGCGAATGTGGAAAAGGTTAATGACAGAAGTAATTCACACCATATTTTGTTTTTTCTGCAGAAGCAAATGAGGTAGTTGTGGTAGAGTCTATTTGCTCAACGAAAGAGATGTACCCAGTGAAGTTCAAATAAAGCAAGTCATGGTTTCTGTCGGAGAAAAACTGGATGTAGATCTGAGTGAAGTGAAGAGATGAGGACATAGTGATAGACAGCTAAAATGTCAGATTAAGTATCACCAGGGAAAAGTAGCTCAAGGGTGAACATGTTGATGTAGAAGTGATAATCATTGCCCCATAGTCAGTGTCTTATCAGTAATCAGAGCTAGCATTTCTCATTACAGAAGTACAACTGAAGTCCAAAAATTGATCAGAAAGCTTCTCAGATCAGTGTGGTCATGCAATAAACAAATGGCTCTCAAAAGAAGATGAATCAAGTAGGAAAGGGAAAAAAAACCTGAATACCCCCTTCAGGGTGTAGCCTTGCTCTGCTGATTATTTCATAACTTTTTCCTCTCCAAAAAGTGCACTTCAGTTTCAATTTCCAGCCTCACATATACCTCCTTAGCCTTGTGCTCAAAATTACAAAGCTTTAGCTTGTCAGCTCTGGGAATTCTCCATCTTTCCTCTGAATATTAGTTACATAATAGCTTGAGCTAAGCAATCAAAGCAGTGATAGGTCAAAAGGAAGATTTGCCTGAGGTGATGCAGGAAGTTGATGGCAGAGCTTGAAGCTGAATACACATTTCTCTGCTATTCAGGCAGCACAAAAACCGCTAGAGCTTCCTTCACTGTTTAGATTTTGTTGGCTTTTTTTCAAAGCAGTACTGTTTCTGAAGCCAAAGCTGCAAAATGCAATGGCATTGAAAAAGCTAATAAGCCAAAGAAATATCCCCAAATGGCACTGCTTTCTAGCTCTCAATGGCGCTTCCATGGTATTACTAATAAATTATTTATCTTACAATCAATATTTTCCACATCCCTACTGTAGTTCTCCATGTCATTCCAACTGCCTGTAAATTAGTACAGCTGTTGAGAAGAGGGGAGAGATAGTAAGTATGTTAAGTCCAGTCTTCCCCTTGGATTTTACATCCCTCACCTTCACAATACAAGTCCAAAGATGTCATAGCTCTTTGGTACTGACATTTCTAGTTATAAAAGACAGACTTGAAAGTCATTGCTCAACACACCCTACACCCCCACACCCTCCGCATCTGTTTTGTGGGACTAAATGACAACTACTGAAAATTTTAGTTGGTAAGTGGTAACGACAGCAAATACAGCACTGAAATTTACAGGGATGATTTAAACATTTTCTGACATTGCAGAACAGTGTAACAATTGCCTGTCAAGAGTGCAGGATGCAGTAAATAGGCCAAGCAGGGAACTAAGAAGGCCAGGACTCCAAGGCCTGCTCTCTGGGATGACAGCAGTGATTAAGATGACACCTACCTCCTGCACTTCAAATTGCTACTCTTCAGGTTCTGTAGGGGTTATGATTTATCTGTGATTCATTAAGGAATGGAACAGGCAGCATAGCATTACTCGCATTACTCTCCTCCATGCCACGACAACTTTCTCAGAAATTTCAGTGTTTTTCTCCAGTGACTTTATCTGGCATCACCTTCTTGAGAAAATGCCTTCAGAACTGAACATGAGGTATCAAGTATTTCAGATCAGAAAAACTGTGAAATAGGTGTTTCATGGATAAAAGGGATGCTTATCAGTTATACTGACATTTATTATTATTTGTATTATCACAGAGTCTAGGCACTGCTGCTTATAAAGAAGATGCTTTCATGCTACTTGGTATAAAGAGGGAGCAAAAAGACTGTTCCTTATCCCTGGAAGTTTATTGTCTAAGACAATCGACAGCTGCTGGATCCAGACAGATGGGAAAATGAAGGGCAGTAATAAAGGAATGACGATCAGCGCAACAGTAACATCCCACCTCAGACTTACAAAGTTCCTATAAGCATACGGAATGGTTGCTCAAGGGCAATTACGGTGAAATTATATACGGCAGAGGCAAAGCGGTATGTATGCTGAACAATCCATCTGGATTTTCACTGCTCTTTAAGCAGCTCATCGGAAATTGTTTCTGTGAAGAGAAACGTTCACAAAAGCTGTTTTCTTGCACAAGTCTAGGGAAACACTGTGAGAACATGGGTTATCGTGAATTAATGCTTGAAGTCATGGATTACAAATTCTAGGTTAATTTTGCCATTAGATTAGCACGGTTTCTTCTGGTTATTCCTGCGAGCGTCCCAAAGACACACGTACTTGGAATCTATAATTGCTTACAGGTCTTTTATCCAAACTCAAGCATACACACCTTCCACTGAAAAATAGAAACTGAGCTCTGACTAGGAACTAGCTAGTAACCCCCTGCAGCATTTACAAGAAAGACATTTTAACCCCGTTCCGTGTAACAGAACAGCGCAACACAGTATTTCTACAGGCAGCTTTGTCCAAGGCAGAAATAAGATAAAAATCAGGACAAGTCGGACTTAGGTTTTGGGGGCGATCTCAGGTAATTTACCTGACAACACTTCTCTATGTCTTAATTTCTCGTTTTACAGGGCACCATGCCGCTCTCCACCCTATAAAACTGCTTTCCTCGAGTAGGTTACGACGGCACGGATTGGTACTCGTTATCGCTGCTGCACAGAGAGCCTAAATCTGCAACGAGCCCGAATCCAAAACGAGTCAGGCGCTGCCTGTAGTCAGACTAAAGGTAACTTGTCCCGTTTGTTTATTTTTAGAGAAAAGAACAGACAACCGGCGCGGGTCGGAACGTTTTCGCAATTTCACTTCAGCGAAGCCGCGGGGCAGGCCTGCGGGCCCCGCTCTCTCCTCGGGCCGAGGTTCGTCACCACACGGCTCCGGCGGCACGGCCGCGCTCGGGAGGAGCCCGGCGCCCACAGGCCGCGGCCCGGGGGCCGGCCGCTGCTGCCGGAGCTCCCCGCTGCCGCCGGGCCACACCGCCCGCAGGCGGCTCCCGTGTCGTCCCCCCCCCCGGGCCCAGGCCGGCACCGCCGGCGGCCTCCGCGGGGGGGGGGGGGGCCCAGAGCCGCCCCGGCCGCTGGTGGCAGCGCCCGTGCCCCCGAGCCGCCCGCGGGAAGGGGAAGCTGAGGGGGCGCCGGCCGCGGCGGAGGGCCGAAGGCGGCTGGGCGGCGGTGCGTGCCGGGAGCGGGAGGCGGCCCGGCCGGGTCACGCCCGCCCCCGGCCGCGCCGCCGCCTCTTCCTGTCATGGCCGCTGGCGGGCTGCGGGAGCGCGGCTGAGGCGGCGCGGGCCGGCGCCCCCAGGAGCGGAGGGTCGCGGAGCGGGGACGTGCCGCAGCCCGGAGCCGGCGGCGGGAGGTGACTGAGGGGCGCCGTGCGGGCGACGGCCTGCGCGGGGGGTTGCCCCGGGGAGCGGCCGTCCCGCAGGCAGCCCACCGGCGGTGGGACGGGGCGCGGGCGGGCGGGCGGGCGAGCCCCGCTTCGAGCCCGTTTAGCGGGGGGGGGGGGGGGGCCGGGGGCCGGCCGGGGTGCGGGCCAGAGCCCCGTCACCGGAGCCGGCCGGCCGCGGGCGGGCTCGGCGGGGGCTGGCGGAAAAGCCGCTTGTCGCGGGTGGCCCAGGCGGCCTCGGCCACCGCGGGGTGATGTCGGCGCGGTGTTCCGTCCCCTGCGCCCCGGGAGGGGAGGCGTTCCTGCGGGAAGAAGCCCTGCGGGGCGGTCCGTCCGCCTCAGAGGGACGCTTCCGAAGTTGGAGGAAGCGGGAAGGGTGTTCGTCCCGCGGTAGGGCTAAATTCACATCCTCGCCAGCGTGCAGGGGGCTGCCCGGCTCCCGGGTCCCGAGGGAGGATGCCCCTTACGAGCGGGCGCGGGTGAGCGGTGCGCAGGAGCTACCCAGCCCCGAACACCGACTGAAAAAGGGCCGCGTAGCGCAGCGTGAAGGACGCGGGCGCTGATGGCTGCAGGCGGGGGAGCCTGTCCTGACTTTACCTCACGGTGAGACTCCAGAAGGTCGGTTTCCTCAGAGTCGTATAACAGGATAGCAAACCCGCCGTGGCTGTCTCGTGATACGAAGTCATTTACTTTTGCGATTGCGAAGATAAAACCTAAATTTCCCGAGTCCCACACAGGTATTTGTAGCGCATCGATCACGTCGGTCGGCTTTTGGCAAGACGATTCCAGGGAGGAAGGCAGGGAAATCCTGTCACGTTCCTTTTGTTTTCCTTGTAGATACCGCTGAAGTACCTGCTTTCCACCGCTTTCCTCGTTTAACTTCCCCTTGGGGTCAGCTGGTCGTCAGCATGCCTTCTACCAAGAACACCTCAAAACTTTTCCTGGTCCTCGTTTCATTGCTGCTGTTGCTGCCAGTAGTTGAAGCCCTGGACGCAGGAGATACCATCGCCTTCCTACTAGGCCTCGCTGTCAGTGTCGTCGGATTCTGTGCCTGCCTTGGCTTGTATGCAAGGAAAAGGAACGGGCAGCAATGATTTCAAGAAGATGCTCAGATGAAGTGAATTTCCAAACACGGCGTGGGGTTGAGATCCGGGGTGTAAGACTGAGCTTTGCTTCTGGATGACTTTCAGAAACCATGTAGTAGATATTTCTGCAAACCCCTCTTACTGTGCAGTGCAACAGAATCAAGACTGCACCTAGTAAAGGGGATTTGTAGGATCTGTCCTCTTGGCAGTAAGATGATTTTATATTGCTTGTGGTTAAATATTGCCTTAGAGAAGGGTAAGAACTTTTTGAATGGGGAAGGAAAACCATAGAGTGGTTCACAGTACATGTTTATAAATAGAACATGTGAGGGAGACCCATCAACAAGTTCCACAATTTTGGTTTCAAGGGTTAATCAGGAGGAAGCAGCTATTAATCTTCCAGTCAGGATGACAGAGCTTTGGAAGTACTCCTGTACTTAGATAGCTAGCGAGCAGACTGCTTTGACTTGTGTGCACGTGCTCACATTCTCTGTAATGACAGTGGACACCTAACGGCTCACTTCTGCTGTCACAGGGATGAGACTTCAGAGAACTAAGAAAACATGGAAAACTTTTTTTCTTAAGTATTTTTATTTTATAATGAGCCTCTCCTGTAGCCTGTGTTCTTGTTACCAAGTAGATACACTTAAGAGTGGGACCACTATTTTTCTTTAACATGTATTTCACAGAATAGTACATGTAAGGCTACGTAAATCAGATTAGGGATATGTTTTTTGTCTCTTGTTTATTTTTTTTACCTGGCTTTCCTTTAGGCACACCAGGTTTAAGGCTCATTTCATTCAGTGTTTGTATTTTTTTCCCCCGAAACTGAGACTTACCTATTTTAATGAGGAATTATGTGTAGTATTTCTGCATTAGGGAGTTATTAGAATTATAACAAGACAGTTGTGCACATTTCTGTTGCAATATGGAAAGAACATGTTTTGTTAAAATCCTGGTTTTAGTCAACAGGTCCATTGTTCCGAAGTGTCTTCCTCATGACGAACTTACATTGCTAGCTAAACATTTAGGCTTCTTACCTAACTGATGCATATGCGTTCCACAGAAGATTAGGACCAAAACCAAAGTAAAATATCCTGATACAAAATGGGAGCTGTAAATAGTCTTATTCTATTCATGCACAGTCAGATTGTATGGTATACGGTTGAAAGACTCTACTCAGTAGCATATCTAGGACCTGTTTCTTTCTTTAAGTACCAAAGGTGAAATGGCACAACCAAGAATGTCTGCCGCACGTCCCTCTGGTTTTCTAGGGTGTTCTAGCTGTCCGTTTCAGACAAGGAGCACGATCTGTAACAGCAGCAGAATAAGGAGCGTAGGAAGGTGAGCTCTCCACGGTTCACAGAATTTCTTTCTGATCTTGTGCTGTGGACACTGCCACTCTTGCTGGAAATCTTGGCTTTTATCTTTCAGAGCTGGGGAAAAAGGTTAAATGTGATGCAGAGCTATATATTTTGATACTAATCCTCCCCTTCTTCTGTAAGTGTCTCTGTTCAGTAGAGCACAAAGCAATGGCTAGAAGAGTTGTCAGGCAGGTCTTATATAAGTAATTGGGTGGGCAGATCATGTTCTCCAAATTCTAAGATTTCTGTATGCTGTTTGTGGCTGGTTTGACTTCTCTCTCCAACCTCTGAGGAGACAGATGCCCTGGTTATTTCAGTCTTGCAATTTATGTCCCTCTCTCATGGTCGATGGAGGCAGGAAGGTAAAATGAAAGCTTCCAAAATTGCGTGGGGTTGAAACTGTAGGACTCCTCCCAGCAAGCCACAAGAATGTAGGTTTCTGCTCTCAAGTTACAGGAATAATAACGGTCACAAAGTTGCTCTGATGAGATGCAGGTCTTGACAGGTAGCTGTTCTTGAACCCTTTTTGTGGCTTCCAAAAGTCAGAAAGGGACATGGTGCACAATTACTATGTACAAGTGAAATTTACAGCCCTAAGAGGAGCTTCAGACAGTAGTGTCACCTTTGAAAGCTGCCTAGCAGCAGTAGATGATTCTATAAGTGATTATTCAACTGGGTGGATGCAAGCACACGTCATGTGTGATCTTCCATGTTCCAGCTTGGCTAAGCCATTACCCTTAACAAAAAACCAAACCACAAAATCACCCCTTGATTCACTTTATATTTCCGAAAATTGGAGAATTTTGCCAATGTTTCAATAGAATATTAAATATTGCTTTTTCAATAGAATAAATTTTATCACAAGCAGCTTTTCACAGACTCCTTTACCTTCACTTTGGAAAAGATCCCTGGCAATAGTTTCACAGAATTGTGCAACAGTTTCACTGCAGGAGAACAGAATTTTAGCAGAGTAATCAGCGTCAGGTGATAGGGATATGAGGAACTGTGTTCTTTGCCCAAACCTGTATGTACTTCATTGAAAGGTGTTTGCACAGCGTAATGGCGTTGTTTCCTGGGTTCTGACAGAAGCTTTATTGTTAAAGACTTGCATTTGTCAATGACTTGAGTGTAAAATCGGATACCCCTGTTTTTCTTCTGTCTTAATAAACTTTCATGTATGATTTGTCATCAGCTCGATGAAGTAGTTCTTATGAAAAAGAACATTGGGATGACAGAAATGACCGAAACTGCTGAAATTCCTTATACTAAATATTATTTTCTTACATACTTTTGCTTATGTTACGTGACTTTACAAACTCATGTGGCATGAGGTATGTTTTCAGTTGAACTTTTGTACAGTGAGCGTACTTCTCTTGGTCCTACTACTTGTTTATCTTGTTTCAGTATGAGTTACTTCAGAGCACTTCAAGGGGGCTGGTCCCCTTACTTTGAACCTGGCAGCTTGCAGTTGCGAAGAGGCCCGTTTCTCTGGTACAAGGGAAACTTTAAGTATTTATTTTTCCTTTTGACTATGAATTTTCAATATTGCCATTATGCAGTTGCCTTTATACCAGAAAAGCCATTTATGGCAGTTTTCTAGCTGGAGACCTGAGGATATAAAGGACCATTTTCTTTTTTTCTAAAGAAAAATTACGTTCTAGTGCTTTATAGTTATTTGAATGATACATTTATTTATTTTTTTTTAGACTTCAAAAGAGCTCGTTTTATCCCAGCATTTTATGAAAACAGGGTTCTAGCTCTTTTGGGACTTCAGCCAGCACACAAAGCAGTTCACTTTGTGCACTAAACTAATACCTTTAGTGGCTGTCTTCAGAGCAGAAAGCAAAAGCAGCCTGACAATGCCCACCTCTTAACAAATACAGCCTACCCTCTAATTCATGCAAGAAAGCTGCAACTCAGGAACGAGTAGCTTTTGACTGCTGTGATTTCCATCTGCTTTAACAACAGCATAGCTCAAAACCAGCCATCCCATGAACATTTAACAGTCAGCAGTCCCTTTGTGAATGGACAGAAGCCCTCTCCTCCTCGTAGCGTACCTTCAAGTGCTGCACACCAGCTAGGCGTTACCGTTCTGCTGGGTACAGCAGTGCCTGGGACTGGAAATACAAAGACTTCACCCAGTTCCTAACGCACTTGCTTCTCTGGGTGTATGAAAACTGAGAAACCACTGCTGTGAACCCTTTCTCCCGCTCGGGTAAATCCTGCTGCTGGCGGTGATGCTGCTTTAATACTATCGTGAGACTCGGCAATTCTATGGCATCTTCCATCTGAGAACCCTTACATGCTTACAGATATTAATGTTTGCATCCCTATCGTATCCTTTGATGAGTGGGATAATCGGAAGGAGAGTCAGTGACTTGTGGTGGTGTCACAGGAGGTAGGTGGTGTCTCCAAGATGCTCACTGAGATTTCTGGAGCGTGTTGTGCCTGTGGTTCTCAGCCAGCACGCCCCTGCCATGGGAACTGTCCCTGGACTAGCCCAGACACTCGTGTACTGACCAGACACAGTCTCAAGCCCCGGTTCCTCTTTGCGCAAAGCTCTTTACATAAGCTTTGTGAGAAGGGAGTAGGGAGTTGAGTTCACCATTTATAATAAGATAAAACATGACTAAATGGATGAACCGTAATAGGTCTGTTACCATGGTAAATGCTCTAATTATCATACTACAAAAGTAACCTTTCCGTTCATTTTTACATCTGATGAAAGGTTTGGCAAATCTAAACTGATATAATGACAAGAGATTGTTAGGAGTGGTGGAAAGGAAGGCTTGGATCTGGTTGTCCTCCTGGTTTACACTTGAACAAATTGTTAGTAAATTATCTGAAGTCAACAGAAATCTGGTTGTTCACCAGATTAGAAAAACAAGACCATTAATTCAGAACCAAATGTGGCAAAATATACCGGGCGAGATTTGATGTGACTAAAGATGCACAGGACCCAAACCACTTAATTCCTGCTGAAATCAATCTTCAAAACTTTTAAGGGACAAGTTTTTAATACATTGGATACTGGCCACACTGCTAACTGGTAAATTGTTAAAGAATGTAACCAGTTTTGAAATGATGAAGGTTTTCAGTTCACATGAATACGCAGTAGCACCTAAATACTACATTTCCACTATTCAGAAAGCAAGCTTTCCAGCAAGCAAGCTGGAATTTACATATCAAGCTACAATATGGTAAATACCATAAAAGCACATCTAATTTGAACTAAAAATAAAACAGCAATAAAATTATATAGATATTCAAAACATTTCCAGGTATTGTACTGGTCTCCTTAGCTCGGTTTCTGTGTAATGAAATTTGGAAGTATGTGGGAGGCTCTGTTCCATTAAGGTGCAGGCACACTAGGCAGTCAGCATAGCCTTTTTTTTTCTGGATCATTCATCTGATCAGATCAGAACAGAGATTTTCATGAGAAAACCAAAACAAAACGTCCCTTTCGAGTGCTAAGCAAAGAGACCCGTATGAGCTCTCGGTGTAAGTGAAGGCCTGAAAGCGGAGTGGCCTCCAGCAGACCTAGCAGTTGCAACCATTAGAGGCAGCGCAGAAAGAATCGTGTCTCCATACACGCTATTGTAGAAAACAAGAGCTTGCTGCTGCGTTGGGCTAAAGCTGGTGTTCTGCTTGAGCCTTCCTGTATTGGCTGTATTCCTCCTCGCTAGTCTTTGTCTTGGAAATTTTAACTGGAACCAACAATACCAGGAGCTTTCCCAGCTGCCGTTCATTCAAGGCACTAAAATGTTTGTGCACATCTTCATACTGCTACTCTCTACTTTGCAAGTATAAAAGCATGAAAATTACCTTCTCTTCCTGAATGGACTCAAAATGCTGCAGAGCAACACAGTTCTGTAAAACTTACTAGAGGAGGGTCTGTCTTTTTCTTCTGTTCTTCCGTTTGTGCAGCTCTTTGCACACATTGCGATGATACTAATAATATAATACAACTGCATGTCCCTTCCCTACCCTCTCACAGAAAAGGAGCAGTCCTAAAACATGGCCAATTTTAATCTTGGCACAATTAAAGTGAAGAAAACTGTCACTTTTATCAAAATATGTTCACTTTCTACTTCATGAATTACCTGTGAAATGTCTTTAATTAATTCTAGAACTGTTCAAGGACATTTTCTGCCAACCTTTTTCTGAACTCAGATGGCTATCAAAATTACATGGTCAATACCTGCACTTATTTCTCAGACTTTAACCAAACATGATTGTTCATAAGTCACATGGTAGCAGTTTTAAACTTTATTTGAATCTATTCAAATGATCTGGAGGATTAGCAGAAGCCATGTTGACTCATTTTTCCTCAAAAGCACATATTTATTTCAGTGTCTGCATGAATAGCAAGGAACAATTATGCCTTTTTTAAAAAGTTTGGTCTTTTCAGAAAGGGCATTTGTGGTCAACTTCCATAAGTCTATCTGAGATTTGGAGACAGCATATCATCTACAGAGTCTATACACTATAGTCTATATCTACTAAAAAAAAAAAAAAAGTCCTTTTTCATAAAAAGTAATATCGCAACGGGCCTTACCAAAGTCACTTTTCATCTCTTCATAAAAATTAAAGATGTTGATCGTATATCTGGAGCAGTTGCCAATAAGAAACCAGTATTCAGCAATAAATGTCACACAGTCGTGTTTTTCATTCTATTGTATTTGCAGAAAGAAAACATAAATCCCAGAAACTACTATACATTAAAAATAGGCAAAAAGTGCTTTTCCAAGAACAAGTCAGTGTTATCTAGTAATAATTATGGCCCTGGTGAAAATCTCAGTGAAGTCAGCTCAGAAAATTTCATTGTCCTAAAATGAAACCAAGCTCTCCTAAAGGGGTGACCAAACTGTGTCTTTTGAACCCCCTACAACTTGCCATGACCATCTCCCACGCCAGGGTTCTGGCAGCAGGCTGTCCTGATGCAAGGGATGCTGGATAACCTCAAATCCTGCCTGGGAAGCGACGGACAGCTGCGTCTTCCCGGGTGCCAAATGCGTGCCCAGGCCACTGCTACCCTCTCGCTCCACTGAGCCATCTCCTGTTGTGCCAAAGCCAGATAGGTGATCGGGTATTCGTTTAGACATTCCGGAATAGCTGTGGGGCTTACACATCTTTAACCTTCTTCCATGCCAGATTTCACATGTCAAAATTTAGTATTGTATGTTACACTTTATTTTTAAAAACCCTGTATATAATCTTTTAAAACATGAAATTTGTGTGCGCTGGGGTGAGTGCTTTCATTTGAGAGAAGTAGGAAAGCAGAGGTCACTCTGCCAGCTGAAAGGATATTTCTAAATCGTCCATCCACAAAAGAGGAAAAAAGGAATCGTCTTTGGGAAGAGGCTGAGCCAGGAAATGTACGAGGTGACCTCCAGAGGTCCTTTCCAACCTAATTTACTGTATGATTCTATGAAATCCTAGTTGTAAATGGGATGCATAAACAGCAGCTCAATTCACTTGTATCTTTATGGCAAACAAGGATATATTTGTGGTGAACAAATCTAATCACAGTGTGAGCCCATAGGGAACCTGACCGCAAAAGCTGTGAGGCTGTTCAGTCATCATGTAAGACCACAGGGAAACCAGATGTACCAGGATTCTCCCACTGCGTCTAGTGAAACTCAATCCCTGAGGCATTAAAAGGGTATGGAAAAAAGGAAGCAAATACAGCATATGTACAGTAATCCTCTTTTCAGAGTGGGATTTTTAGAGATGGGTTTATGGGGCTCATACTGTACTCCAAATCGAATTCAAGTGCTTCAGTGCAAAGCCCCAAATGCGAATTATCGCAACTCCTACCCAAGTCAACGTTTTGAAAATATTTAGATTTGACAGCCTGAATAAAAGACTGTGTTGCACATGGAGTTCCCATTGGCATCAGTGGGAGTTTAGGACAAGGTCAAAAACAAAATACAGGTTTGGATGCAATAGCTACGTCGATAGGATGGAGGGGTCCCTGTCATTTGACCAGTAGTACACCTTGCACCAGATGGTGCTCATGGGGAACTGCAGCCACATTAGGCTCCATCCCCATCTCTTTCCTTAGGAAAATATTAGCTGAATTATTTGCTGTGATAACTGAATGCCAAATTTTCATCTGGTTAAAAACCAGCCTGAAGTTGCTGAAATCAGTGCAGTCATCCTGATTTAAATTCATTTTGAACAGAAATCACAAGAGGCTTCATTCTGACCTTGCACCAGCCCTTACACTTCTGTGTAATGCAGTAGAATTATTCTTGATTTCCATTTATGTGAAAATCTAAATTGGTTCTTAAAATAGATGCTGTCTTTTTTTTCTCTCTCAGCCAGCTACCAGTAAATTATTTGACCTACATCTTAATAAATATTAGAAAAAAATATTCTCCCCACTGTTATTCCACAAATACTTCAGAACTTGTATATTCAACTTAGACTCCATTGTTTCTCCCCACCCTCCCCCCCCAAGATTTATTAACCAAGGCAAAGGGAAATCCACATGACAGCCCACTCTCAAGGACACCATACTAATATAAAGTGCCTCTTCACACACTTTTAATATGTGTGCTGTATATGTCTGATGTACATCAGCTTACCTTTCTGCCTTGTTGTTCTTATCGTTCCAGTAATAAGAGCAATCTGTTTTGTGTCTATGTCAAACTGTTCCTCAAGAACTCCCTTCACCTAGTCTATGTGAGGTTCTCTGTATTAAATGAGAAGCACTTTGTAAATTTTCTTTTCCTACCCAGAAATAACAATGAAATCCCAGTAAAAAGGATTACATGCTCTCCATTTCAGAAAGGCCAGCAAGGAAAGTATTATAGCTGTAGATACGAATGTAAAGCACTCGAAATCTGAACTTTCATGAGTTTTGCCAGAGGTTTCTCTGCTTAACTCCCAATAGACTTAATAGGAATTAAAAATTAAAATCCCTTCTACTTCCAAAGGAATACTGACCTTCCAATAGCAAAGGTAGAGCATGTGATTACTTTATGCACACTAGCAAAATAATCTGAAATTGGTTGTACATAATAGTTGTCAGACTGCTGCCTACATATATCATAATGCCGACTGTCTTAACTCAGGCCAATGAAAATTGCCTGATTTAGTGCAAAATACAGGCCTTGGGAAGCAAATGTAATAGAAACAGGGTGAAGAGGCACTGACACCTTAAATACCCTCTCTTTCATGCAGTAGTAGCTAAGCCATTTGCTCAGGAAGAATTCTGTGTCCTCTTACAGGACCGGGCTTTTGCTTCTTCATTATCTGGTGTTGAAAACCCACTTTCCTTCTGTCCTGTGCTTGCAAAAGCTGCACTCTGGTTTCACCAGAAATAAATGCTAAGAAGTAAACATGAGTGAAAGATTGTTTTTTTCATTTTTGAACCAGTTGATCCCTGCCACCTGCTTACAGTAACTATTTCTGGTCTTACTACAAAGACTGAGAAATGTACAGCTTATATGGAACTGGGGCATTTGTAAAGAGTTTTATAAGTACACATGTTTCTCTAAACTTACCACAGAAATAATAAAAGCCCATAAACTACACTGGTTCAAAAAATTCCTTCTAGGATGCTTGCACTGAACAGACCAGAACAAATCCTTCACTATCCTCTGGTAGAGACACTTCAGAAATCCTTTCTTAAAACTGCTATATAATGCAGTTTTATTCACATTACAGGATACCTAAGCCTTAAACCATAATGCTGAGTCAAAGTCTACTACACTTGTGTCTCTTTCTTCATTTTAGCACTTGGAAGCCCAACGTTAAAATCTCAACATATTCTTAGTACTAGTAATTATTCAGCCTCTTCCTCTTTCTTATCTTTTCCAGTTTCAGAAACCTTCAGGCATGATTTAACATGTAGGTTTTTTACATTAAAAAGAAGCATTTAGCATTATTTCCTGTTTTGAAAGGTATCTTACTGTATCTATTCATTAGGAGCCATATTTGAATATCCGTATCCCCAATTTAGCAGATTTTTAAGTAAAGGTTAAAGAGTTTAAGGGTTGAAAATAGTTTTTGTTTAAGTAGGTTCATAATTGTATTCCAAGACTGCCAAGTGAAGCAGAAGTCTGAAAGTTTTGTAATTAACAATATAACTTCAGCTCTCTCCAACCTCTCACTGTATCTACTGAAGGTTATCCCAGCTCCATTCATTATCTAACTAGGTTTGCCTAAATTGGTCAAAAGTGCATTTAAATCTAGCCTTGCAATTCCACTAATTCTATGTTCTCCATTGCTTCTGTCTGCTTGTAACAGCAGAAAATAACTTCTTACGTTCCTGCAACAAGTTTTTTCTTCCGATTTCTTCTGTCTTACTCCAGAATGGCCATTAAGTTACCTTCCCTTTTTTAACTTTTACTTCTCTTTCAGCATCACCAAGTTTTCCCAAGACATGATCCGTGTTTTGGTAACTAACCCACGTGGGCAAATAAATCATTCTGAGCAATTGCTGGCTCTTTTTGTCTGAAGGTCTTCCATTTGATTTCAGGTTGTCGGCATTTCATTACATTCCGTGGTTGGCCTTGTGGCAATGTCCTTTGAAAATTCAATGCACTAAAAAGGTTAGGAAAAAAGAAATAAAAACCTGCTCTCTTTTCAATATAGAGCATGCAGGTTGAAACAGATATATCTAGAGGACCCATGATATCAAAGAGAATTCCTAAGTTTTACATAAATTCCTCAAATTGCCACAGTTTTGTTATGCATGCATATTTATGAGGAGATATTATACATAATAGAGAGATACAGTATATCAACTAAATGTTCTGTTAGCTTTTGAAGCATTACATTAATACCAAATTTACAATGCAGCACAGAATTACACAACAGGTACATTTTACTTGGCTACTGCTGGTCCTGTATTGTGAGGAACTGGTGTGTTCACTCATCAGAACAGCACTTTTATGGCCGGGTACATATCCCAGGTTAGGAAAAACAGATTACTACTTTTTAGATCTCTTATTTCCACATTTTAATAATGGAGAGGAAATAAGTTCACTGAGGCTTAATAAAATTATGTAGTGAGGAACTGCAAGAGCTTAAGAGGTGATTTAAATATCTAAAACATGACTTGAACAGAATTTAGGACATAAACCCTCCAAAAAGGGACCCAGAAATCCCTCACTGCAGCAACAGCAAGACTTAATCAGTGCTCACTTTTCAGCTGACAGTTACACTTTGGACCTGGGGTTGCAAGCTTTCCATTCACGTGCAGAACTGCCCATGAGTGTGCAGTGCAGAATCTCTGTGATCCAGATGTGAGACAGAGCATAACCTAAATGTCTCGCTCCCAGCAATGTCCCTAGAAGAGTCTCATCAGAGTGGTGCATTCAGGTGAGGTACATCAGCAGCAGTGCTGACCCCAGTGAATGCACAAACGCTGCAGGAAGCCCACCTTTTCCATAACCACCTAGCAGTTACATCGCACGAAACAGAAGATCTGGAATTCAAGCCCAGCCTCCCACCTCCAAAAAAAGTTTCCTGGAGTACCAGGAGGTACCATCCTGGAAAGCATGCTCTCCTGTTTATTCTGGACCCTCTATGTGTAAAAATGCAAGAGCAATGGCATGGGGCAGGCGGAGGATACGGACAACAGAGACCGACTCCCGTATCTGCTACTTAGGATACTTGCCTCTTATGGCAAGATTTAGGTCCTGGTCCCAGCTCCATTACCTGACATTATGTAGTCAATCAGAAAACCAAGCAAAACCAGCTCTAATCAATCTAGGTAGTGGGGACCAGATCCCTTGTGTTTCTCCTGCCAGCAGAGTGTCTTATCTAGCACAGTGCAATGTCCTGTTGCTGCTCAGTTTTTTACCCTTTTCTTTAAATACCATACTCAAACATTGCCTAACTATATGCAAATACTAGTCCAATTAAGCAAAAGATATTGCCATTTGCTAACATGAGGCTTGACTAGTTTTGTAGGTGACATTTCAATAAAACATTCATTCTTTCATAGCTCCATGAAATAGGCAATGCAGTAATAAATTTATATTTACAGTTGCATTATAGAGCTGCATTTATGCACTTCCTCCTACTGTGCCATCATAGTGCTGTTCTGATAGTATCTGCAGAATTCAAACTGTGGTGTTTCTTAACAGATGACCTACCTTTATCCAGAGATAGACTGTTCTCTGCATCCTCACAAGTATAAAACTTAAAATTGCTTCTCCTTGTTCTACATATAAATGAGAACATTTCATACTTAATATCCAACAAACTGACAAAATGGGACCATGGTATTAGGTTCTCGATATCAGATTAGTTGCAGTGAACAGGTAACGGCTGAGTTGATGCAGGAATATCCAAGAGTATTTCCACTTTCTAGATCGTAAGACCTGAAGCTCACTAGTAGAACATATATTCATGCTAGCTGCTTGCAAAGCCAGTGTTCACTCTTCTTCTCAGATATTACAGACGTGACTCTCCATTGTCTCAATCTTATGCATTAAAAGCAATTCTCATTCAGCAGCATACTTTTCTTAACCAATGTGTATTTTCTTTGCAGAGCTTTAAAACAATCCAGAGTCATTATACTGTACATGTCTGTATTAAATTAAAATTTGAACAATAAATTAGTAGGAAGTCTAATGTCTAGATGTGAACCGGTCATATCAGCAAAAATAAATATTTCTAACATTGACGCTGTTAATTTTTGTCCCTGAGCACAGCCTAAAAGTTCTCTGAAAGCTGTCAGTGACAGTTACTCTATTTTATCCTATTATTTTTAAATCCCCCTCCCAGTATATTGCTACAAATAGAAAATGCTATTGCCAGAGAGCCTCTCTAATCCTACAACATACTGTCCATTCAAGGTTCACGTCTAACCTAAGCTTAAAGATGGCAGAAAATGGAAGCATTTATATATCTCAGCTCTACAAAAGTGATTGATTTGACATATATCCCTACACACTAATAATAGTGATGCAAATAGTTCTATGAGCACTGGAAGAAATTGAGCAGTAACTGCAACACAAGCAAGGATGAGCTCAGCAGTGTAGCTGTTGATCCATTTGATACTGAACTGAGGTATAGGATGTGTGTGGTCTGTCACAGAACCAGCATGGTCTTTGGGTCTAACACAGTGCTTGCTACTTGCCATTCTGCCCCTGGATACAGAAACTGCCAGTGTCCTGTTCAGCTGCACAGCTGAGCGCAGTCAAGCCTGGTCACAAAGAGTTCGAATTAGGAAGGGACTAAGACTCCAGGCCATGGCCATTTTTGACCAGCAGGTGAATCGCTGTATAGTGAAGCCTCAGGTACGGACCAGGGTCCCTAGGGAGTAGTGGTCAGCCTGCAAATGATGGCCAGCCTGAAAGAACAGCAAGGGAAAAAGGTAAACTCTAGGACAAGCAGCCAACACCTACATTCACAAAATTTATCGGAACTTCACCTGCCTCTGAGACCTCTCCGCTCACGTATCTGACTTCACTAAAATCAGCCTCCAAGTTTAAAAGACAGTGAAGGGGAGGAAATGTGCATAAATTCACTTAGTCATTATATAGCTTCATGACAGAAAGTATATGAAAAATAATGAACCATAATCACTCCTTTCATTAGGCTCTGACCATGTCCTAATAATCTCCAGTGAGCCAACAGCACAAAAAGAGATGGGAGCAATACTTGACAGCCTGGCAGTCCCCCTAGTCAGCCAAAGAAGCATTCCACACATATCCATACATGCTGGAAAACTACAGAGGAGCTTGGGATAGAGTAGGTTTATGTAACTGGTATAGTTAAGTGCATCTCAGACATGACGCTGCCTACACTTAATATTGGGCACATAAAAATGTTGGACACAGCTCAGCTGGAAGAAGTCATCCTTCCCCTGTCTCTCAGGTGTTTTCAGGCTCCTCTCTCAAGGCAAGCATTCTGTTCTGTAATGTCACTGACCCCATTCATTTTGCTCCACGGTGTTCCACTGGTGTCTGTAATGGCGACAGGAAAAAAGCATTCTTGTATGCTGTGATTGGCACTGGTAATGACCATGACACTGCAGAGCTGCTGTGTGCTTCAGCAGTGGTTAGCTGATTTCAAGTCCTGAATTTCCATTTAGTAAGGCAAACCAGGAGCATTACATAGCCTCTGAGAAAGCATTTTATTGAAAACTCAAGCATTAAAATAGCATAGACAAAAGGACTATCAATCATAACATTTGAGAAGGGGTGAGGTGCACAAACAAGACAAATCAAACACTTCCTTTGTTTAAAAAAGAAAATCTACAAGCTTTTGTCCATCATCAGTTTCTAAAGCTAATAGATGACACTTCTAAAATCACAGTAACAAGATTCCCCCACTGGAGTAAATGAACATAGCTCTCTATGTTAGCGGTCCTGAGGTGCTGACTTGCTTTGGCTGGAAATCTCTTGTGTGGGGATACTCCACTTTTACCCAAACGTGGTTAGTAGACTGACAGAAGGTAAGATGTGAGAACAGCAGCAAAGAGGCCAAGACGGCTTAGCCATGCATCCGAGTCAGAAAGTCAGTAGCATGGCCCTGGGTCAGTGCTCCCAGTTCAGCTTCTAAATTCTGAAAGACTCCCTACTGTTTCTCTCCAGATTGTTTTCATGTTACTGGTTAGACAAGCCTCATGCAAAAATCATGCCTTTCACCTATGGTGATTTAGTCATGAATTCCTAACTGTGCTCAGCATCGCTCTTCTGGTTGCTGAATTGTACCGCTATGATGTATTCACATTACTGTGTGTCATGCACAGAAAAACAAATCAGTGAATGGAATGTATTTACAGTAGTTGAAAGACATATTGTAACATAGCTTATACTAAAATATGTACAATTAATTGGATTAATTAAACTGCAGATGAAAATACATTAAATAAATGAATCACTACTTCTGTAAGACTATTCCCGGTGTCTGTGCACATGCTTCAACAAATCCCATCTACGAGATTTGTAAGGAATGGTATTTTATTTTTTGTAATGGAGAAAGAAGAAAGTCTTTTTCCTTTCATTCCACATTCCATTACCAAAAGACCAACAGATTTTCTGGCACAGAAGGAGAGCGGAGAGACTGGATATAGCAGGAATTTCAGTAAGCTTGGTCCACATTCTCTTGATGTTCTGACAAGAGGTTCTTTCTCCTCCTCAGGAGTGCAGGGAGTAACAGCAAGTGTCCTTCCAAGGTCAGCAGCTTAGGACCTCACTGTAGACCCTGTTACTGAGGCACTTCTACAGTGCTGCCCATATTAACTAAAAACTGTTAATGGAATAAGAATTTCAATACTTCCCACTAACAAGACTGCAAGTTTAGAATTATTCACATTAAAAGATCTGTTATACAGACACACAAAATAGTGTTTACTCTCTGTTATTTAAAAAAACCCACCAAACAAAACCACAAAAAAATCAAAACTGGAGCTAAACAAATTACTCAAAGATTAAATTTTGAATATTAAGTTATTTATATATACAATTTATGAGGAATGCTATCCAAGATGGCAATATTAGAGAAATATTCTTAACCATTCAAAAATATTAACTCAACAAATGTATCTACTTGGAACTACTTCAGATACTATGAAGTTCCTTTTTTTTTTTTTCTTCCCTTCAGTGGAGCTCAATCATTGATCTGCACCACTGTGTATGTGACTGGCTCTATCTTTTTAAAGTTATGTGTTATCACTCCACTTTGGCTGTGAAAACAAGCAATTTGGTAATTCTTCAGTACAGGCCAACATACAGATGGCGCACAAACAACAAAGACTGCATATGAACCTTTCTTTGTCTCTCTTTCCTTCTCTTTTCTCTCTCTCTAAATCATATATATAAAAAGGCCATTTGTGAAGTCCAGCAGTTTAAAAATGTAGCTTATCTTTTTGCAGGCACAAGTAATTAGCAGTGCAATTTAACATTGGTAATTATTCATGGCCACAGTTAAGTTCATTTGCATTTCTAACTACCTGATATGCAAGTGAAGTCAAGCAATTACATGACCACACTACTTAAATTGTGTAATAACGGAACTTAACACTGCAACACTGATTTAACAGTATATATACAAAACCTAGATGCAAAAGACCGTCCAGTCTTTCAAATGTAGTCCTAATGGTAAACTAATTTAGTTTACCTAAACTGGTAAAACGTGTTTAGAAGCCTGAGGATACAGGTAAGTATCTAATGGGATTTTCAGAAGCATATTGGTGCCTTACTCCCATTAGAGTCACACGGAGCAGAGGTCTTCCTCCACAGGACAAAGCCTTTTTCATACGCCTAGCAGATAAGCTTGTGTGTATTTGCCCTTAAACCTTCATTTATCCCTGTGTAAACGTGCAACATAGATCAACATTTAAGAACAAAAACTAAGTTTCAAAGGGCAGTTATGAAACATTTTTTTTAAAAATACCTAATTAAATGCTTTTGAGAAATATTTATAAAACATTTGAGGTTCTGGCTAAAAATTAATACAAAAAAAATTGCAAATACTACCCATAGGAATTGTTATAGTCACATGAATGCAATTTTGTTATAGGTGAAAACAGGCATCACTGAGGCAGAGACCACTAGAGAGATTTTCAGTGTGGAGTGAAATTTATGTTCTGTGCTGAGAGCCAGGAGCCAGACACTACCAACAAATGTCTTCACTCTGCAAATACTTTACAAAGTACAGGAACCAAATATATTGCAGGTGAAATTCTCTATTGTGCAGGGGTCTTACACAGGTCTCTGTATTACATAAGTCCTACTTAAATACTATTTTAAAGTTGCACAAATCTACTGCACAGGCAAGAAATTTCCTTTGGAAGAATTCCTTGAACCCTTTGAAAAGGATGTACTTTGGTAGCATCTATCACAGTCTCTTAAGCAATACATAAATCTTGTGCTGGCCTCTGTACAGAGGTGGGTACACCTTGCAGAGAATCTCTCCTGATTTGTAGAAACGTTGTCGCAAAATCCTACTGTGCTTCAGAGTTTGCGTTATGCAGACTAGGTAGACATTGCATATATACAAATTTCAAGACAGCCAGTAAACATGTTAATTACTGAAATGATCAAGAGAATAGGGACATAAGTATTTTACATTTTAGCTGTTCACAACTTCTGGCCCTATGATGAAATCCTCATTCCACTGAAATTGTTGAGCATTGTTACTGACGTTGGTGAGGCCAATATCTCAACCCATCTTTTCAACTGATAGTTACTTGTCATCACTAGCCTGTCTTCTAGCCCAGTCTCTACCTCAGACTCCATTAGTGAGATTTCTCAGTGTCAGACTTTTCTCAAAACCCTCTCCCATTCTGAGGAAAAAGCTCAGAACAATGAGAATCACCTACCGAGCATCCTCACCTGGCTCACAACTGTGGTACAGGATTCCAGGGCACATATCCTCACAAGAAATTAGGTGCCAAGTACCCAAAAAGCTACTTACACCCCAACAAAGCTCCTCTGCAATAGCATTCAGCTGTCCCCCATGCCAGTGCCCAAGTTCCTGACACCTTGGCCATATGCACCCAAGCATCGCCACCGCCTCACGGGAATGAGCTGCCGAGATCTGCAGATGATGCCAAAGACCAAGAATATCAAAGTAGGATTCTCCAATACGGTGATCCTGATCTGGGAATGCACCTAGTGTGTCCAATTCACTGGACCCAGTCCACTGGTCATTCTTGAATGGTACCTAAATTGAAAAAAATTACGGTTGGAATACAGGATCCTCAGTCACCAACAACAAAGCCGTGTACTTCACCAGTTACTTTCTAGGCCACGATTATTTAATAAAACTCCAACAGGAGAAAATGAAACAGGTCTGTACTGTAACTGTCAATAATTTTGCAGTGGGGTTGCCCAAATCTGGAGATGGTTCATGTCTTCGGTCTAAATCAGAAAATCAGGGAAATAGTCTTGGCTGTCTCATTTTCTAGGGAAAGCTCTAATCAGTCTGCTGCTAAATCTAATGGCGGACATGAATGCTCTTGTGCTTACACTTCACTTACACTCTCTCCCTTTACTCTTCCTTCTTGTGGAAAAGCAGACTTAAATACTTAAGTAAAAAAAAGGCAGGGAAAGACATTTACTTTCCTGGGAGTAATCACTTCTTTCCTCTGAGATGCTTATATAGCACGCACGTCCTCTGGGTTCTTTGTACATCCTTTCTGTTGCCCCTAGTGTTGCCCCCCTTACATTGTGCAGTGGGCAATTTATTCAGGGTTCAGGATCCTTCCCTGTGGCAAAGCCCCAAGAAATTCTGCTTGGATACCCCTAATTTGCTCACCTTGCAACAAAGGCTGACTCACGCTTTTTTTTCTGAACCTTTCGTATTTCTAGCCTAGCTGTTCTGAAGAACTAGTTAGCACAGATCTCTCCACCTGTCCTTCCGTAGCTCTTCTCCTCCTCCCCTTCCAATCGCACATTCATTTCCTGGTTCATGCTTCCTGGAGCCATCTTTAACTGACATCGGCCTTCACCTCCCAGATTCCCAATCCCATGACTCCTGGATTTGCTTTCCCTCCCTGGGAGATGTGACCTGCTCCTGGTACAGCTTAACACAGCAGCTCCACCAGAGATCCACCACGCTCCACCAGAAATGTCTCCCTTTGTAGCAAGGGTTTCTCTTGCCTAACTCTACCCTTACCATAAAGAGAATAGACAGCAATCCATCTGACTTATTTTAGATTTGTGATTCAGAATGAGATGATGTGCTCCCTAAAACATCTTTTTCTCACTGTGGAAGATGATGGGAAACTAGCTCAGTTTTATGTCGCTTCAGTCTAGATGTCTACATTTTGTTGAACAAAATTAGAGCGCTGGTGCTCAGATTACACATATGATGACAAATGGATTTATGCTGAACCAGTGGTTGAACACTGAATGAATTCTGAAGTCCATGGATTACTTCTAAGCGGTCTGTGACAGGTCTGAAAGAAAAGCAAGTTCTTAAATGTTATATAGCAATATACTTCTGTAACACCTCTAAGAGAAAGCACAGACAGAAAACATTGAAATCTACTGCACTGGATGTTTTTTGATGATGGTGTCGTACTGTTTACTCTTAACAAAAGATCATACATCAGAGTGTAAGAATAGGCCCTGACCATGAACATCCTATGGCCATCCTGTACCACGCATTATAAATCTGCTTCCTAATCTGGCACTGCAAGTGTTTAATTTCCAAGGCATTCAGAGGATTCTTTGCTATATTAGACCATTAAAGTGGCTGCTCTTGCTGGCTTAGTAGCCACTTCTTTGTCCTTTGCATTTTAACATTAAGAATGACTTTAAAAGTCATTGTTTATGTCACTGTGGGTACACATATTTAACGACCGGAGAGGTGCACATATTTAAGCTGGAGAGGTCTGCTTAGTTTAGCTGATTGTGACATGAAAAGTGCAGCTTGAAGTAGTAACTTTAATAACCACCCAAAATGCCGATTTTTAAAAGTGAAACTAACCCCAAAGATGAGCACCAACACAAAGCCATCACAATTACATTCACAGAAAAAAAAAAGAAAAAATTGTGTTACACCTGAGGTCAGGGTGAGTTTTCTGCTCAAGAATAAATTTCATCTGATGCAAGTCACATGCTTGAAGTGGTGCGATTTGGGTTTTAAATAACTGTATTTTCTAGCGGCTGCAGCCCTTTGGGCTTGATCGGGCTGCTACTGAAGCTAATTTTGCGGTTTGGCCACCAATCCCAGTGGCTTTTAGAAAGAGCCAAAAAGAAGGACCCAAACTTTGACAACAGCCTTAAAATACGCCTGTAGCCTACTAACGGTCTCAAAAGATGTGACACACATTACGAATCAACCCCATAAATCCATCCCCCCCGCAGGATTTATTCTGACTGGAGCGGAAGCTCCCAGCGAAGAAGTTCCTCAGAACCCAATCCCCCGACCCAAACCAAGCCGCCCCTCAACCGCCCTGCCGTCAAAACGAACTACTTTTGGGCCAAGCCTTTCTTTCACGTCCCCGCTCCTCCCGGGCAAACTTCCAGAAGAACTGAAGAGGCGGGAGGGAGGCGGCTCTTTCAAGCTTTATCCAAACCCCTCCCGTTGCCTCCTGGTTTTACCGCGGTGGCACCCAGCCGGGGCCGGGGCCAGCGGGCGCGGAGGCCGGCGACAGGCCCCCCGCGGCGACCCAGGCCACAGGCCGCCTCACGGCGCCGCCGCCTCGGCCCACCGGCCCCTATGACATCATCGGGAGGGCGCGGGATCGATCCCCCCCCCCCCGCCGCCGAAGGGCTCGGGCGCCGCGCTCCCTCCGCCGCTGCCGCCCGACGCGCTGAGGGGCAACGCCGGCCCCGCTACGGACGGAACAGGCTTACATTAAAATTCGTCACTGTCGCCGTGCAGCGCGCTGACAGTTCTGCGCCGGCTTTGGGCTGAGCGTTGAGGAGCCGCTTTACTGGCTTGCGACGGGGGGGGGGGGAGGCAGCGGAGCCCGGGGGGAAGGTGCGCTGCCCTAACGAACGGCCCCGCGGCAAAGACGCCCTCCGCGAACCACGGTGCTTTTTTTTTTTTTTTAAGGAGCCCTCCCTGGCTCAGGGGTTAGGAAGAAGGACTTCACCGGGTGGGAATCGGGAGGAAAGGAAACGAGCCGCCGCGAGCGGGAGGATCCCAGCGGCGGCAGCTGAAGAAACCGCCCGCCCGGTCCCTCTCCTGACAGGCTGCGACGTGCACCGCGGCGGCCGCTTCCTAGCCCCCATTTTAAGCGAAAGGGGCGGGAGGGGGAGTTCAAAGGCATAAACAAGGAGCGCAGGACCTAATTCCTCCCCCTGCCTTTCCTCAAGCTAGCTTGCCCAGGCTCGCCAATAAATCCAGCCCGGCTATGCATCGCAATGGGAACGCGCTGCCGCGGAGGCTGCCTTCCCCTCACTGAGGAGGCGGCTGCTGCCGCCGCCGCCGGCGCCGCTGGTGCCGAAGCTGCCTTCCCCTCACCGAGGAGGCTGCTGCTGCTGCTGCCGCTGAGGCTGCCTGCCCGCCACTGAGGAGACCGCTGCTGCCGCGGAGGTTGCCTTGCCCTCACTGAGGCGGCAGCAGCTGCCTTGCCGCCGCGGAGGCTGCCTTGCCCTCATTGAGGCGGCCGGCGCTGCTGCGTTACTGGGAGAGATTGTGCCGCTGCGACAGGGGAGGACGGGGCTCGGCGCGCAGGGAGGAGGCGCAGTGAGCATGCGCTGCCCGAGCCACTGACTGGATTCTCAGTCGAGGTACCGAGGGGGGGAGGAAAAAAAAAGGGGGGGGAAGAAAAAAATAAAGAAAAAAGAAAGGATTGAGAGAAAGAAGAATGAAAGACGGCAGAGGAAAATAAAAAAAAGGTTCTAAAAGAGACCGCCAGGATACAGCAGCCCTCGGTCGGCGGGAAGGAGCAGCTCTGGCATGTGGGGATTCTCCGGCACCAACAGGTAGGAGGAGAGGGGCTGGGGGAGTCTGGGGGTGCCGAGGGCTGCCGCAGCCGCAGGTGCGTGTGGGGAGGGCTCCCCCCCTCAGGGAGTGGGTCTGGGGGGGTGATTTCTAAAGAAGCGGCATGATGGAAGTGTTCACGGACAATGCCTCTTCCGCTCTCCCGAGCTCCCCGCCGCGGGAGGCTCTCGCATGGCTCCTCCGGCAGATGCGGCTGCCAGGCAGCGGCACCCGGGCTCCCTTGCAGCGCGGCGCAGTCCAGCCCTGCATGGCCGTGCGTGGGGGGAAGCGGGTGTCTTCGTGAGTGTGCGTGTGTGTGTGAGCGTGTCAGTGCGAGTGTGTGCGTGTGCGTGTGTGTGTGTGTGTGCGGAGGTAGGGCCGGCCGCGCGGCGGGGACAGCTCCACAGAGGAGGGGAAGCGGCGGGGCTGGCGGGGGGGGGGGGGGGGGGGGGGGGGGGGGGGGGGGAGCCTGATTTCATGGTTTTAAAACGATGCCATGATCTGATCAGCCTCTGTTTACACAGCAGCAATCAGGCTCTTTTGTGGACGGTAAGAATGGAAGGATTTTGCTGGGATTCAGTGGGAATATCCTTTGTACACCCGAGGTGGCATAGGAAACACTTCGTGTGAATAACGAAGGAGCCTGATCATGCCTGCTGTGGCTCCTGTCCCTGGCTCTGGAGGGAGGAAAAAAAAAAAAAACCAAAAAACAACAAAACCCCCCAGCAGCAGCAGACAGTTCTTTAATTTATTTTATTTTATTGCACGAAATGTGTTCCGGTACGATTCACTGGGAGGATTAGTGGGAATCGTGGAGCCCTAATTAGCTAAAAAAAATCAATTTATTATATGTTTATTTAAGCATAACGAAAGCCAGCCCTCCCAAAAGGATGGGCATTATATCTTGGGTGTGTTGCCTATTTTTGCTCAGTATTTACACTGACCGTTGCTTTTTATGAATTATGTTGAGGCTTTAAAGATTTGCATTAAAGCTGGGGGGGGGGGGGGGGGGGAGGAGACCCTAAAGCATAGTGCTGTTGACTGTCTGGCATACATACCTGTTTATTTGAAAGCCTAAATGATAAAATTATGGTTTATAGGAGGAAGGGAGGGGGATAATGAATACTGTTTCTCTTACAATGTGCATGAACTAACACGGTGTGATTAATGTGCTTTGGTGACTTGGGTTAAAAAACATAAATTCTGCGGGGTTTCTTTGGGTGTGATCCGTATCAACACAGCAGCTGCCTTTAAAACATTGACAAATACTGTAGCCATAAAATAAATGTAGGTAATGTCAAAATATCAGCAGTCTTTGGGGATTTTTTTAAAAGATGTCAGTGATTAACTCTTGGGCTTGCAAACTGGGAATCTTTTGATTCATAAAATCTCTGAGGCTTTAACTGTAAAATTATGTATGCTACCAAATATAAGGGGCACCGGTCAGTTCTGAAACTGTAACAAGCCAAATCTGTGAAATGCCAATAATCAATCATGCTAAACAGTAAGTATAAAAAAAAAAAAAAGCCTCATGATTTTTAAAAACAAACAATAGTACTCAAATTTACAACTTCATTTGGTTCTCCATAAATTAACATCTTTGTTAGCACTTTCTGACATCATTTCTTGTTAACTTAAGAACTGATAGCTCGATTTTTTTTCAGATATTTTGATGGCATGACAAATCAGAAAGAAGAGGATGTACTGTATGACTAGACACAAGATCAGTTCTGTTTGTGGATTACATTTTCAGTAAGATGTATGGATCTATTTTTTCCTTGTTCTTATATATAGATCATGAGACTTGACTGAGGCAATATACATATCATCCATCCATCTATGGCGAACTACAGCCATGCAGCTGACAACATTTTACAAAATCTCTCTCCTTTAACAGCCTTTCTGAAACTGACTTCACTGGGTTTCATAATAGGAGTCAGTGTGGTGGGTAACCTTCTGATCTCCATTTTGCTAGTCAAAGATAAGACCTTGCATAGAGCTCCTTACTACTTCCTGTTGGATCTTTGCTGCTCAGATATCCTCAGATCTGCAATTTGTTTCCCATTTGTTTTCACCTCTGTAAAAAATGGCTCTACTTGGACGTATGGGACTCTTACTTGCAAAGTGATTGCCTTTTTGGGGGTTTTGTCCTGCTTTCACACTGCTTTCATGTTATTCTGCATAAGCGTCACCAGATACTTAGCTATTGCCCACCACCGTTTTTATACGAAAAGGCTGACCTTCTGGACTTGTTTGGCCGTTATCTGTATGGTGTGGACCCTCTCTGTAGCCATGGCTTTTCCCCCAGTTTTAGATGTGGGCACCTACTCGTTCATTAGGGAGGAAGACCAATGCACTTTCCAGCATCGTTCCTTCAGGGCTAATGATTCCTTGGGATTTATGCTTCTTCTTGCCCTTATCCTCCTAGCCACACAGCTTGTCTACCTCAAGCTGATATTTTTTGTTCACGATCGCAGGAAAATGAAGCCAGTCCAGTTTGTTGCAGCAGTGAGCCAGAACTGGACTTTTCATGGTCCTGGAGCGAGTGGTCAAGCAGCTGCTAATTGGCTGGCTGGATTTGGAAGGGGTCCCACACCTCCAACCTTGTTGGGAATCAGGCAAAACGCGAACACCACAGGCAGGAGAAGGCTACTGGTTTTAGATGAGTTCAAAATGGAGAAGAGAATCAGCAGAATGTTCTACATCATGACATTCCTCTTTCTGACCTTGTGGGGTCCCTATTTGGTAGCCTGTTACTGGAGAGTTTTTGCAAGAGGGCCTGTAGTACCAGGGGGATTTCTAACGGCCGCTGTCTGGATGAGTTTTGCCCAAGCTGGAATCAATCCTTTTGTCTGCATTTTCTCCAACAGGGAGCTGAGGCGCTGTTTCAGCACAACCCTTCTTTACTGCAGAAAATCCAGGTTACCAAGGGAACCTTACTGTGTTATATGAGGGAGCATCTGTAAATCTTTAGCCTTGTGAAACACTACCATTCTCTGCTAAGCAATTGTGGCCTGTAGCCATGTCTTGACGAGAAAATCAAGAATGGGATGTCAGCAGTTGTAAGGATTTGGGCAACATTCTGCAGTCTTTGCAATAGCTCACCTCTAATCCTATTTTAAACCTAAACATGTTCCTGCTGACCACTGCTGAAGGTTTGTAATTAAGAACAAAGGACTGAACTACTGCCCTGAATTCCTTTATGTGGTTGAAATCTAGATTATGAAAGTAGCAGGTGCTAAGTATCAGTGCTAAATGCTGTGTATATCACTACATAAAATAAGACCATCAAAAAGATTAGCATTGGACATCTTAATAAATTAAGTTGATATGAGGTTAATGTGTTGACAAAACTAATTTTAGACATCTGAAGACCTTTAAAACATTTCATACAATTATTGTTTTGCAAAGACTGAAAACTGGGGACTCAAGTACTGTAACTGATTAAAGATGTGCCATGCATTATTGGATTATCACACTTACAAATCTGTTTGCCTTGTGAGTAAGTTTTGGGGAGCATTCCAAAGCAGTATTTTTGTTCAGATTTAGACTTTACTTTTTTTTTCCAAATATATTACTCTTTCTAAATACCATTTTCCTTAACAGTGAAATTACTAACATTTAACTGTATTCTGTGGTTTTTGCTGATTTGGTATAAAGTTTAATAGACTCTTATTTATATTTTTTAAAAAGCTAGATATCAGTCTGTTAGGCAACGTTAATGATAATATCCAGTCATAATTGAACAGTTATAATTATACAGAATAAACACATGTTGCCTTAAAGGGTTATCTAGTATCTTCCATTTTGTTTAGCATTGAAGCAAATAAGCAAGGAAAATTGAATCAATAACTCTGGTCAGTCATTTGGGAGTGCATGAAAGATCACTTAGTCCTCTTTTTTTCTTTTTACTCCAATGGTTCCCAAAATCAGTATGCACATCACTGGGATGATATGATTTTTTTCTAGGTGTGCCGCCCTTTCTAGTTTGTTCTGAGAAACACAGGCAGTTGATGTATGTTTATATTTTAAGACAGCTGTCATGGGGAGACCGCAGCCTTAGTATGATATCTTGCACAATTTGTGAAGCATTTATTCTACTGAAGGCACAGTCTTGTTTATATTTTCTGCACATTTTGGTGTATTGGTTGTTTTAAATTATTTAAGTTTTAACTTGTGAAAGCATATAATATGATTTCTTAGTATTTTAGAAATACATTAGAGTCTGTGAGTCTTTCCTTCTTTAAGATACAGATGTGTGGATTTCAATATAAAGTTGCATTTGCCAAAATTTACCTGTGTAGCTTGTTAATTTTCTTGGAATAAAATTTTACATTTTTCCAGTTATACAATTAACCTTTTTTATTTTGTCTAGTGAGCTAGCATGAAGTACTGAGAATGTAGCCATTATGAATTATTATCCTTTGCAGTCACTGTATTCCCAAACTGTAAATGCATGAATGATGGGGACCACAGGATTGATAAATGATATTATCTACAGTAGCACTATTGTGTAGTTTATCATAATTACCCATCTATCTGTTCTAATATGTCAGTTATATTTAAAGTTACAACACAGTATTTGACATTAACTTCACAGTTTAATTTTGGAAAATGTGTATATTTGAAGCACAACATCATGAGTTGGTCAATCATAAAGAACACGTATTTTTCTTAATTTTTGGAGAGACAAGACTAGAGGTCTTAATTCAGTATTGGTATATCTTCTCCTTTGTTGTAGTTTTATGACCAGCAAGTTAATATATACATACACAAGCAGCAGTCAATAATGGAAATGCTTAAATTTGTATGATAACATTATACAACATATGCAACAATTCAGAGAGTTGTGTCTATATGTGATCAGACAACTTGATCAAAGATTTGGTGAGCAATCTGCTTGACCTCACTTACACTCTTATACTGAGGTTGATTGGTTGAGAGGCATGGCTTTATATACTGTGTTGAAACAGAAAAATTGCTAAAATAATGAGTCCTCATCAGTACAAGAATGTTTCAGAACGTAATTTGAAATGGGACCAATAAACTTCTACCAAAAGGACTTTTTTATTACACTGA